>NW_027468609.1:11178100-11243100 GCF_046254945.1 Alosa pseudoharengus | reverse complement strand
CACATACAGGCCGAGGTGGAACACGCTGTTTTGGTCACCAAGGCGCAGGCACTGCAAGAAAAACATGCCCTCGAATTTGAAGAACTGCAGTTGAGGGCGCGAAAGAAGCGCTGGAGTTGAAAACTGATTTGGCTGTTGCAGATGCAAAAGTGAAGGCTTATACAGCAATGCAGGACAGGTCTGTGATTACGTCAGGTAGCTTGGTGACGGCCACCACCGAATTCATGCCACCTGCAACTGTTCAAAAACCTGTGAAATCAACGGAAAGAAAGAAAGTATCTCCTGTTAGTTTTAAAGCATCTGCTTTGTCATTGTCCGCAGATAATATGCCCAAGCCATCACCAAACGTTAAGACAGAATGGAAACGTTTTTCAGTACATCCTCACAAAGATCATGTTGATTTTGGCAACAATGCTCTAATAGAGATGATGAAAAGACAAAATGATATCACTGAAGTCCTTGTAAAGCAGCAGAGAATGTCTTCTCTTCCACCTGTAAAAATTCCCATTTTTGATGGTGACCTTCTACATTTTAGATCTTTTATCAAAGCCTTTGAACAAGGAATCGAAGCCAAAACCGACAATTTGCAAGACAGGCTTTATTACTTAGAGCAGTTCACAGCTGGTCAGCCCAAGAACTTGGTGCAAAGTTGCATGCACATGAATCCAACAATCGCATATGCTGAAGCAAAGCAACAACTGGAATGGAACTTTGGTAGCAGAGTAAAAATTACCTCTGCATTCGTTGATAAAGCGCTGAACTGGTCAACAATTAAGTCGGATGATGCTTTTGCATTAAGATCGTATGCATTATTCTTAAGAAGCTGTTTTAATACCATGAATGAAGCTGGTTTTATTAATGAACTGGAAAATGCTACAAACATGAGAATAATTGTGTCCAAGCTGCCTTTCAGATTGCGAGATAAATGGAGAGTGGCAGTCTTCAACATTGGAGAAAAACGCGATCGCAGACCAACACTGAAAGACCTGTTGGAGTTTTTGGAGAAGCAAGCAAAAGCCGCATTGGATCCTGTCTTTGGTGAAGTCCAGAACCCAAAAGAACGGGTAACTGTTAAAAGATCAAAACCAGTATAGGCTACAACTCTAAAGCCAACTTTGCTACTGTTGTTGTCCCTGTATCAGAACAGACCAATAGACCACAGCCAAGTTATAGCCAGTCAAAGACTGAAAAAGGAATTGCAACAAAAATCCATTGTCTTTTCTGTGACAAAGCCCATCCTATTGAACTCTGCGATTCATTCAAACATAAACCCAACAAGGACAAAGTGGAGTTTATCAAAACCAAAGGTTTGTGTTTTGGCTGCCTAGAACAGGGTCACATAAGTAAGAGCTGTCCCAAGCGTTTGTCATGTCAAATCTGTCAAAATAACCATCCTACCGTTCTTCACATAGAACCAAAAGGGTCCTCAAAGCCATCTGAAAGTATCCAGAATGCTTTAGTATCTTTAACAGCTGGAAACCATACTGGGGCCGGAGCAAGAGAATGCGCCCTGTCTGTCGTTCCTGTAAAGGTGAAGTTGGATAAAGGAACCAAAATCTTGGAAATGTATGCTTTTCTGGACCCAGGCAGCACTGCAACATTTTGCACTGAGGCGTTGATGATGCAGCTAAATGGAACCGGGAAAAAGGTGGAGATCATGCTTAGGACCATGGGACAGGAGAAGCCTGTAAGTTGTTTTAAGCTTTCTGGTTTAGAAATATCTGCCTTAAAAGATGACAATTACATGAAATTGCCTGATGTATACACACAAAAGTCAATCCCAGTCACCAAGGAAAACATTCCTAAAGAAGACCATATAAGAAAATGGCCTTACTTGAAGAATGTAGAATTGACACCAATCAATGCAGGCATTGAGCTTCTTATTGGTGTGAATGCCCCTAGGGCACTGGAACCGTGGAGAATTGTTAACAGTGAGGGTAGTGGGCCCTATGCTGTGAAAACTCGTCTTGGGTGGGTCATAAATGGTCCACTCAACCTTAGTTTAGATCAGGGGTGGGCAACTAATTTCCCCAAGGGGCCACATGACAAACTGGGACTGTTGAGGAGGGCCGGACCCAAAATACCGAACTCAAGTCTGAACTCAATTCTGTCCAATTCTATTCTGTTCTTGTATAACATTAAGTAAATCATATGGTTTTGTTTACTGCTCGTAAGAACAGATGAAAATGTGAGGGAGACCAAGGAAAAACAGCAATAGGCTAATTAATCTATGTCCAGTATTTAATCCTCATTCTCAAAAATTATTTTTTGATTTTTTTCAGTTTTCAAAGACTGATATAAAAAAGTACTACAATATCTATATAATTAGGCTAGGCCATGAAAACGTGAAGGAGTCACACAACCATAGGCCTGTGCCACCATTTCATCATTAAATCATTACCATCATTAAATTAACTCTATGTAGAATTAGACTATGAAAATGTGGAGCAGACAATAGTAGGATGTCATTAATCAACATGCACAAAGAAAACTATTTTAAAAATGTAGGCTATGTTTTTGCTTTAACTTTATGCACAAAACTGTGATTGGTCAACTCGCCCTCTGTGTTGAGCCGGCTGCTTCAAGCAACCTGTGGGTAGTAGCATCATACTAGTTCGCTAACATAAGCTTTGCAAATAAACTCAGACATATTTTGGTTACAGTGACGGGGTTATCCGAATGTAAACTGTCTATCTGCCAGTAACGTTTTGAAATTAACACTTTGTATCGCCAACAAACAGCAGGAGTTCGTTCTGACAACCTTTGCGGTGGTGAGCGACGCAGACATAAGAGACACAAAACTTTGAAAGGTTTTTGCCTTTAAAGGAGAATTCCGGTGTGATTTTAACCTAAAGGGTTTTGAAACATGATACCGAGTGTGAACGTATGTCTCATAGCCCATCTCGGCTTGTCCCCTGCACTCTGAAATCTGGCGCTAGTTAGCCGATGCTACCAACAAGGCGGTCAATGGTGGTGCCTCGGCATCGGCATAGCCATGCAAATAAATCACTGTTTTACACCATTTACGAGGCTCAATGTATCTCCACACTTCATTGGTAGACTTCCGAGGGCCCTGACATTTAAAACGAGACATTGAGAACTTTGAAAAAGCACTGGTAGTTTACTTACAAGACGATTTATACAGACAGTATCTTCTCGAAGTTTAGCGTTTGCAGCCATCTTGAATTTAGTCACGATAAGTAAGTAAGAATGAACAGGTATGATAAGGGATCAGATTCCAAAAATAATTCTGTGGAAATACATGGATTCCAGTTGCTGCTACTGGAAGAAACTGTAACTAGTGCCAGATTTCGGAGTGCAGGGGACAAGCCGAGATGGGCTATGAGACATATGTTCACACTCGGTATCATGTTTCAAAACACTTTAGGTCAAAATCACACCGGAATTCTCCTTTAAAGGCAACTGCATTGTGTCGACGCAGAAGCATAAATTATATTCACCAGCACATCAGTGAGGGTGTTTACATCGTACGCACCACGGACAAATGTATGGGCGTGCAAATAGCAGTCGCTTTCAAAATAAAAGCAACGATATTGATTTGCGTGAATATCTCTATGCTAGGCTCTTGACTATTGTTCTTTCACGGACCTTACGCAGGCCGGTCAGGGAAAGCCCACGGACCGGATGTGGCCCGCGGACCGTATGTTGCCCATGTATGGTTTAGATGGTGATGGGTATGTGATTGCTTCTGTTAAAGTAAACCGCACCTCAATTAGTGACTTGGAAGAAATGTTCGTCAGGCAATATAATCAAGATTTTGTGGAGCTTCACTGTGTGAACAGACAGAACTGTCTGTGGAAGATAAACAGTTTATGGAAATGATGTCAAAATCTGCTGTGCTGAAAAATGGGACATTATTATTTGGAATTGCCCTTTCGTAAACCTGATGTTAGAATGCCCAACAACAAGCAGGTGGCCCAGCAGAGGGTGCAATACCTACTGAAAAGGTTTGATAAGGACCAATCATTTTTTAAAGAATACAGAGAGTTCATGAGAAACATCAGTGCAGAAAAGCATTCAGAAATAATCCCGCATGATCAGCTGGAACAGGAGGGGGGAAAAGTGTGGTATGTACCGCATCATGGTGTCTATCACCCCCAAAAGAAAACATTGCGTGTTGTGTTTGATTGTGCTGCAACTTTTGCAGGAACTTCACTGAATAAAGAACTCTTGCAAGGGCCGGACTTGACTAACAGCTTGCTAGGTGTTCTCATCCGCTTTCGCCAAGGTCTCATTGCTCTGATGACCGACATCAAAAGTATGTTCCATCAAGTAAGAGTGGCTGAAGAACATGTCAACTATTTGCGCTTCCTCTTGGGGCCTGATGGCGACCTCACCAAAGATGTTGCTGAGCACAGGATGTTAGTCCACATCTTTGGAGCAGTGTCCTCTCCCAGCTGTGCCACATATGCTTAAAAACTGCTGATGACAATCAAAGTCTGTATCCAGAAGAAGTAACAAATACAATCAGGCATAATTTTTATGTTGATGACTGTCTTAAATCCCTTTGCTCTGTACAGCAGGCCATCTCTCTTTACCAGCAGCTCACAGAGGTGTGTGCAAAAGGAGGATTCAGACTTAATAAGTGGGTCTGCAATGAACACACTGTCCTTTCCCAGATCCCTGAGGAATATCGTGCCAAAGGGGTAAAGACACTAGACCTCAGCCGTGACCAGCTCCCCATGGAAAGAGCTTTGGGAGTCCAGTGGGATGTGGAAAGGGACAGCTTCACATTCAGTATCGCAAACAAACACAGACCACTGACAAGACGTGGTATCCTGTCTACTGTAATTTATGACCCCTTGGGTTTTTTGGCTCCAGTCATCCTTACTGCAAAGCAAATCCTACAGTGTCTATGTCAGATGAAATTTGGTTGGGATGAAGCAGTTCCAGTGGAGATGGCACAAGAATGGCGAAGATGGGTAGATGATTTGGTTCTGCTTGACTCGTTTAGCATAAGTAGATGTTTCACACCCAAAGACTTTGGAGAGATAAAGATGGCACAGTTGCATCACTTTTGTAATGCCAGTGAAGTTGGGTTTGGATCTGTGTCATATCTTCAGCTGTCTAACAGCAGACAAGAAGTGTGTGTTGCCTTTGTTATTGGGAAAGCAAGCAGTGGCGCCACTGAAACAAGTCACCATACCACGCCTGGAATTCACAGCTGCAGTTTTAGCTGTGCGCGTGGACAAAATGCTCTCAGCTCAACTAGAGCTCAGCCTAAGTAAGTCAGTCTTCTGGTCAGATAGCACGACTGTCCTGAAGTATATTGGCAACACAACTACACGGTTTAAGACGTATGTGGCAGGGTTTCCGTTGTCCGGTAATTACCGGACATTGGCCGGAAAAAAAATGAAATGTCCGACAAAATTAAATCTCTCCGGTCAAATTGTCCGATTGAAATTGGCTAATAATCCCGTCCCCTAACGCAATCTGAATTTGAGAATAAGCCTTAATATGTAAACCTATATTATACGTCCTCTGGCTATGTTTTTAAATGAACTGGCTCTACCGTTTGAAAAGTAAGCTATTAAACAACACGCTGCATTTCAAATAGGAAGCGCACGCTTAAAACGTGGCGGTTCAAACATGGCCAGGCCCAGGCAGACCAGCCTTAAACGTTTTTTCAGAGGCCAGACGCGATGGATGATGATAAATTGGTAACGTCTGAAGCCTCAGATGTCCGGTCAACTCCACCACCACCAGATAAAAAGCAGAAGTGTCGGGCGTATCTGTCGGAATCAGTGACTGGAAGTGGAGTTGCGGGGGGGGGGGGGGTTCCGCTCCAATACACTGTCATTCTCCGTGTAGCCTACACTGGACATGCAAAGTGTTCTTTACCCAAAGCATACAGTAGGCCTATGCGTCTCTGTCTATGATCTGCAGAGTTAGGCCCTTCTCAACGAGGAGATTACCGGTCCGCGGATAATTTCTGGCACAATTAAACGGTTGAACCGCGGCCGAAAGAAAAAGAAACGAAACATTTCCCAGAATAGGAAACATTTCTTAATTTATTGTTATCAAATAAAGAGGCATATAGTATTAGGGGGTAGGCCTAGTGGTGTGAGCGTTCATTCTTGTGTGTGCGCATCTGTGTAAGTTAAACAGTCACCACTGGAGATAACGTGGGTAGCAGCAACAAACAACGTAGCCTTTTTAAAACAACGAACGAAGCGGACTCTTGCTGTCCATGTAAAGATAGCCTACTGGCTAGATCTTGTTAGGCATGTTTAAGTTAGGCTAATGAACATGTTTCATTCTATACAGCCTGATTATGTCATTCTTTAAGCTACATAGCCTGTCTCCAGTTTTCCTCAATTTGACTAATTAAGAAGCGATAATAGGATATTTGACCGGCATATCATCAAAATGTCCGGAAAACGATACCTCTGCCGGTCACTTTGACCGGCACCATTTTATTCTAGCGGAAACTCTGGTATGTGGCCAATTGAGTAGCCATGATACGAACAATGACTGAAGTTAATCAGTGGAGATGCATCAGTTCCAAGATGAACCCTGCTGATGCAGCGCCTCGAGGCATGAAGGTAAGCCCTTTCCTCCACTCTCCAACGTGGATCAGCTGGCCGGAGTTTCTGGCAAAACCTCAGTGTCAGTGGCCTGTCAGTATGGAGGAAACCTCGTCAAACCTAGAAGCTGATCCTGAGGTGAGGAAAGAGACTCTTTCTTGTGCGACTACATTGGAGAAGGAAATGTGTCCCACCACTCAGCTGTTGAGTTACTTTTCTAGTTGGGAGAAACTCAAAAGAACTGTGGCATGGATTTTAAAGCTTAAAGAAAGAGTCCAACAGAAACTAAAAGAGAAACATAAAAAACCATACCAAATGGAAGTGTCTGTGTTAAACAGGAAAACCAGTGGAACACTCATCTATCAGCTGATGACCTGGCTGTGGCTGAAGAAGCTATAATATGCTTTGTGCAGAAGTTGCATTTTGGAGAAGAAATGTCAGCCTTGCACTCTGGTGGTGTGAGGAAGTCAAGCCCTCTGTACAAGCTCAATCCAGTTATTACTGATGGAGTGCTGAGAGTAGGTGGCAGGCTAAGCAAGGCAGCCTTGCCTGAAGAAACTAAACATCCTGCAATTTTGCCAAAAAACAGTCATGTTGCAAAGCTCATTCTACAGTATGTTCATGAAAAGGTTGGCCATAGAGGAAGAAACCACATGCTGTCCACCCTTCGTCGGCAGTACTGGATCCCTCAAGCCAACTCAGCTGCTAAAAGGATCATTAGGGAGTGCATGGCGTGCCAACGACAGCGGCAGAAGCCAGGTATGCAAAAAATGTCCGATCTTCCTCTTGATCGAATCTCTGCTGATCTTCCTCCATTTACACATGTTGGCATAGATTATTTTGGACCAATAGAAGTAAAGAGGGGCAGAAGCATTGCCAAAAGATATAGTGTCCTATTTACTTGTTTAAACTGTCGAGCAGTCCACCTGGAAGTGGCTTATTCTCTCGATACAGATTTCTGTATAAATGCCATTAGGAGGTTCATCTGCCGCAGAGGACAAGTGAAGGAAATCCGATCTGACAATGGAACCAACTTCGTCAGCTCAAACCGTGAGTTAAAACAAGCAATCTCTGAATTGAATCAAAGCAAAATTCATAATAACCTGATGCAGGATGGAATAAAATGGATGTTCAACCCCCCGCATGGTGCCCATCATGGAGGTGTGTGGGAGCGCTTGGTGCAGGAGGCTAAGAGAATATTGTGCTCTGTTGTCAAACAACAAGTCTTGGATGATGAGGCCTTGCAGACAGTCTTCTGTGAGGTAGAGGCGATCTTGAATGACCGCCCAATCACCCCTTCTTCTGATGATCCCAATGATATTGAAGCTTTAACCCCTAACCACTTGCTCCAGCTAAAGGTCAAACCCATCTTGCCACCTGGGTTGTTCCGGAAGGAGGACCTCTACGTCAGGAGACGTTGGAGGCAAGTTCAATACATTGCAGACTTGTTCTGGAGAAGATGGGTCAAGGAATACCTGCCCATGTTGCAAGAACGACACAAATGGAATAAGACTCTCCGGAACTTTGCTGTTGGGGACGTGGTCCTCATCGTTGATGAATCTGCACCGAGAAATTCTTGGCCCGTTGGAAGCATCACTGAGGTGATGGCAGATTCCCAAGGATTTGTTCGACGAGTTTGTGTTAAGACACAAACAAATGAATTGGAAAAGCCCATCAGCAAAATCTGCCTCCTGCGGGAAGCAATGTAAAGGCAACAGTAAAGTTGGCCTTCAACCGAGTCATGTGCTTGAACCTCTGACTCTGCATGTAAACTGATAATTACTTACTGACATGCTCTACATCTCATTATGCACCATACACCTTTTTGAACACAAGCATACAGTAAATACATTAGCATGACTTTGAACTTTTGAACTTTTCGTCACTTTTTGGAGCTCTTTGGCTTTTTTCATGAAGGCTTCTACGAACTTTTGTCACTCTTTGGAACTCTGACTTTGTTCATGAACGCTTCTATGGACCATTTTTCTAAAAAAAATAAAAATATATGATGTAGTTAATGTGTTGACTTGAGTATTGAATTTAGATGACCAAGTGGTTGAACTTGCTCTTAGTATTTTGCATGGAAATGGCTACTATTATGCAGTATGTATGATAATTATGACCGCCGCGTAATGAAGCGGCGGTCATATAGGTTTAGTCAGATTTTATTTTTTTTTATTTTTTTTTTTATTTTTTTTATTTTTTCTTTTTCGCATGCCCAAATTTCCGTCCATGATTCCCGGGACACTGAAGGACCGGGGTACACGAAACTTGGTGGGCATGTAACCCCACATGGATAGCATGGAACCATCGTTTTTCGTTTTGATCTATAGCCCCCCCCGCTGGACTGGACCCCCCGAAAGGAGGGTAGGGCAGACACAGTTCTCTGTGAATATCTTGAGAACTGTAGGGACTAGGATATCCATTTTTTTCCGTATGTTTGCCTCCAGGGGTCATGTTAACCCATTTCATGTACACACATGTGCACAAACAGATACACACACACACACACACACACATATGTTCACAGTAATCATACGTATGACACATAGTCACACAGTAGACATATGTACGCTTGCATGCACAGGCACATACGCAGGCACACACACAAGCACGCACGCACACACACACACACACACACACACACACACACACACACACACACACATAACATAAACATGTACATGCACACATGCACACAATTCAAGAATTTCTCAGAATTATGAACAGGCAAGATGGAGGTGGGGTTGTATAAAATTAATTTTACATGTGAAATCTATAAACTAATCATGTTTTGGTACTTGTTGTCTAGCAGATATCAGTGAGAATTGAGTGTGGATAATGCAATTTAGTGAGACAGTAAGAATCATATAGGCCTTTCAGCGTGATTTATTTTTGTGGAAAAAATTTGCTGGACTGGGCGGCGGTCATATTTTGTACCGCTCTGCGGTACATCTAGTTAATTAATTAATTAATAAATACAACATTCCGGCCCCAAGAATTAGGCCATTTTGGTCCTTTCTTAAGTTTGATTTATATTCTAAATTATTTTTGTTATGTCTTGACTTATTTACATTTTTTTCATAATTACCTAATTTCTTGTTATTTTGATTTGTTGTTGTATATTTCTTTAATTTCGTTGTGTCTAAGTCTTGCACATATGTGGTGATTGGGTAATTGGGTAGATTGGTTGCACTTTAATTGATTTGTCATCCTTTTGTATATACATCATCGGAGCAACCCATCAGGGGAGATTGGAAATGTTTGGTAGATGTTGGGTTGCAGGTCGGTGGTGTAATATAATTTTTTGACCACTTTTTGCTTGGCTTAGAAGACTTGGAACATTTGAACGTTATGTGCATTTGGAATTTGGAAATAAATGGATTGTTAAAAAGGCTGTTGTGAAAAGTGCGTGCATAAACTGCCACCAAACTCCTGAGCCCACGGCCTTGAATGTAGAACTTTTGGAGCAAGAAAAGGCCGCCACACTGTGTGTGCGCACGTGCACATACTCCCACTTTCCAATGTAATGTTACATCAAATCTTGCACAAACGAAGTGAAACGAAACGAAGGACATTTTAGCTGAGGACTTTTACAAGGTCCACTCTTGGCTTCTCACAGATAATCACGCTTCTTTTCCACTGAATTCCCGTCACGTCTCACCACATCGGAAAAATACGGCAAATAGTGTCGAACAAAGGATGTAAGTGATAAAACGATTAGTAGAAACATAACTAATGGACGAGATGGAGGCAGACAACTCCACGAGTCCACGACCCTGTGGAATAAGGTGAAGTGTGTCACATCTGACCAGAGAAAAACATGCTCAAGGAGATAGCTCTTGCTATATTGGGCTTCGGTCTTTATGACTAGACAAGCAGCTGGCCGTGAAATAAAGTGGAAAGGAGAGAGTAAGCCAGCGGAGTGGAACATTAATGTTGAATACATGGGTAGGTTTGAAACCGGGGGAAAGTATTTTTTTTTCCCCAAATGCTTCAAATTAAACCTTTTTGAAATGTAATTATTTCTTATATATCCTGCTCAAGCAAATTCATCATACACTAGATCGGTACTCTGACACTGTTTGGTTCTGAGCACAAGTAAAACTTTTGAGGCGAAAAACAGTTCCTTGTGAAGCACATCCTTGTAAAGGCTGCCCTGATGCGGATTTGCTCATGAATGCAGATGGAGAGCTTCATAACTCCAGACCTCTTTACAACTCAAGGCCTCTATGTGTCTTCAGAGCACACTTAATGTGGCGCATCCTTCACATGAACAGGCAAATTGACTGATAGGGAATGGCTGTGGAGAGTCTGTTGAGAATGTGCCAAAGAATCGAACCAGGACTTGAGAGAGACATAAAGAGAAGCCCATAAGAAAGGGTGAGAAATATAAACGGAAGACAGAGAGATGAAGCTGGAAGCAAAAGAGAGAGAGAGAGAGAGAGAGAGAGATGAATCAAGAAGCAAAGGAGGGAGAGAGAGAGAGAGAGAGAGATGAACCAAGAAGCAAGACGTAAAAACACATAAAACATAAAAACATGAACCCAACACTTCAGGTCACCCGTCCTGAGGAGGCCCAATCAGTATGTGTAGTGGAAATCTGTTGAACTGGATCAGACTCAGAATCGTAGTGCAGCAGAGTCTCACACACACACACACACACACACACACACACACACACACACACACACACACACACATACACACATACACACACACACAGCTGCAGACACCTCAGACATGTAGATGATGTTATTGGATCTGTTCATGTGTAAGGGTTGATCCGAGTTTTTTTCTTCAACTCTTTTTCAAGTCAACTGGCTTGGTCTGATTGGACTGAAAATAGTCCTGTCTGGCCCAGTGTGTGTGTGTGTGTGTGTGTGTATGAACATGTCACACTGTTAACTGATGTGCCGATCTGTGTCCAGGGTGGATTACTCTTTCTCTCTGTTCTGTAGATTTGTGTAAAGTCTACTTACGCAGCATGAGCAAACACATTTAAGAAGGGAGAGAATGTGCATGGACTACAGAGACATACTCAGGGCTCATATAATGCACCGGAGCAGCATGCGAGCATATGAGATGATTTCATCTATTTATTCTTCTTTTTACATTCTATGACCCATTCTGTGAGTCTGACATAAAGATTGAATTGAATACTGTGACACATAGCCCGAACGCGTAGCCACACAGGAGCTAATGTATGGCATTATGGAACGTAATCATTATGGAAACAGCAGGTACTGTACGTAATGTGAGGGTGAAGGACAGGGTGAGGCTATGGAGGGAAATGTGTATGGAAACCCATTAGCTTGTTGCGAGCAATCTTCACATATTTATAATATGGCTCTAAAGTACCAACAGACAGCTGCCCAGACGTCTAGAGTCACAAAGCGTGAGAGGAGAATAGATGGAAACTGGCCCCACAGACGCAGCACAGTGCCCCTAACAAATAGCCTCATCACAACAATCACAACACAGCAAACATACAGGTCAGTGCACAGTGGATGGAGGGGATCCTCAGATCCTCAGTGAGATGGTTCGTTGCCATGGTGAATGAGCCTGGGATGCAGGTGACAGGTGAGATTGGTTGTTATAGCGTGACCATGGCGACCCTGCAGAGGCATATCAGCAAATGGAATCTTGTAAGTTAAAAGGTGGATCCGTGAGCATTCTGTAGCCGCAAACCTACCCCCAACCCACCTGCCAGCCCCCTGCCCTGTGCACACCCACACACACACCCACACACACACACACAGGTACAGCCTCTCAGTCTGATCTATGCTCTGTCTAAATGGGACCTGGTGACTTGAGGGACTCCCTGGGGCTACAGCAGTCTCACTGCTCAGGCTCTGGGCTCTGAACTGAATTGCTTTCATTTGCTGCTGAAGTACATTGGTGATGGTTAGTAAGGATCCCCGTTCACTGTGAAGTGTTTTGAGTGTCTAAAAAAGCGCTATATTAATGTAACGCGTTGTAAAGTGTTGATAATGTAACAGCAGACCATCGCACAAACTCTAGGCTCAGATGATCTGTGACCGATGCTTACTACTGAACACAAACTCTAGGGTCAGTTGATCTGTGACCGATGCTTACTACTGAACACAAACTCTAGGGTCAGATAACCTGTGACTGATTCTTACTTCTGAACACAAACTCTGGGTTTAGATTATCTGGGAAGATGCTTACTGGCGAACACAAACTGTAGGGTCAGGTGATTTGTGACTGTAGCTGTACAATATCCTGTTAAAGTGAAGACAGGCCTCAGTACCAGATGATCCTCCTGACGCAGACAGGCCTCAGTACCAGATGATCCTCCTGATTCAGACAGGCCTCAGTACCAGATGATCCACTGTTAATGCAGACTTACAGCTGAAGAAGACAGGCCTCAGTATCAGATTATCTTCTTATCTGTTACTGTAATGCTTCTCACTGCCTCAACATCAGATGTTCTTCTGTAAACACCAATAATTTATCATCATGTGTTTGGTCTCCATGTGCTTTGGTGTTTGTTTAGATTAATTTCAGTATGGTCAGTGTCTGTGTGTGTGTGTGTGTGTGTGTGTGTGTGTGTGTGTGTGTGTGTGTGTGTGTGTGTGAATGTGTGCTCCTGCTTTAGCTGATTCCTCCAAACTTGAAGAACTCTGTCAACAGGGTGAGTTGATGCAATTACAGTATGTTCAAAGCACTACAGGGAGTTGATAGTGTGTGTGTACGCGCAAGTGTGTGTGTGCGCGATTGTGTTTGTGTGTGCGTGTAAGTGTGTGTGTGTGTTTGTGTGAGCATGTTGTCTACAGTCTGTGCGATCAGAGAGAGACTTTAATCTCATGCTCTTGCTGGTTTCTCCAGACATCATGTTGAGGAGATAGTTACGTTCAACCACTGCAAGTCACTAGCACGGCACACCGAGCACATTTGATCACATTGGTGAAAGGAGAGGCAGCTGTACCCACAAGCAAAACATCACTTGACTCCAGTCGGAGCACAAAGCCTCTCTGAGCACTTACATTTTTCATTGCTTTACATGCAGAGCATGTTTTTAATGGAGGAGACATGTCAAACACGTCCACAGCCTTAAGAGAGTGTATGGTTTGATCTGCTGCAAGGAGGCACTGCCATCAGCTTTGGTTAAAAATCTCTACATCACACCTCACACCCCATCAACACAATGCTACAATACACACACAAGAAATATAAAGGTAAACCTTCCTTCAACTTACAATTTAATTATTAAAAAGTGACAGGTGGGCGGGACTTCTGGTTGATCCGGCAAAGGTATTTGATTTCCGGTGAAGGCGGGACATCCGGGTTTTGAACTTGTCATCAATTGAGTCTGACAGGTTGTTTGAACGTGGCGGGGTGCTTTTGTATGAGTCATGTGTCTGGGGGAGGGGGCTGTGTGTGTGTGTGTGTGTGTGTGTGTGTGTGTGCGGTGAGATACTGATTTTGACAGTTTTGTAGGTTTCAGTGTCATTTTTGTACTTTTAATGATCATTTTGTATGTTTTTTGTAGGTTTCAGTGTGATTTTTTTACTTTTTATGATAATTTCGTGTTTTTTTGGCCGGGGCGTGGGTGTGTGTGTGTGTGGGGGGGGGTGTGCATGGGTGTGTGTACAAGGGTGTGCGTGTGTACAGGGGTGTGGGGGGTGTACAAGGATGTGTTGGTCATGGGTTGTATCCTGTTGGGGGATGTCATGGGAGTGTCATGCGCGAGCAATTATGAGCGGTGCTGTTAGGTAGAATAAAAGTGGTGTAAAAGTATGGGTAAATATAGCAAAGTAAGCATGGCTAGTTTAGCAACTCCTGAAAATGCGGGTCTTAGTAGGGAGTGGCTAAGTGGGGCCCCTAAGAGAAAAAATTAAGAGAAGACACAAGAGAAAGCTATAGGCCTCAGGCATCTGTTGAGTATGGATGCTTTTGAATTTGGCGTGGTGCTTTTCTATGAGTCATGTGTTTGGGTGTGTGTGTGTGTGTACAGGGGTGTGGGTGTACATGGGTGTGTGTGTGTGTGTGTGCGTACATGGGTGTGTGGGTGTACACTGATGTGTGTGTACATGGGGGTGTGTGTGTCTCTCATGTGCTGGGGATGCGTGGTGTGTGTCATGAGGTGGTCATGGGAGTGTTATGCCTAGACAATTATCAAAAATCAAAAATCCGAAATGAGTGCTAGAAGCCATGAGTCTGGACAAAATGTCTGTATAAAAAAAGGTTGGCATCAACAGAGTTTTAAATTCAAATTCATTAAGATTTTCATTAAGTCATTGAAAAGAATAAAATGTATCAGACAGCAGAGCGGTGGAGAGAGGGTAGGGGCTGGGCCAAAGGTCTGTGTATGCGTGTGGGTGCGTTTGCGTGTGTGTGTGTATGTGTGTCTGAGAGAGGAGGAGAGAGAGAGGAGGGGATTGTTTGACTGTATATATGCTTAAAGTTTTAGTTTTATGAACCTGAATAAAAGAATCAAGAATGTGATGATGCCAAGAGCCTAAAAAGGTTTCAGCCATGTGTCTGTGAACTAAAATATAAAATAAATCCTACATTTAAGCTGAACCTTAAGGCATGCATGTCTAATGTAATGGCTCCAGGGCCCTGATGGAGTAGGTTGCAAGTGTGTGTGTGTGTGTGTGTGTGTGTGTGTGTGTGTACAGTATGTGTGTGTGCGTGTGTGTACTTGCATGCTTGACAGTGAGAAAGAGAGAGTTTGAAATGTTTAGTCATGTTTATGTTTTTAGAATTATTAAACTGAATGTGAATGAACTGAATGATCTGATCATGTCAAGAACCTAAATAATAAAAAAAGGTTTTTGTCATATTTCTGTGAACTACAATAAAACATAAACCATAAATGTAATGTTCTGGGTCAAGCATGTCTAATACCTAAGCTGGTGTGCCTTATGACTTAGAACAATGCATCTTTTTGCCAAAATTTGGGATGGTGGGTGAAATGAGGTATAAAACTAGGGGGCGCTGGACATAGTCAAAACTGACATCATCTATCACCGTCAATCACCATACAGCAAAGGCATTTGTGAAGAGATTCATCATGGCAGAGCGACCTAACCAGGCCAGTATGTTAATTGGAGTTTTTCATTTTTTCTATTATGTCGTTGTATTAGCCCTGATTTTAATACATGTTTTTTTTTTTTTGTGTTGTTAGTATGAGTTGGAATATCTACGTGTAAGTAGAAGATCAAGCTTTCCCATTTGATTTCACACATTTCATTTCTACCATAAACATGTCATGACATCTGAAAAAATGGTTTTCTCTTAGGGGCCCCACTTAGCTGCGCGCTACTAAGATTTTCAGGAGTTGCTAAACTAGCCATGCTTACTTTGCTATCTTTACCCATACTTTTACACCCGGATGTCCCGCCTTCACCGGAAATCAAATACCTTTGCTGGATGTCCCACCTTAATCCACCGGAAGTCCCGCCCACCTTTCACTTTTTAATTTAATTGTAAGTTGAAGGAAGGTTTACCTTTATATCTCTCACACAGACACACACACACACGCACACACACACACATACACACACACACACAGTATACCACACACTGTACACATCATCAACACAATGCTACACGTCTGTATAAATAAACACACATACATACACACACTCACACACACACACAAGCACACACACACACACACAGTATACTACACACTGTACACATCATCAACACAATGCTGCACACCTGTATAAATAAACACACATACATACATACACACACACACACACAGTATACCACATACTGTATACATAGTATCATCATCATCAACTGTTTTTTATTCATTTTATATATACAGTGTATGAACTGTGGTAAACTGCATCAAGTGATTTAAATGTGGAAGGGGCTGCGTATGCACAATGTCACCATCAGGGATTAGAAACATAACATGACATAACAAAGAAATAACAAATGGAACGACCTTTGGATGAATGTAACCAAAACCGGGAACAAAACCAGTTTCACCTAATGACGTTTACAAACGGAAGTTCGGGAGGAGCGTGACGGAATTTGCCACCCCTCCTTCAATCAGTCAGGTTATTTATTCGCAGTCTACCTGCCGAAGTTGCAGCATCGGTGTTACTCCGCTCGCAACCCACCACCTCCCCTTATGCTTCCCGTCCATAGTTAAAGAACAAGGGGGTGTATGGCGGAATCCTGCCTGACTCCTGCCTGCGCAGTCGACTCCGGCACGATTCCGCGAAGCCCTTCAGGACCATGGCCAGAGACCTCGCCAAACATGCTCTTCTATTATGCTTTTATGTATTATGCGTGTATGTCTTTATGCAAATTCAGGAATGTGAACTAGTAAATTGGAATGGAGTGAAAACGCTACTGTCAATTTTAGATAACCTGTTAATAACGGTATTTATTGTTCCGCTTAACCTTTCTTTGAATATTATTCAAAAGTCCATTGACGTTTAAAGGCACCTGTCCACACAGTGTTCCACAGCTGGATGGATTTAGATTTCATGAATCAGTGTCTCCCCTGTGTAATAGACTAGACCTACTAGTTGATAAAAAGGATTTTCATATCCAACACTGCCTTTTCCAAGTATGTAGCCTAAATTACTGAAACATTGTGTGAAATAGCATAATAAGGCTACCGGAAACACTAGGGAAATATCTATAGGCATGTTGTGCAGTTGGTTGCACCATACATAGGCTATTACAGGGTTTAAAGCAAGGACATTTTCTGTGCCTGAGGTCAGGCTATCAGATATTTTTGAAGATCGAATATTATTTAGGCTAATTAACTACTTTCAAATCTCACCCCACTCCTGAATTCAGGCAGTGTTTTTAACAATTACCCTTGATATCTTATATGCTTTGATGCTTTAAGGCTGTCTACAGTAAATTATAGTTTGTTATCTAGCCAAATGCCCAGATATTTGTATTGAGAAACTTGGCATCAATGTCACAACTTCTTGATCTAGAAGATCATACATTTAGTTTTTGATTAATTTAGAACCAGTTTCAGATCTTTCAAGACTTTCTACTCACAATCAAATGCACATTGAAGATATAAATAAGCTGTATGCACACTGACACAGATACACACTGAGACATACACACAATACACAGAAATACTCACATCTACCCACATAGACACACACACACACACACACACACCACACACACACACACACACCACACACACACACTCACATACAATAAGTCATGATACCTCAGGGAGTATCAGTAATCCTGGAGTTAGGACAAATGGAGTTGATGAAGGTAAATGTAGATTGCCGGTTATTTATTGAGATCCTGACAACAACAGCAGCATTAAACATGCATACATAGCTACCGAGGTAAGGAGCTTTCAGGACCAAGGACAGCAACTGCCATGTCAAAACAGTGGAGTGGATGAGGAAGACACATCACAACGCCTGCAGGCAATTCTGCATCACCTGTTGGCTGAAGGTCCCCAAAGCACGCAGGCTGGTCGAACCCAGGGCAGCACTGGCTAGCTGAGCTGGACTCAGGGCAGGGCAATTCAGGACAGCCCGCCCCAGCACAGGTTCCAGCGCTCCAGGGCTGCAGTCCTTACCTTCATCCTCTCATCACCCGCAGGTGACCATTCCATTCCATTTCTGAGCCGCAACAACAGTCTCGTTTAGAACACTTACATTGACCTGCAGGTGTAGATGTGCGGATGGACATACAGGTAAAGAAGAGACCAGACTCCATCAAGCAGAAAAAAAGCACAAGGTACGTAAGGTGTGTGTGTGTGTGTGTGTGTGTGTGTGTGTGTGTGTGTGTGTGTGTGTGTGTGTGTATGTGCGTGCATGCATGAGAGCGAGCATGTGTGTGTGTGTGTGTGTGTGTGTGTGTGCTTATGTGTACGCATACGTGCATGTGAGCGAGCATGTTTGCTTGTGTGTGTGTGCAGGTGTGTACGGTGTGTGTGTGTGTGTGTGTGTGTGTGTGTGTGTGTGTGTGTGACTGTTCTGTCAGATCAAAGTGCATGGCCTCCATGATAAAGCTTTCCTGATTTAGACAGTAGCCTTGTTGTGGATGTTTTTATAAACAGCACTGCGCACTGCATCCACCCCTAATCCACCACCAGAACACTGAATGTGTGTGTAATCATCAAATCTGTTTGTGTTTGCTATAATTAGGTCTCAGAAGAATATCTATTCCGTCAAGATAGACATCTCCCAGCTCCTCTGACTCCTTTAGGATTTCTCTCCGAGCGTGGCAGGTTAAATGTGTCAAATAGGTTTCTGTTCGTCTGTTTGTCTGTCTGTCTGTTGATGTGGTGAAGACACCAAATAGGTTTCTGTTCGTCAGTCTGTCTGTCTGTTTGTCTGTTGATGTGATGAAGACACCAAATAGGTTTCTGTTCGTCAGTCTGTCTGTCTGTTTGTCTGTTGATGTGATGAAGACACCAAATGATAGGACCTCTTACTCTCTCATGCACGTCTGCGCTGATGTGCTCGCTGCCTGCGGCCTCTTTGAATGGATCAGCTCAGAAAAGCGAGCACGTTAGGCACTAATTACAGTGGGGCAAACTGAGAGTTGCAGAAAATAGTTGTCAAAGAGCTCTAAAAAATAGTCTGAAACGAAACTTAATTCTGCACGGGCCACTGCATACAAAATTAATTAGAAGTACAAAGCTAGGACGAGCTGAAGATGTCCTGCTTATTATGAATTATTAATCATATTCATGGAATTTCTGAAATCTAAGGAGGCAATTTGTAAGAGATGGAATATTGTTATCATTTTTATCTTGTCATGCACTGCTTTTTAGTTCTATTTTTTTAGAGCCATTCTTTATTTTACATGTATTATTCTCTCTCTCTATCTCTCTCTCCCTTTGCCTCTGTCTTTCACTCCCTGTTTTTGTCCTTGATGTATGCTGCAACAAACACAAAATACATACACACACACACACACACACACACACACACACACACAGACACACACACACACACACACACACACACACACACACACACACACACACACACACACACACACACACACACACACACACACACAAACACATGCAAGAGTTCAGTGTTGCTGCAACAAAATAAAAGTTTGCATTTGTTTCATTTTTCATTTGCATTTTAGTTGTATTCTGCAAACAAACAAAAATATCACCATGACATTATTGTACATGACATTACATGACATAAGTACTGTAACTCCAACTTAAACTCTCTCTCATCTATCTTATCTTTTGCTCTCTCTCTTTCTGTCTCTCTCTCCTCTCTCACACACACACACACATTCACTTACACTCACATATTCACTCACACTCTCTCTCACACACACACAAACATACACACACACTCTCTCTCTCTCTCTCTCTCTCACACACACACACACACACACACACACACACACACACACACACACACACACACACACACACACACACACACATTCACTCACACTCACTCTCTCTCTCACACACACACACACACGCATACACTCACACACTCTCTCTCTTTCACACACACACACACACACACTCTCTCTCTTTCACACACACACACACACACACACACACACAAAGTGTTGCTAGTTCAGAGTGGCTTTCCATGTTTATTGGGACAGTAGTCTGTGACACAGATGTGGCGTGACAGCAGCCCTTTGGGGTCTGTCCATGAAGCCCACTCTGATTCTAATTGCACTGACCTCCTAGGGGACAGGAGCGCACCTCACTTTTAATCAGGGCCGCCAATCTACAGCCGCCTCCCCATTAGCCCACACACCGCTTCCCTGCGAGCTGCTGGAGCCGCGCCAGATGTGGGCCAGACCCAGGCCAGATCTGAGCCAAATGCAGCTCCACTGGGGTGTAGGGGGACTGGATGGTGTACGGATAGATGCATGTGACTGCTAGAGGATTTGATTTCTCTTCTTTCTGCCTTCTCTCCAAAGCTTTGTCTCCTCACTTTCTCTCTCTCTCTCTCTCTCTCTCTCTCTCTCTCTCTCTCTCTCTCTCTCTCTTTCTCTCTATCCTTGCCTCCCACTGGAAAAGCCGCAGTTGCTATTAAAATCGTTACAGCTGTGTGCCGCTTAGATGACAGATAGTTTATGTGTGCTTGATCAATAAGTACAAGACAGGGACATCGAAATGCAATTAACGTCAAATCAAGTTTCCGTGCAGGCTGTAAATATATACACCTTTTGACTGTTTGTGTTAATCTTTGTGTTTGTGTTTGTGTGTGTGTGTGTGTGTGTGTGTGTGTGTGTGTGTGTGTGTGTGTGTGTGTGTGTGTGTGTGTGTGTGTGTGTGTCTGTGTTTGTGTGTGTGCACTTCAAATGCTACTCTTTTGTCAATGTTCTTTCCGTGCATTTCCATGCAGGCTGTAAATACACCTTTTAACTGTTTATGTCAATCTTTGTGTGTGTGTGTGTGTGTGTGTGTGTGTGTGTGTGTGTGTGTGTGTGTGTGTGTGTGTGTGTGTGTGTGTGTACTTCAAATGCTACTCTTTTGTCAATGTTCTTTCAATGCAGGCTGTAAATATATACACCTTTAGACTGTGTTCCGTTTTTCTCAATCGTTTTGATGCTTGTGTCAACTCTGACAACACGCTCTCAAAACAGTTAACACCCGTGTTTGAACAAAAGCACTCTGGCTCAAAACACTTAAAACATGCAGCAAAAGCAAATATTGCCTTCAAACAACACATACTGTCGACAAATCACTGTGTGATTTCAAAAAAATGTAAAATATAGTTCTCAAAATTAGCATTTTTGCTATGTCTGGTCTATTTCTTTCTCATGTTTCTGGTATCAGAAAAAAAAACTGAACAGATTAAATGTATTGAAGAAAACATAATTGTATTTATTCCTCCCAAGATGTAACTGTTATTGACATGTAAGACTTACAATAAGCACCTAAACAAGACAAATTTCATTGAACTACTACTTGAAGGAATCTCTACCACCTGTGAAAAGATGTTTTCCTTTTGTTTAGCACAGGGAAACCAATAGAGTTTGGGGACTTTGAATGACGTCTGTGTTAACTGTTTTGTAAAAGGGTGTGAGAACTGTGTGAACCCAATGTAATTGTGTGGACACATTCGCAAGAAATTACGCAAGAAAGTGTTCATGAAGACCAAGTGGATCCCAGTTTCCTTAAGCAGGTCAAAGCAATTGAGAAAAACTGTAATTTGTGTGTGTGTGTGTGTGTGTGTGTATGTGTGTGTGTGTGTGGTGGGTGGGGGCGCTGCACTTCAAATGCTACTCTTTTGTCAATGTTGTTTTTAGAACTTTATTTCATCGTAACCAAGGTGAAATATGTAATATGTAATATGTATTGAAGTACAACTAATGGTCAGAGATGGGAACACAGACTTAATGTATGCTCCATACATGAGATCATGTCAGTGGCTTTCAGGAGCTGTCTTTACATTAGACTTCAAGAGAAACCACTATCAGTATATAATACTTGGTCATCATGTTGTTTACAGTAGAGTCATATCAATAGGGTCATTTTCTGATTTGTCTGTGTGCTTGCGTGTGTGTGTTTGTGTGTGTGTATGTGTGTGTGTGTTGGGATGGGGGTCACACACACACATACACACACAAACACATACACACCCCCCCTACCACTATCTTCTTTAATATGTAGTCATCATGTTGTCATCATGTTGTTTACATTCATGTCAGGGTCATTGTTTATATGTCAGGTAATGATGTGCACAAAGTTATGAGCATTTAGAACATGAACATGAAGACTATTTTCCTCATTGAGGCTATCCAGAGAAGGATGTAAAATCAAAGTTTTAAAATAATATGTGAAGAGCTGATCTGCATTTATTCTTCCTGCTTATATATTTGAAAGAATCCTCTAAAAACACACTATCAGCTTTCAGCTTTCACATGGGCAGTAGGACACAGCATAGACTCCACATAGCAAAACACAGAATCTCTCATAACAGGGCAGCACTGAATAATATATGTATCTAAGTGTAGAATGAATATCAAAGCCCCTTGAGCATCATTAAGCATGATGAATTGTGCTGCGTGAACTCACAGCCTGTAGGAGAGATCACTATCCACTCCGAGCCTTATGGATCCACTAATCCACTCAATCACACCAGTCTATCACAGGAGCACCCCGTCACGGTACACACACCTGCTCATCAGAACACCAGATGAAGGAAAATAATTGGCTCCCGATGCCTGTCCTGTCAAACAGCATGTTTTACTTAGTGCAGCACCATCGCACACACACACACTACAGTACCCCTCTTTGTGTGTGTGTGTGTGTGTGTTTGTGTGTGTGTGTGTGTGTGTGTGTGTGTGTGTGTGTGTGTGTGTGTGTGTGTGTGTGTGAAGCAATTAAGGTACAGTGTGACAGGGACATGGTAGTGCAGCAATAAGTACTCCTGCATAGAATCAAGGACATGTTAGTGCAGCAATAAGTACAACTCGCATAGAATCAGGACATGTTAGTGCAGCATTAAGTACAACTCGCATAGAATGGAGTGAGCGTTCTAGAAGAGTTGTAAGTGCTGAAAACCCAACTCTTCAGAGTCTTAAAAACTGGTGTTCAGGAGAGAGGAATGCTCCTGCTCTGGTAGGAACTGCTAGCACGTTCCACCAACAGGGATCAACAGACAAGAACAGTTTGGATTGCCCTAAGCGTACTGGTAGCAGAGCCAGACGTTGTTCATTTGTGGGAGCGCAACAGTCAGGTCAGTCAACTTTCCGTCATCTGAAAACAGAGAGCAGCAGATAGCAGTGTTGTAGTCAAGTCACTATGCCTCGAGTCCGAGGTTCAAGTCCCCAGTGTCCGAGTGTCTCAGTGTCAAGTCCGAGTCAAGTCCAAGTCATTAAAAAAAAATTCCAAGTCAAGTCCGAGTCGAGTCCACTACTCATCCGAGTCAAGTCCGAGTCGAGTCCCTATTGATCAAGTCGAGTCCAAGTCCAGCACTAAAGTAAGCATAGCCTACATGTCGTTCCATTTTTTCCCATTGCAGATGAAATCCTTAAAAGCAAAACGGACAATCTTCTGTCTCCATGCAGGGGTGCCATCACTTAAGTGAAAGTAGTATTGCCAAATTTCTTGCCAAACCCAATGTGTTGTACTTATATCGGAGAGAATACCATACCATAGCCTATAGGCCTACTCATAATAAATGAGCAATCCACATCCCAATCACACAGGCCATTAAGTCACATTATGCTGTTACTGACTGCTGACAATTGTAGGCTACTCTGTAGGCAGTGTTGTAGAAGTTCATACTTCACAAGAGCTGGACGTTGGAGTGGGCCTATTTTGTAAGAGGTAGTGTGGATCATAAAAGGGCCTCCCCCGGGCATTTTTTAAACATTCTGGCTGTTAAATAGACTACACAATTTTAGCGCAGTTTTGGAGGGACAGAAACAGGGCAGGCCCGTCTTGGTAGCAACACTGGCTACCTGCAACTGCATAATGTTATCACTTCACTGACACAATGGAGACATATTTCATGCCAACAATGGAGATGAAAACTAGCTTTCGGTTAACAGAGATGTAGATCATTTTCCTAATTAATTTCTTTGCGCAACAGGCCACATTCTACGTTCATTTCAGCTTTTGTTTCTGGCCTACCCACGAGAGGTTCAGTTTGTCAGTTTCACTTGCGCAGACACGTAAGCCTACATTGACACGCTACATGGACACTCTACTAGGCAATTTAATATGCTTCTATATTTTATGACACCAAAATTAAGAAGTATGCTATATCTTGATCGGGAAAACTTTTAGTTTATTTTTCTTTCGATCCGATAATAGCCTGCTGCAAATTACAGTAACAGACAGAAGCACGGCAGGGCACGCCCCAAATGAAAATGAATGAATGGAACCTCGCTTCTCGCGTCAGTCAGGAAAAACACTGTTCACCAAGTCACGATGATCAGCTATCCAGCAGCTGTGTGTGATGTTTAGCCTAGGTTGAGTGTAATCTTAGGTAATGTCATGTCATTTATGAGAACTAATATTGCCTGGCAATACTACATTGACATGGCGGCGGCCATGTCTCCAGGCATTTTGGTGTTAAAGTTAACGTTAGTTTGCTTTGCATGTGAACATGACGTGACTTGCGATGTATGACGTTGTCTCAGACTCGAGTACTACAACACAGATAGTAATGAATAAAAGCGGCAGATAGTAATGAATAAAAGCATGAGGGACAAATAACAATATAAAAAGGTAAAATATAAAATGTAAGAAATATGAAAATATAGGAACACTGGTGGACTGGAAGGTTATGGGTTTGAACCCCGGGGGTTGTCTCCGCCATGGTGCCCTGTCTGGGCAAGGGGCTTAACCTTGAGTTGCTCCACAGCCTTCCTTCCTGTAACTCGCTCTCTATTCATTCTGAATAAGACATCTGCCTCATGACAAATGAAGATTGATTCCTGAAACCAGATATCTCCATTTTTCAGGATAATCTTTTAAGGGCAGTCTTTCTTTGTTGACATAAATAAAATTGCAATTGGGTTGTTTTGATTAAGTACACATATAAGAACAAGTCAACTGCAGTTCCACTGATATGACCTGGAAAACAAAATAAAAAAAGAATGATTTATGAAAATGCATTACAATGGATATGTCTACTTTTGGAACCAAACTTAAATAGAGTAGCGTAAAAGCTAGCATTGACAGACAGCACAGACAAAAAGACCAGCATCGATCAGGCACAGGAAGTGCACATAGCCAGCATAGCCAGTCAGAACAGACAGCTCGCTCACTTCCTCTGTTCTTGTCATCCATAAGATGTTCTCAGTGGATTTCACAGACTCTCATCACTCACCCCTCAGCAGACTGTATCAGCGGTGCTGGCTTTCCCTCTTGCACACCAGCATATCATCATTCAGGTTATCTGAGGAGAGGTCCTCAGCAGGAGGACAGCCCACTTGACGGGCATCTATCACATTCACAACCCTTTACATTCAGAACTACTGTATAACATTACCGCTCCTCTGTCACAACCCCTTGTTTGATGGTGGTGTACGCGGTTGTGTTAAAAAACAATGGAATCTATGGTGTCGAAAGCGGAGTGTGCCACATTCATGTGGGCACCTTAACCCATAATAACCTCTTGGCATCATCAAAACCTTCCACATTCAGCACTACTCCTGCCCTGTCACAATACTTCACATGCAGACTGACACACACACACCCCACCATATAACTAATGCCCTACTAGCTACAGTAATCCCTCCCCAATGAAATGGAAGAGCTAACTGCACTAATCAGACTGCAGAGGGAAGACGGGGAGCGTGGCACCATGTGCTTCTCATAGACGTGGCTGAATGCACTAACTCCCGGCTCTGCTCACGCGTGCCGCTGGGTGGTCTGCAGTGAGTGAGAGCGGACAGGAGGGTGGAGGAGAGTGGTAAGAGGAAGAGTGGGGGACGTGCGATATATGTAAATAACAGATTTGGCACGTGTTAAAGAGCAATGCTGCACTCCGAACACTGAGTTGCATTCGTCGAGTTAGCGTTCGGCCCTTTTACCTTCCCAGGAAGTTCTCGCTTGTCATTGCGATTACTGTGTACATCCCTCTGGCGGCCTGTTTGCTCCTCCACACGGGAGTGAGTCAGCTGCAGACATGGCATCCCCAAGCCCTCCTCCTCAGCTCTGGGTACCTCAATACCACCTCCTTGTCTGCCTCTCTGCCCACATTCAAACAGTATGTAAATTGCCACACTAGAGACAATAGAACCTTCGATTTACTTCATGCAAACACAAAGGATGCATACAGATCATCACCTCTGCCCCCACAAGACCTTTGCGATTAGAATCTTGTTTATCTGCTCCCTGGCTACATACCTTTGGTGAACAAACAACCAAGAGGCATGTGAGGAGATGACCCAGCATGGTGCTCAGAGAATGCCTTTAGCCACCACAGACTGGGGCCTGTTTGGTAAGCAGTCCACGCAGGGAGGATGTGGACAGGTTGACAACCTGCATCACGGACTACATCAATTTCTGTGTGAATAACACTGTGCCTGTCAGGAGGCTGCGATGATTCCCACACACAACACACCCTGGGTGGCCCCTGAGCCTAGGGCACTACTGAAGGAGAAGGAGAGGGGGTTTGAGAGGGGCTGAGGAGAGTGGACAGGTCTGGAGGAGTCCTAAAACAAGGCCACAGAAAAGCTAAAGGAAGTTGCCCTGAATCTGGAGGCAGGAAGTGGTTGAAACGAAACAAACGAAATGTTTCTTTTCAACCGTCTGGATGCTGCCCCCCGCTCCCACCCCAGACACAGCCCCCCAGAGCGCAGACCTGTCAGGGCTACTCCACTAGTACATGTACACTTATGCATTTAGCCGGCGCTTTTTCTCCAAAGCGACTTGTCAATGTCAATTTCAATTATATTACAAAG
Organism: Alosa pseudoharengus; assembly: GCF_046254945.1. NCBI lineage: Eukaryota > Metazoa > Chordata > Actinopteri > Clupeiformes > Clupeidae > Alosa > Alosa pseudoharengus. The sequence continues at coordinate 11,216,197 of NW_027468609.1, read as the reverse complement.
ACCATTGTCCTCAGAGCAACTCAGGGTTAAGTGTCTTGCTCAAGGGCACAACGGTGGAAGCTGGGAATTGAACCCACAACTTTTGTGGCTACTGCAGTACGTAGGGCCCCACAAGTTAATCAAGGCCCCCCTTCCGTCGTCGCTAACGACAGGTATACAGTTACAGCGACAGTGTCTCATAGCCTACACTAAGGAGACGAAACCGAATGCGAAACGGAAGAAGAAACTTTACCAGAATGTTCCTTTGGTGCATGAGAAACAGAAAAAGAAGATTCTTCACCAGAATAAACTGCGGGAACAGCAGTTGGGTAAACATGTGTTCGTTCCTCAGTTTGATGTCAACAAATAATCTGAGTAGTAAATAGTAATTCAACTAATCTGTTTAATGTGCATCTGTCCAGCGAATGTTGCTGGCCTAACAGGGCAGTGAATCCCCTAATCTGGCTTGTTTGCCAGCCTTTCCCAGTCAGAGTACTTCGCAAATGTTGTGAACTGCATATTCCGTTTTTTGAATGCCAGGCCACTGGCTACATTAACAAAAGAACCCTATGTGTGTGTGTGTGTGTGTGTGTGTGTGTGTGTGTGTGTGTGTGTGTGTGTGTGTGTGTGTGTGTGCGCAGTGTGTTTATGGGTGGACGTAGTGAGTGGAAGTTCCAAACGCAGGGCGACTCTCAGGCTAGGATACTAGTGTCTGCCTGATGGACAGGGATTTCTGGCCCATATCTAGCCCATGTCTGACCACATCTGCTTGTCAGCTGAAAGCTCCATATTGCTTGAGTCAGCCTGGGGGGGGGGGGGAGCCAATAGATGTTGTCCCTATTTGGACACAGAGATGTGTTAAAAACAACGCAAGTGCATTGTTTTTAAGTTGTTGCACATTTTGTTTTAAGAGTGTATTCACACATGAGAAGAACATGTAGCCTAAATAGTTAGTCCAGTTTGATCACATCTAAAAACTAATGTAGCGATTGATGACAAGACAAGTCAGTTCAATAGCTTTAATAGGGAAGAGGAGGACACAGACAACAACACAGAGAAGAACACACAAGGGTAGTCGCTAACACACACACACAATACACAATCAGGGTCATCACACACACCAACATGAGGATAACACAGGAGGCACAACCAAGGACTACACACTGACTACAGTTTTTGCTTTGCAAAGCTATCGCTTTGACCTGTTTTTTTACAGTTTTTCTCAATTGTTTACACACAATTACAGGTACTTGAGACACAATGACCACAACATGTAACTCGTGCATCAACCCCATAAACCAATTCTGCTAAACTACATGCACATTTTGCTGCTTTACACTCAAGTTGCAGTTCTGAAGCACACTTTTTTCAAAACACTACACACAATTCTCTGCATTTGGCACAATTTTCATGAAGAAGATCTCTTGTTTTCACAAGGAACACACTGCCATTCAAATTCTAAAGTTAATTGCCTTATGCACACTGACTCATCACATGGGCAAACACCTGTCACACAGTTTTACAATTAGCAATCAGAGCTTCAGCATAATGCTTGTGATGTGGATGAGGAGCTGTGGCCAGACCGAAACAGAAGAGAGGATCCAGCATTTTTTTTTTTTTTTTTTTACTTAACTGTATACAGTAAATTCTTCTGTTGTATGTAAACCACCTTGTTTTTGTGGTGAAAAATAAAAATATATTTGTTACAGTGTACTTGTGTGCTCCGAGTATAAAAACAATATTCTCAAATATTTTACAACACACTTACAGTATATATGTACTGTCTGTAGTAAGTGTAACACTAATTAAAAAAAAAGGCCTAAGTCATTATGATGAATGGAGAAGAAGTGTTTTCCATTCATCATAGTGTTTTATTTTACATTGAGCACGTCAGTGTTCAACTGGTTCTTATAAATGTCTATTCATATGATGGTTTGTGTGTGTCATTTGAAAACAAAATACCATTTTGAGAAGAAATGTTTTGAATATAAAGTTATAAAGTTTCATTTTGCAGGTGAATTAAGAGGTTTTGCCCATTGTGTGTGTGTGTTTTGATTTGTGTTTAGAGTTCTGAGAGTATGAGGCATGCTTTCAGAAAATGTGTGTAAACAATCCAGAAAACTTGTAAAGAAACTGGGATCCACTTGGCCTTCATGAACAGCTTCTTTACACACACACACCGACACACACACACACACATGCACGTACACACACACACACACACACACACACACACACACACAGATGACAGTTTTTCTCGATTGCTTTGACCTGCTTAAGGAAACTGGGATCCACTTGGTCTTCATGAACACCTTCTTTGCACAGCAGAAGTCATCTCTTGCAAATGTGTTCACACGTTTTCATTGGGTTCACACAGTATTTCCACCCTTTTGCAAAACAGTTAACACAGACGTCATTCAAAGTCCCCAAACTCTATTGATTTCCCCGTGCTAAACAGAAGGAAAACATATTTTCACAGGTGGTAGATATTCCTTGCAGAAGTCTGAATCTCTGATACACCTGTGTGAAACTCCTTTGCACAATTCTTGAATCAGCAATAATTAATTATCCATAAGAGATGCCATGTCTGTTCTTGTGTTGCTATTTGCAAGTATTTAGCTTAGGCACATTTAGAGAAAGTACTGTATTGCCTATTTTGTTAAGAAAACAAAAGGTGTTTAATGTAGGTCTATTTCGATGAAAAATGACAAGTTGTAGTTCAATGAAATTAGTTTTGTCTAGGTGCTAACTGTAACAGTATATAGCCTCTAGGTGCTAACTGTAACAGTATATAGCCTTTTCGCAGTTTTTTCTGATACCAGAAAATTTTTGAAAGAAATGGAACAGACAGCAAAAATGCTCATTTTGAAAACCATATTGGGTTACACTTTACTTGACAGTGTCAACATAAGAGTGACATGACACTGTCAAGGACTAGGGTTAGGTTTAGAGTTAGGGTTAGGGTTGGAGTTATAGGATTAGGGTTAGAGTTAGGTTTCGTGTCTCATGACAATGTCATGTCACTCTAAGGCAATACTGTCAAGTAAAGTGTAACCATATATTGTAATGTCGGTGCATGGACTGTGTGCTTGTGATTCCCACGATGTTTCACGCTGGGGATTCTGGGAGTATATAGTATATATAAGTATATATACTTTTTTGATCCCGTGAGGGAAATTCGGTCTCTGCATTTAACCCAATCAGTGAATTAGTGAAACACAAACAGCACACAGTGAAGTGAAGCACACACTAATCCCGGCGCAGTGAGCTGCCCGGGGAGCAGTGAGGGGTTAGGTGCCTTGCTCAAGGGCACTGGTCGGGGCTCGAACCGGCAACCCTCCGGTTACAAGTCCAGAGTGCTAACCAGTGGGCCACTGGTTAGCACTCTGAAGAACTGCCCCAAGTGGGCCACTGGTTAGCACTCTGAGAACTTTGGGGTTGGGGGTTGTGTCTGTATTTACTGTTTATGTACTTATTTTAGTGCAGCTGATTCGTTTTTAGTTCTACCTCGTGTGTGACCCTTCATGTTGGTGTGGCTGTGTCCAACCCTGTGTGTGTAATGAAGTTAGTGTTCTTGACTTCCCTAGTGTGTGCTGTGTTCGGGGTCTGTGTCCCTGCCCTAAATATAGCTTTTGATTAGACAACGCTGTATCATCAATCGCTACAATATTTTACATTTTGTTGTCCAGTGTGTAATGATTGATTGAAATCACACAGTGATTTGACGACATGATGTGTTGTTCGAATGTGTTTTTGCTGCGTGTTTTAAGTATTTTGAGATAGTAACAGCCTTTTGCAAGCAAAATGTGTCATTTTGGCCAGAGTGCTTTTGTTCAGACATGGGTGTTAATTGTTTTGAAAATGTGATGTCAGAGTTGACACAAGCATCAAAGAGATCGAGAAAAACTGACTAAGGCCCTGTTTAGACGACAACGAAAACGATGCAACCGGTGATGTTTTTCTGTGTTTGACCCTGTCATTTAGACGCAAACGGAGGTTTTATCCCCCCGCAAACGTAGTTTTTAAAAACTCCGGGCTGATTGTTTTTTTGGGGAAACTCTGTTTGTTCATTTGCGTCTAAAGAGGTCCAAACAGAGACTTGTGTGACAAGGCGGAGATTTTTAGTCAGTTCAAAAGAGAAAGAGGAAGTGATTTGTTGCTGTTGTTGGTATTTTCGTGATTCTGATTGGCTAATGTGGGATTGAGCTTCTCCTTACACTCTTCACACATATATTTATTTATGTACATCATGTATCATCATACTGGAGTATTTTCAGCATCATACTGCATCATACTGTTTTTGTGTTTGTTGATATTGTTGTTGTTGTCATACTGTAAATTAAAACAAACCTTGCATTGTAGGCTTCTTTTTTATATGTTTATGAGAGGAACCAATGCCACCAAATAGTGAAGTTTTTTTCTTTTAGTCATGCGGCTTTTTTTCTGATAGTCCCCTTGTGCGCGAGGGCACACGCACATACATACACACGAATGATAGAGAGAGAGAGAGAGAGAGAGAGAGAGAGAGAGAGAGAGAGAGAGAGAGAGAGAGAGAGAGAGTTGCGCACACAAGAATGACACATTCGCGTGGGTTCGCTCCATAGCTGATAGTCCTGTGTATGGGCGCTTTCAGCTCCAAGCGCTCACTTCGCCTACTCCAAGATTTACAATACTTTATTGCTTTCCATATGGTTATTGATTGCCTTCTTTCACGACATGCATTTTAGGGTCACGTCATACCAACATGCAATTTATGAATGGATGGAAATGGCAGTTTGTATTATAGGACCCTCTCCACAACATCTAGCGGGTAGCCATGAATTTAGCGTTTCATCATCGCATTTCTCTTCTCCGTCCTATCCTTAGCGCATATTGAGAAGCAGGTGCAGAGGCAGCCTTTGGTCTGTGCTGCGCAGAGACTGCTGGCGACTGGGCGCTGAAGACGGACAAACACAGGAAAAGCCAGCCGTACCGACATGGGTAAGTGTTCCTAACGTATTCTATGAAACTTCTGTGTCGGAATAGCAAGAGTGTGCTTTAAACAGATTACCGACTACCAAAAATAGAACGATGTTCCCCAAAACATGAAAATATTTGTTTGCGATCTGAAAGATGTCCTGTTTGTTGCAGGGGAGGCTATTGCAAACGTTTTTAAATTCTTAACCAGCCGCCAAAAAAACGCAGAGAATAAGACTTTCAGGGACCGAAAGAAACAGCAATTCTCGTTTGAACTGTTGAGTCTGTTCAACGAAGAGGCGGCACGGGATATCATGTATGCTTAGTTTATGCATTGCAGGCAAATTGTCTGCGATTCCGGAAATAAACTTGTTCCTTTTTTTGATCTGCTCCTCCGACCAGTTATTAGTAAAAAAGTAAATGCGGCCAATACTTTAGCATTCCACTAAGCGTGTAAACATGCTCTTGATTTACCCTCGTTAGCGCAGGGCAGTCCTAATGAGCCGCCGAGGCAAGCCCGTGTTCCTCTCGCCGGCTCCATAATGGTTCTATTGACTAACTAGCCAGGCAGGACCTCAGCAGGTTAAATCCAATTACTGCTCTGTCTGCCGTTTCAGGTCCATCCGTAAGCTGTGCGTGTCTGCTTTCTGGAAGCGACCCCCCCTTATTTTTGGTTATCCCTCCCCCTCTCCCGGCTGGAGAGGTCTAACTATGGGGCTGTCACCAGCAGCGCTCAGGGTCGGATGAGCAGTCACTTAGATCACGCAAAAATATGTGTCAGAATGTCAGGTTTTCAACGTCTCAGTTGGGCTGATATGAAGAAGCACGGGCCATACAGCAGCTGTCCCCTGATGTGGCCCTCTTGTGGCGCTGATGTCTCTGGGATTGGGATTGGTGAGGAGTGTGGGAGTATGTGTCTCAGACCGCCCGAGAGTTGTCATGTTTAGACTCAGTGACCGTGCAGAAGGAGCTGTCAAGCTGTCAGACCTGCGCACACCTGACTGGCTTCGTCACGGCCGCTTCTCTTCACCCCCCGTTGTGCCGGTGGCCACAGTAAAAGCTACTACTGTCACAGCCAGTCGCTGGCGCTGATGTGATCTGATTTGGCCTATCTGTCACGGCTCCGGTCGCTCCTGCGGTCGCGCGCTGCTAGGGGGAGAGAGCAGCACCCGGAGAATATCCCGTGATACCGGCAGTTATCAGGACGCTTTCTGCGAGACCGACTCCTGGCACTCTCGGGCAAATTGAAATTCTCCCTCTCCGCTCCGCTTGTGTATAATAACGTTACAATGTGAATCCTTTCCATGCCCGTGTGTTCAGAATAACAATCAGTTGGCTTCGCGCAGGGACGCTTGATTGCCAGATTTTTCTCTCTGTAGAACCATCTGTGGAATGCTAACCTTCTCTGAGCACCCCGGATAGATTTACACCACTCTAATGTACTCAACAATCAACCCAATCAAGGGGTCGTTGTCAGAACTAATTAGGAACCCGCGTGGTGCTGTTGTTGTGAATGCGGAAACAAGACAGGCTCCTGTCCCTTTGCCCCGTTATAATAGGTTTGGCCGTGGCCTGCATAACTCGCTAATGGAGGAGTTTCATCAATGCAACACTACTGTAAAATGCCCACGCCAATTAGGCTCGTAGCAAATGCAAATGAATCATTATGATATTGTAATTTTGGAAAGATAATTATAGACCCTGAAAGTATTTTATAGAAATTATAGACTCAAAGTAAAGAGAGGATCTGCTCTTGCTCCTTGGAACCCAAGCTTCAGAGATGAGCTGAGACTTCATGTATACCTGCTTGGCCACCTGTCCAAAGTGGTGGTGGATGTATTCGGCAGTGCTGACACACAGAGTGTATTTTAAAGAGAGATGAGCTACAGCCTGTCAAGCACTGACCCCAAAGGAGCCTGAGTGAGTGATACCTTTTGATCAGGAGTTGCGCAACTTGATTTACATAATGCCATCGGGGTGCTGAGGATGAACTCATCCTCGTTACCTTCCATCAAGTGTGCTTTACGCCCTGTGCTTCCTGCTGATGTGACTGTCCTCTTACAGGCTTCTGGTTTACATAAGACAGACAAGCATCCTACTCTCTTAATCGATCCTAGTTGTACTAGACATTTCTACTCTTCTGTTATTGATTCAGATTCTGTTCAAATTCCTCCCCTCCCCTCCCATCCTTTCCTCTCCTTCTCTCTCCCCTCCTCTCCTCCCATTCTCTCCTCCCCTTTCCTCCTCTCTTCTCCTCCTCTCCTACTCTCTCTCATCCCCTCCTCTCTCTCCTCTCCTCCTCTCCTTTCCACTCTATTCTTTCTGTATTCCTTACCTCCTCTACCACTTTATCTCTACAGTCCACCTCTCCTTTTCTCTCTTTCTCCTCTCCATTCCTCTCTTCTTCTCTCTTCTTTTCTATTTTTTCCCTTCCTTTGCTTCCCTCATGTCTACAGTACTCCTCTCCTCCTCTCCCCTCTTCTCCTCCTCCTCCACCTCCTCATCCACCTGTTCTCAGATGAAGGTTGTGTGGGCTGACGTCTTTCTGCGTCCCTCATTCAGGAGGCAGCTTGTCATATTCTTCCATGTGTGTGTGTGTGTGTGTGTGTGTGTGTGTGTGCGTGTGTGTGTACACAGTTTCAGTAAGTGGAGCGCGCTCTTTTGTTTTGGGGAAGAACTCTGGCATATTAAATCTCTTTGGACTCCCCGTGCGGCCATAAAAGCTACCTGAGAGAGCCAGAGCCACACACACACACACACACACACACACACACAAAGCTACCTGAGAGAGCCAGTGCGCTCCATATAGCATGTGAATCATCCTTTGGCCGCCACTTCCCCCATACAAAGCCCTGCTGTGATTTAGGCTCCATCCATAAATCAGTCACTTACTCTAGCCCTCTTTCCCAACGAGGGCCAGAATAAAAATCAAAATGTGCCGCTGCTCAATCTCAAAATTAATGCCTGTAATATAATGGCCTTTAAGTATACAAGTACTTCATCGCAATGCTGCTTTTTTGAGAGTTTTCCAACGTCGACAGGTCATGTGGTGCGCTGTAATAGGGTGTTAGGCAGTGTGGGGATTTACAGTAGGCTAGTTCGTTATCACAGAACAGTGGGGGTTTCAAAATGTTTTTCTTGTCTCACTGGACTGTCCAAACACAGAAAGGAAGGAATATAGCAACCAATGTAAATAATGCATCACACACACACACACACACACACACGTCCCGTCTCCTTTATGCAGAACCAGTGTGATGAACAGATGACAGCTGGCCAGCTCTCACACCCTCTCCCTCCATCCCTCACGTCTCATGTCCAGTGATGGCTGCCAGGAATACCGCCATAAATTAAATATTGCTAATATGAATATTGGAGAAACAATTGCATTAGCAGGAGAGGCTGGGAATAACACCATCATTAATTAAATGTTATTGTTATTAAAATTGTAAGACCAATAGAAAGTGCCTTTGCATTGAAGCCAAGCTCCGACATGCGCCGGACCTAAGAGACTGTCTGGGCTGTAGACACATGCTGTTGCATCCTATATGATAGCTATACGTTTCCTATGTGATAGCTATATGTTTCTGTTCTTTGTAATAGGCTACATGCACGAAAGGCTACACTCGATTGTTTGCCTTGGGGGTGTACTATGAATCTCGATTAGTGGGTTAGCGAGGTATGTTGCGCTCAAAGCCAGGCTATGCTGTGACACGAAAGTGGATCTGTTTTAGTGTCGCTATATCACCATGGTATCTTATGCTGTCAACCAAACCTGGTCGGGAGGAGGTTATGTGCTAATGGTGCATTCAGAGCACCTCGGAATGACAAGGACCGCCCCCATGGCTACTTTGTTTTTCCGACAGCAAGTGTTCAAGTGCTTTGCCATCGAATGTGTGACAAACACGGATGCCACAACAAAGGTTAAAACATACACTCACTAATCCTAAACAAACAACTGTATTTGCTTAAAATATAGTGTAAGATGCTCGTGAAAGAAAGATATGCAGCTTTTGAAGTGATAAAAAGGGCAAATTCCCAAGTTTACATTAAAACTGTTGGACATGAAAGGCCACATGGACTACAAACGAACTACAACGTGACGACAAAAGTGATGACGAGCCCCTAACTGGGCAACTCTGTTAGCAAAATCTAGCCCCAGTTTCCGACCTCTGACTCACACATTAAGTGACGTAAATGACGCGGAATGATGATGTTTTCACTCGGAGAAAGGTTTTTCCGAAGCCCGTGAACGCTAGGTAAGTTATAGCTCATGTCGTGTAATCTACCGCACACTGACCAATCAATTGTCTTAAAAACGAAGTTTTCTCACGTGTAGGATTCTGTCATATATCTTACAGGTGGAGCTCCGCCTCTACTAACATTTTGGATTTCGAAAGCGCTTTAATAGGGCGGTGCGTGCAAATATCCCACTATGGACGTGCATACCATACAACTACTGATGACAATTGATTTATTTGATGTTATAGGTTAGACACAAAAAATGACCGCAGTGTAGATTAAGCTATCGCTCATGAATGCGGAAGTAATTGTTTTTAAATAGAGGCGGTCTTGTGCGTCTCCACGTTACACGATTGGCCAAAGTCATCCCAACACCGAGAACACGCGTTAGACATATCTAGGCTATGTAGACATATCGAGGCTTGACAAAGCCTTGACTCAGGGGTATACGTTAAGTGACACTACGATTGCAGTTCAGATCTGTGCGCGTTCTCGGTGTTGGGATGACTTTGGCCAATCGTGTAACGTGGAGACGATTGATTGGTCAGTGTGCGGTAGATTACACGATTTGAGCTATAACTTAGCACATAACCTCCTCCCGACCAGAGGGGTATTTCACAAAGGCAGAATTAAGACATCGAAGATAAGTGATAAAGCGAGGTTTGACATAGCGTCGTCTGGTCATCCTAGCTCAACTCGTTTCACTAATTCCAATCCAGGATGAGTAGGAGCGACTATGTCAAGCCAGGTGTAAGTAAATCAGGATGTGTGCGCGTTCTCGTTTCTGCTCCAAAGTGCCCACGTTTGGAATAAAAAAGACGCGGAAAATAGCGTCATTCACACAAAGTGAACAACCGCTTTTGATATAGACTAACAATGAAGTAAAGTTGTCCTTTGTGGAATGGGGAATCACGGCTATTTCTGTAAAACAGCAGGAGTAGGCGTGGTAGACCAACTGAATGCAAATGTACGTATGCACCCACGTGTGAGTGCTTCCTTGTCTCGGCACGCAACGTCATTAAGAAAGCGCTTGCCACTGCAAATATGCACATAGTATGATATACCTTAATATTATAGTTGAAAATACCTTCGAAAACTTGCCCCTCCACTTCCAATCAACTACAGTAGGCTATTCATCAAACGTCTATCAATAAAATAAGCAAACAATGAGTACCTAGGCCTATGTTAATAATTATAAGGCTATCACAATTAAAATAATAACCATATGGTAGTAGGCAGACTATCTGTTTTGTTTTGCGAGCAAATACATTTAGCAAATAGTTTCTAAATGGAATAAAGCTCCTTAAAAATTAGCACAGAGGTCTGATGTGAATGACAGCTAGCTGAACCAATAAGACGACATAATTACCATTAGAATTAACTTAGCTTGGCTGTTAGCCTGGTCGGGACCAGGCTAGGTGCAGAGAATAAATCCCCATGGTAACTTATGTGCCATCTCTTTTGTGAAACCAAGTCAAGGCTAAATTCATCTAGGATAACCTAAAAATCCCAGCTTAATCCTTTATCTAGGTTTTGTGAAATACCCCTCAGGTTTGGTTGACAGCATAAGATACCATGGTGATATAGCGACACTAAAACAGATCCACTTTCGTGTCACAGCATAGCCTGGCTTTGAGCGCAACATACCTCGCTAACCCACTAATCGAGATTCGTAGTACACCCCACAGCTTTAGATGCCTGTGTGAGATGCTTCATTAAATTAGAGTTGCTTACAACCAGGGCTTTGAACCGGTTCAAGGAACGAAAAAGAAAACCGGGAACTTTTTGTATTTTACAGGGAACAGAAACGAAACCGGAAACGTTATTATTTTTTATGTTCTGGAACAGGAACACTTATTTAAAAATAATCGTAACCGGTTAATACCGGTTTTATTTCGTTCCTCAAAGTTTTCGTTGCCTAATTAACTAAAAAAAAAAGTCATTATTTTCCTGCGCACGTTACCATGACGGCTGAGGTTCACTTCCTGTGTGACATGACATCACATCAGACATTCGCTGACTGAATGGAGAGAGAGCGGTAGATTACAAAGTCTCCACTCCACATCTTAAATAAGAGGTAAATTACGATCTATCGTTAATTAAAACGCTCACTCCAAACACAATAGCAATAGCTATATTTGTCGACTCCACGTTAATGATGGACTAGCAAACATTTGGCTAAATGGCCTTTCCCCCGACAGTTGGAATTTGTTGTTGCCCGAGTGGCATAACAACGTGTCTTAATAATGTGGTTACGTTTGTGTGGAAATTTTCTCTTTTAACAATAAACTATACATTTGAAATAATTGTAGGCCTATTTAATTATTATTATTGTAGCATTTAATATGAGAACACTTAATAATAATATAATTATTATTATTTAATAATGGTTGTAATTAGGGCTGTCAAAATAACTGATTAATTTCGATTAATTAATTTGAGAAAAAATAACTGATTAAAAAAAATAACGTAGATTAATCGATTCCGTATGACCTTTGACCCCGAGCCGTTGTAGTCAGTAACCATTAGACTGTAAAATGAAGGAGAGACAAGAAAATGTGCTGCCTAGATCATTGATTGGCACATTTACTTTTAAAAAATGGCCTGATGGTGTTGATTAAAATAAAGTCCTCTGCAATGTCTGCAGCAAGGAATTTCTAAAGTCGCACATCAATGCAAAGAAATAGTGTTGACATTGAGGGGAGTGTTAATTTATTTTCATTGTGTCCCCTAGGTTATATCTGTGGCCTGAAATACCTTGTATATTAAAAAAAAGTTCTTCCCGAAGCACTTTTGAATTTATTTCCTCAGCATACTAGGTCATATCATAAATTACTATAGCCATTATTAAAATAATAATAAAAGAGTTTTTGAACTTTAATGTCACTAATGCTGATTATTCAATGATTCATTTGAATTTAAATATTTAAAATACCTTCACAGCAAATATTATATATGCGATTAATTTAGATTAATTAATCACAGAGTATGTAATTAATTAGATTCTTTTTTTTAATCGATTGACAGCCCTAGTTGTAATATTATTACATTTGGTTTAAGCTGGATGAGAAAGATGTGACATAATTCTATAGCATTAAACAGCTGACAGGAACGAAATTAACCAATCCGGGAACAGTATTTTTTTGTTCTAACTGGTTCGGGAACGTCATTTTATTGGTGGAACTCATAACCGGAAACGTTATAATTCCGTTTCTGTTCGGAACGAACCGATTGGGAAAAAAAATTGGTTCAAAGCCCTGCTTACAACGGATGTCGACAAAGTCTTCGCTCCTGGACATAATGTACACATTACATGCACATTCTTGCCTTGATGAATTTGAAGTAGTGCTTATATCTCCACCTTGAAAATGCCAACTTTTCGGATTGCTCCTGACCTCTGCTGTTTCATTGAATCTATTTTAGCTGTTGCGTGTGTGTGTGTGGCACGTGTGCTGGCAAGTGTGTAAAAACACTGGCTCTGATTGGTTATCATGAAACATGACTCTGCCTTAGCCAATCATAATCGATTACGTCGTTATTAACCCACCTCCTGACTAGCTGTGAGTCAGGGTGCGTTCGGATTACACAGTTTATTCAATCAATGCATAGTAACGCACTGCATTTAACGTCCAGTAACGTTAACGGCGTTGTAACGACGGGAAAGAACTGGTGTTACTGGGCAAACAAGCTGTTCAGTGTGGGAGTGAAGATGTAAGGAGCGGAATATAACAGAGTGAAGATGTAAGGAGCGGAATATGTAAGGAGCGGAATATAACGGAGTGAAGATGTAAGGAGCGGAATATAACGGAAGATGTCGTTACAACACAGCTAACACTCCACAGGAAATACATGAGCGTACAGGACTCCCCAAATCCCTGACTTGGTTGTGTGTGTGTGCATGTGTGTGTGTGTGTGTGTGTGTGTGTGTGTGTGTGTGTGTGTGTGTATGTAATTCATGGTAGAGACTCAGTAGCTTTAACCCTGCCATACCCGAGAACAGGCCAGTATCTCTCAGGGCTGGCTGAAGGGGGCTGGGTACTGTGTGACCTAGAGCAAGAGACCAGGAGACAGAGAGACACTGTGAGACCTGTCCCTGAGCAGGAGACAGACCGAGACACTGTGGGACCTGTCCCTGTCACAACATCAACACCTTCCGTTTCTCGGCACAGCTTTCAGCACGGTCAGGCAGGATCAGGGTTTAGTCAGGACCAGTATCAGTATTGACAAGCACATAACAGCTATCTTTGGTGGAATTGCTTAATTTGTGTGTGTGTGTGTGTGTGTGTGTGTGTCTGTCTGTCTGTGTTTGTGTTGTCCCTCCCCCTCTTTCTTTCTGCCTCTACCAGGATTTCTATTTCCGTCTCCCCCTGTGTGTGTGTGTGTGTGTGTGTGGAGGGGGGATTCTTTAATCATACTGGTATGTCATACAATATTAACCATACGTCATACAACAACTATTAGAACAGGCCAGCAACATATTTGAGATTCTTACAATAGCATAATAGCCAAAAAATAAATAAAAACAATACATTAATAACAGATGAAATATAGTGCAACAATGACACAAGTCATATAAACACAGCATAACACACACCAGAATAAAAATACAAAGCAACATTACCTAAAGAAACTACAATTAAAACTACAGGAACTATACGTGCACTCAGAGAGAACAGACCAGACCTCTGCTAAGGCAATAGCTCTTGTCTATACCAGTCAGCCCAAAGTCATTGCTGTGGAAGCCTCTATAAGGCCATATAGCTCTTGTCTATAGCCCAAAGTCATTCCTATGGAAGCCTCTATAAGGCCATATAGCTCTTGTCTAGCCCAAAGTCATTCCTATGGAAGCCTCTATAAGGCCATATAGCTCTTGTCTAGTCCAGTCAGCCCTGTGGAAGCCTCCCTGATAGATGAGTTGGGGAAACCTTTTTTGGAAAGGTTTTGTTCAGTGTTAAATTTGCCTCAAGTAGCCTGCTTAAGAAAATGTGAACATTTGTGGTGGATTTCAGAGAAACCATCAGTAGTATCTGCCATGAAGTTAGTGTAGCATTGGAAAACTAATGACTATTTAGTTTAGCTGCTTGTCTATGCACTTAGACAGTGCAATTCAGTAGGCTGAAATGAATTTAGTCCACGGTGATCTTGAGTAATTTTATTCTGCTGGGGCACCTACATCGAAGTGGAAGAGTTCATTAAACATACGTCGTAAACAGAACTTGTTTATCAAATTGTTTATTGCGTTATCAGGCAACCAGATATCAGGGTCTAATTGGCTTTTGCTATCAACATAAACACTGTCCAATAATCTTAAAATGTATGTCACCTTTAGTGGCTTTTTTAGCGGGCAGTAATAGTGTAGGATAAGTAGCCGGGTTTGCTTGCAGTAGCCAGAAACATTGTGAGGTTCTCTTAGCGGGCAATGATAGTGTAGGATAAATAGCCAGGTTTGCATGCAGTAGCCAGAATTATCATGAGTTTGATTCCAAGGTGCCACCGTTTGCCCTTGAGCAGGGCACTTAACTCTGTTTGCCCTTGAGCAGGGCTCTTAACTCCGAGTTGCTCCGGGGAGTCTGGCCCTTGCAATTAGTTGGAATTATCTGTAAGTTGCTTTGGATAAAAGCATCAGCCAAGTCAATATGAGAGCTGTTTGCAATGGTGGGGGAAGTCAATATGGTAGCTGTTGCAATAGTGGGGAAAGTCAAAGGCGTTGAGTGAAAGGCATAGAAAAATGGCCCATACTATACAAGGTTTCATGCAAATAGGATCTGTAGTTATTGTGTAAACCTGCGCACCAGAGATGGGAAATCTCCAGGAAAATCCAGGAAAATCCAGACTCATTCACGAAGGGAATAGAATCTGGTGACTCATGATTGGGAAACGTTTCCAACACTTGTATCGCGACGGGCACTACAACTTTGAAATCATTGGTCCAGTCTTACCAATCACAATGATCAGAGATTCCTAACATTACTTCCTACTTCACCTAAGCTTTACAAACTGACAATAAACAGCATCAACAGTAAGGAAGCAATGTATGTGGGTCTACCTTTTCTGTAAATACATTTCTGCATTTTTCCAACTGCATTTTTTGATGTTTGCAGTTGGAAAAGTTGCTGCTTCTGTTTATCACAATAAGTTTTGGTTTCGTCTTCCCCTCTCATCGCTGATTGGCCTGACATTTTTGTTGTTTGAGGGAAACGGTTATGGACTATGGTGTTCCAGACTAGATCTGAGGGAAACGGTTATGGACTATAGTGTTCCAGACTAGATCTGAGGGAAACGGTTATGAACTATGGTGTTCCAGACTAGATCAGAGGGAAACGGTTATGAACTATAGTGTTCCAGACTAGATCTGAGGGAAACGGTTATGAACTATGGTGTTCCAGACTAGATCTGAGGGAAACGGTTATGAACTATGGTGTTCCAGACTAGATCTGAGGGAAACGGTTATGAACTATGGTGTTCCAGATCAAATCTCCCTGAAAGAAGATCTAGGTGGGCGGGGCCAGACTAGGGAAATCTGGCTTCAGAAAGTAAAAGTCCTACATGTATTGTTTCTTCCTGTTCTACTGTACCTGTTCCACCTGTACTTAGTGATTTCACCAATTAGCTTATCTACCTGGCTTGAGCTCATAAGAATCTGCTGTTTTTTACTCAGTGGTTAGAACAGATATGTGGTTGGACTTGTACTTTCTGAAGCTGGCTTTCACATCTCTGCTGCACACAGACAGACTGACGGACTAACGGACCAACTACACCAAAAACATGCCTCTTGGTCGAGGTAATAATTAATACATGTGACAGATCGAGGCTGACACAGACGTCAGAAAAGAACTGGCCTAAGTGGACCGCCCTAACTCAGCAAGCGACTGTGGAAGGTGTTGATGAGCGAGAGTAGTCGACGGGTGACTGTGACCTGTGTGAACTAACGCTAAGCTTGATTAGTGTTATTTTATGTTATAGCTGCTTTTCTTGCAGAATTGCAATTAGACATTGTATGATGTCCTGTTTGTGTGTGTGTGTGTGCGTGTGTGTGTGTGTGTGTGTGTGTATGTGTGTGTGTTGTATGATGTCCTGTTTGTGTGTGTGTGTGTGTGTGTGTGTGTGTGTGTGTGTGTGTGTTGTATGATGTCCTGTGGTTTTCTGTGTGTGTGTGTGTGTATGTGTGTGTGTGTGTGTCAGAGAGACAGAGAGAGAGAGTGTAATTGTGTGTGTTAGTAACTGTGTGTGTGTGTGTGTGTGTGTGTGTGTGTGGTCTGTACTCAGCCCTGTGTAAAAATGATATGATTTATCCTGGTGCGTTGCGCAGTGCTTCGCTGGCGGTATGGCCGATGGCTGAACACTCTGGCTAATAGCCTCTCTGTGAACGCATGCATACCCACACACACACACACACACACACACACACACAAACACACACACACAGAGTGCTGGAGTGCTGCAATGAAATATCAACTTGTGCCCGAGCCAGCAGAGACGACAGCTGAGCATGTTCCAGCTGCCAGGATCCTTCCTGGCTTCAGGGAAAAGGGCAACCAGCAGCCTCCCTAGGTATGGGTATGGGGGCAACCAGCAGCCTCAGTGGGTATGGGGATGGGGATATGGGCTACCAGCAGCCTCCCTGGGTATGCATGGGGGCTACCAGCAGCCTCCCTGGGTATGGGGATGTTGATGGGAGCTAGCAGCAGCCTCCCTGGGTATTGACTGCTCTCTACAATCTTCTGTGGCAAGAACACCACAACAGAACACTATAATCAGTCACTAGGATACTAGTATTTATCTACTCTACAGTGATATTAAAAAAAACAAAAAACAGGTTTGTCTGTGCTCATGTAAACACCATATCCTGAATATGATTCATATCCGGGATACTAAAATGCATGTAAACACAGTCATTGACTCATTTTGGGGAAGATGGCTGCCAGGATCCACCCTGATTTTGGAGAAGGGCCCTGCCACCTTTTCACAGGTTTTTGAGAAGGGGATTTTTGGAGAAGGGGATTTCACAGGGCTCTTAGATTTGAACTGTCTGGCCGAGCAGTGTGTGTGTCCAGCTTTGTTGCTGGAAGATAATGGTCCATCAGTCTGTTGGTCTGGCAATCTTACCTTGACCTGGTGTTGGTCTGTGTGTACTTCAGCGAGCCCAAAACCTGTTGACCTGTTGTTAATGGTGTGTTGTGAATGCTACGACCTGAACTGGTATGTAGCGATCACTTCCTCCTATTCACATTGCCTGCACCTCAGCAGTAGGCAAACATCAGACATCCTGAGGCAGCTCTGCCTGCACATTAGAGCAGGAATATTTCTGGTGCCATTTTGTGATATGGTTCATTGTTGGGTCCTGTAGAGAAGGTATTTATATTTAATCACTCAGACTGAGCTGACCGAAGCGGGAGTCTAAAAATCATTTTGGAGATGAAGCCTCATGTTTAAATATAGTCAAGTAGTCTTTACTGTCTTTTTTCTGGCTCTGACAAAGTGTGTGTGTGTGTGTGTGTGTGTGTGTGTGTGTGTGTGTGTGTGAGTGTGTGTGTGTGTGTTGTCCAAGGCGCATTAGTATGCAGCCTGGAGGAGAGTTGTGTTGGCGTAACGATTTATTTTGCTTAATTCATCATCGCTCTGTTGATCCAGTCCAATGTCAGCCGCTCTAATCGCCCTTATCTCCGAGCTGCTCCGACCTCGCCGAGTGAGAGCAACAGTTCCTCTGCGCAGTGTGTAATCACGGCCCGGTGACACGACACTAAGCAGCGCGGCCACCACTTGAGAGAGTGGACACAGGGGGATTACACGTCCGGGCCAAGCGAGAGGATAATGACCGCGTGAGGATAATGACCGCGTGATCAATCTAAAGTCACAGATAGCGGAGTGGAATGCGGAGATGGCTCTGAGGTAGTGTGTGTGTGTGTGTGTGTGTGTGTGTGTGTGTGTATGTGTGTGTGTCTGAGGTAGTGGTAGTCCTGCAGCAGTACACTGAT
Organism: Alosa pseudoharengus; assembly: GCF_046254945.1. Classification (NCBI taxonomy): domain Eukaryota; kingdom Metazoa; phylum Chordata; class Actinopteri; order Clupeiformes; family Clupeidae; genus Alosa; species Alosa pseudoharengus. The sequence continues at coordinate 11,198,045 of NW_027468609.1, read as the reverse complement.
TGATTGTGGAGTGGATAGTGTGTAATTAGCATAACTGACAAGAGAAAGTGAGTAAGTGAGAGAAAAAGAGAAAGAGAGAGAGTGTGTGTGTGTGTGTGTGTGTGTAGTGACAGAGGAAGAGACAGGAGAGTGCTCTCCACCTCACCTGGGTGAGATAATATGGGTATTTAGGTATTTACAGGATAGCTCTAATTTATCTTAGGGTATCAAAGGGAGACACAGCCAAACACACATACACACACACACACACACACCCACACTTGCAAACCCCATAAATATATGGAGATAAACAGCAGCACATTCCATAATTGTTATGCTAGTTTAGATAACATTTCAAAATGACTTATAGCTTAAACAATGGCAATACACAGTTGTTAAAGCTATCCACACCGCATCCCATAATACTGGCCAGCTTTATATAAAGAACAAATGACCAAACCTGATAGTGTCATTAGCCTGCAGTATTGGACACACACACACACACACACACACACACACACACATACACACACACACTGATAGTATCATTAGCCTGCAGTATTGGACACACATACACACACATACACACACACACACACACACACACACACACACACACATTAGCCTGCGGTATTGGGAGCTCAGTTGTAATGGGACTAGTACTTTTCCTCAGCACACGGCACGTCAGAATAGACCATGGGCCCACATACACACACACACACACACATACATACACACATGCACACACTCACACACACACATATCCCCCCCACACACACACACACAGAATAGACCATGGTCCAGCTGGAGCTGGTGCACAAGCAGGTGAGCTGTCGTGCGTTTTCATGCATCAAGGCTCTCCCACGTTGTGACTTGTGTTTGCTTGTGCACGCTGATTGTGTTCCCCAGAGCCTCAATTCCACATGTGGCCCATACCAATGCACCCCCCCCCACCACCACCACCATCACTGTCATCCTCACACACACACATGCACAAACACACTCACACACACAATAACTTGCACACACACACACACACAGGCACACACTTACACACACACTCTCTCACACACACACACACACACATACATGTATTATTCTCTCTCTCTATCTCTCTCTCTCTCTCTCTCTCTCTCTCCCTTTGCCTCTGTCTTTTACTCTCTGTTTTTGTCCTTGATGTATGCTGCAACAAACACAAAATACATACACACACACACACACACACACACACTCATTTTCTTTGCTCTAAAACATGCGACGACAGCGGCAGATGTCAGCGAGTGAGGAATCGATGGAAGAAGCTGGCAGCAGCGGGCGTCTGTCAATAAAGTGCCGCTGCTGCCGCCACCACGGCTCCGAGTTTAGCCGTGTAATTGCTGGCGGAACCACGCTGATTGCCGGGCAGTAACACAGCAAACACGGCGAACCAGACAAGGCAGTGGTGGTGGGGAGACAGCTCTGTTAAAGACCAGACGCAGTGGTGGTCGGAAAGACAGCTCTGTTAAAGACCAGACGCAGTGGTGGTCGGAAGACAGCTCTGTTAAAGGCAGTCTTTGTGAATGCTCCCGGGGGGGGGTGGAGGGTGGGCAGCCATTTTTTATTTTGATTACAACGACTGGGACGGAAAGCGAAAGACAATCATTTATAAAGCCCAGTTATCACGGGTGGTTGTCCGGCTTGCCGGTCGGATGGATGTAATTTTAAGGAAAAATTGTCTGTGCCTGTTTGTGTGAACTGGGCTGTAAAGACGAGCCTGCCAAGCGCTCTCCTCTGTCCACACCTCATAGGCTCTCGTCGTTATCTCACGCTGTTCCGCCGAGGCGGCGGCTCACAGACACAGAGACAGGCCACTGAGCAACGACTATTTGATCCTCCATTATTCATTTCAGACATGACATTAAAGTTTACAATGACAACAAAAAAAAGAGCTGAATACTCTCGCTTCAAAGCAAACATGTTCTGCAGGTGGTGAGCTGATATTTACTCTAAAGAATGACCGTCCCCCCCCCCCCCCCACGCCCTTGTCAAGCTAACTCTATAGGAGATTCTATATATTTTACACCATCACATCAGTCAACGGAATTCGTTATTCTCTAGCATATGTGGCATTAAGTATTCTGGCATAATAGACTGAACTAATTCTGCGCTGTACCTATCGAGACCTTCCCTGAGGGAGGACAGTCTGCATAGTGCTTTGTACTGGGAGTCTGAGGGAATCTGAAACATGTTAATGCAGAAGCTGCCTCCTGTGATGTGATATGGTGCGTCTCCATCACTCTCAGCAGGCTCAGGGAGATGGCTTCCTGTGTCTTATAGAGGGGGGCTGACTGATTCGGTTTGTGATTGGGTTTTCCTGTGACAGAAAATTGTTCCTGTGACTGACTGTGTTTCTTTTGGTTTGATTGGATGTGTGTGTGTGTGTGTGTGTGTGTGTGTGTGTGTGTTTCCTTTGGTTTGACTGGATGTGCATATGTATGTGTGTGTGTTTCGTGTGGTTTGACTGGATGTGCATGTGTGTGTGTGTTCCTTGCAGTGTGGTTGAATGCATGCCCTTTCTGTTGTGTGACATAACGTTTTTTATTTCCTGCAATGTGGCAGGTTACATATGGTGTGATGTGCGGTGTCTTGTAATGTAATGTAAAATATAATGTGGAACCATAGTCCTAAAATAATGTTTTAATTTTGTTAACCATGTTGTTGAGGTAATGGGGGACATTCAAAGTAAGGAATGACAAAAGCAGTTTGAGTTTGACTGGTGACATGCCCTGTGTGTGTGTGTGTGTGTGTGTGTGTGTGTGTGTGTGTGTGTGTGTGTGTGTGTGTGTGTTCTCAGCAGGTTCCGTGATGGTCAGGCAGCAGCTGCTGTGTGTCCTGCTGCAGGCTCTCTTCACCCTGCTGGTGCTGCGGCCCTCGTCGGGCGAGCGCTCCTGTCCCCTCAGCTGTCGCTGTGAGGGTAAGATCGTCCACTGCGACTCGCTGGCCTTCCTGGAGGTCCCGGAGAACATCTCCGTAGGTTGCCAGGGCTTGTCCCTGCGCGCCAACCAGCTGCCCACGCTACTGCCCTACCAGTTTGCCCACCTGAACCAGCTGTTGTGGCTCTACCTGGACCACAACCAGATCGCCCAGGTGGACAGCCGAGCCTTCCAGGGCTTGCGTCGAATCAAGGAGATCATCCTGAGCACCAATCAGATCTCGCAGCTCCACAACGCCACCTTCCATGGCGTGCCCAACCTGCGCAGCCTCGACCTGTCCTACAACAAGCTAGAGTCGCTGCCGCCCGGACAGTTCCACGGCCTGCGCAAGCTGCAGAACCTCCACCTGCGCTCCAACCTCCTGCGGGACCTCCCGTTGAGGGTGTTCCTGGAGTGCCGCAGCCTGGAGTTCCTGGACCTGGGCTACAACCGTCTGCGGGTGCTGACCCGCACCATGTTCCTGGGTCTGTCCCGACTCATGGAGCTTCACCTGGAACACAACCAGTTCTCCCGCATCAACTTCTTCCTGTTCCCGCGGCTCACCAACCTGAGGGCGCTGTACCTGCAGTGGAACCGGATCCGCGGGGTCAACCAGGGACTGCCCTGGGCCTGGCACACCTTGCAGAAGCTGGACCTTTCCGGCAACGAGATCCAGGTGCTGGACCCGGTGGTGTTCCAGTGTCTGCCCAACCTGCAAGTGCTCAACCTGGAGTCCAACAAGCTGGCCAACGTGTCCATGGAAACGGTGGTGGCCTGGGACTCGCTGACCGCCGTCAGCCTGGCCGGCAACATGTGGGACTGCGGCCCCGGCATCTGCCCTCTGGTCAACTGGCTGCGGAACTTCCGGGGCACCAAGGATACGAGCATCATCTGCAGCACGCCCAAGCACCTGCAGGGTGAGAAGGTTCTGGAAGCCACACGGAACCTCGCCGACTGCGAGGACACGGAGCTCTACGAGAGCACCACCTTCCCGCCAGCCATAGAGCCCGACACCCCGGAACCCACCCCTGAACCGACCACCCCCTACACCAGCCCCCTTGCCCCCCTGCGCCCCCCTGCCACCCCTACCCCCAGACCTCCCATGGCGCCTCCACCTTTACCCCAGCCGAACGCCCCCAGCCGCAGTGGATCCGACCAACGAGCCCCTCGCCGTCCTCCCCCTCCTCCTCAAACCACCCCCGCGTCCGAGAGCCTCCCGTTGACTTTTCCTCCAGAGCCCGAGCGCATCTCCTTCCACAAAGTGGTAGTGGGCAGCGTGGCGCTGTTCTTCTCCGTGTCGCTCATCTCCACGGTGGTGTACGTGTTCTGGAAGCGGCTGCCGGCGCTGGCCCGACTGTTCCAGCAGCAGGCCACCGTGGGGCGCAAGCGGCGGAAAAAGAGTCCCGAGCCGGAGCAGAATCTCAGCTCCCAGCTCCAGGAGTACTACATGAGTTACAACCCCGCCGCTACGCCCGAGAGCATAGACGTGCTGGCCAACGGCGGCACGGGAGCCTGCACGTGCACCATCTCGGGCTCGAGGGAATGCGAGGTATGACCCTCTCCTCTCCCTCCTCCTCCTCCTCTTCATCCTCCTCAAACGCAGCCTAGGCAACCAAATCAAACAGTCAGATGTGTCGAGCAGTGGAGCGAGAGGTAAATCCTGCATCAGGCATGTCTCTGGACACCTATGGAGTGGGGACAAGCACCCTTGGCTCTGTTGCTTAGCTTAGCTTAGCCATTCAATGTGAGGCCCCCTCACTTTCCCTCCGCTAACTCTCTCCCCGTTTCCACCAAGGCAGGCCCAGAACCCGGGCCATTTCAGGCAGTTCAGAGCCAGTACCTATTTTTGAACAAGACTCATTAAATCATTGTGACAACAACTGCTGAAATGTCTGGGCTAACTAAAAAGAAAACAAACAGTTGGCTAGCTGTTGGTCAGAAATCATTGCCTATGAAAACATAGATGCTAATTTCTAAAATCAGTGTTGTTTTTGTAATTATTCACTGATGTCAACTGACTAACAGCTACAGTAGTAGCTGCGAAAGATGTTAACAGAATTGTAGTTACATAAATTACATGGACGTATGGAGTCTCTTTAGCCCGTAGAGAATCAAATCGGGTTCTTAGAACTTAAAACTTAGAACAACTCTAAACTGGCACTAGTACTGGCAGTGTGTATTGGTGGAAAAAGTGGTATGAGAAGGCTAGAAGTGGGACAGCACGGGGATGAAACGCCTCCAAGGGTATCAAGTTGAGTTCACCTGAGAACATAGAGTCAACTGTACTTGACCCAGGCTCAGAAGACTGACTTGCATTGCTGCACTTCATAATACATTTGTCTGTGTGTGTGTGTGTGTGTGTGTGTGTGTGTGTGTGTGTATCACTGAACTGTGTGCATTTCTATTTGGCACACTACCCCAGATGGGGGCTGAGACTTTGGCATGAGCCTGGCCACGATACTGCTTTGGTGCTGATCTACCCCAAATCCGACCCAGGTCCATTCCAGATCTACCCCAAATCCGACCCAGGTCCATTCCAGATCTGCCCCAAATCCGACCCGCCTCAGGTCCATTCCAGATCTGCCCCAAATCTGCCTCAGGCCCATTCCAGATCTGCCCCAAATCCGACCCAGGTCCATTCCAGATCAGCTGAAATCCGGGTAGTCGAATCTCTCTCCCTCCTTGCGCGTGCTGCTCACTTCTCAGCCAAAAACACCTCAGGAAGACACACATCGTCTCTCTCTCTCTCCATCTCTCTCTCTATCTTTCTCTCTCTCCCTCTCTCAGGAAGACACACGTCATCTCTCTCCCTATCTTTCTCTCTCTCCTTCTCTTAGGAAGACACATGCTCATCTCTATCCCCCCTCCTCTCTCCCCCATCCCCCCTCCCCCCCCTCTCTCTCTCTATCTTTCTCTCCCTCTCTTAGGAAGACACATGCTCGTCCCCCCCCCCTCTCTTTCTCTGGCAGCGCAGTTCACAGTGCAGAATAATGACTATTGTGGCTCAGGCAGATGGAGATGGTGAAGGTTGTGCACGGGAAACACTATGTGAATCTTTCATGTGAAGTTTGTTGGCGTTTACATGTGATTACATGCCTGCTGCTTGTCTGTGTGACTGTGAGACGAGAGCTGAAAGGGATGTATGTGTAAGCAGTGGCTCAGTTGAGAATAATGAGGTTTTGACCTGCAGTGGCTGCGACTCCATTTTACTGAAATACAAGCTCGTCAGAGGAAGACTGCACTTGGCTTGCCTCTCATCTCCTCTCTCAGTATCTCACTCTTTCTTTCCCACCCCCTCTTTTCCTTTCTGCCTCTACCAAGATTTCTATTTCCGTCTCTGTGTGTGTGTGTGTGCGTGTGTGTGCGTGTGCGTGTGTGTGTGTGTGCAGGGTTGGGTAGTAACGGATTACATGTAATCTGGATTACGTAGTCAGATTACAAAAATCAAGTAACTATAATCAGCCCAGATTACAATAAAAAAATTGTGTAATCAGATTACATTGTTGGGGATTACCTGATTACATTTTATCATGCAAACAATGCAACTTTTTTATGATAGCATAGCTATCTTTTAATTTGACAAGCAGTTCATTCGGATGATCACTTTTTAGACTTTTTTGAGATATAGTTAAGAACAAAATTATTCATAACCCTGGCAAATATTGATTTTCTCTTGACCAATATGTTTGTTCTTACTTCAAATGACATTTGCACGTGCCAAAAGGTTGCAAGACAATGTGGTAAAAACATGGAATCAAAAAAAAGTGTTTTTATCTTTTTTAACATTTTTATGAATTATTCAATCACTGGAAACATCTTTATTTACCACCACAGCTCTCAAAATGGTTCATATAATACCCACCAAGCCTCTTCATGTCTCCACAATGATTGTAGACTGCACCTTTTTAGCAGCAATCTGGGGTTTGAGGCAGGAACGATTATTTGCCATCACTTTGACCTTGTGCTCACTTTTTTGACGGATTGAGGTCCGCTCTAAAATATTGATATTGTTCTCTGTTAACCATTTCTTGCCTTGTTTGGCTGTATGTTTTGGATCATTTGTGGTTTAATGTTCAAATGCTGCCTTTTAGGGCAGCCATGGCCTACTGGTTAGGGCTTAGGCCTTTGGGCTTAACTAATTCACAGATTGGGATAAATGCAGAGACCAAATGTCCCTCACGGGATCAAAAGATATACTTACTTACTAACTTACATACTATTGGGGCTGGTCTCTCGGCACACTGCCTGATCTTTTCCTCCTAATCTTAATGTAGCCTCTTGGTTTAGTGTTACCGTTTACTTTGAGAAAGTCAGCAGGTCCCCCTGGTTGAAAAACATCCCAAAATAATCATTTTCTCACCCCCACAATTGACATGGACATGGTGTCATTTGGGTTTAATGCTTCCCTTTTTTATGCCAATCTCAGGCCATGTCCCTGGGTCACAAAAATCCAGCGAAAGCCAAATTCTTTGTCCAGCTGTGCCCTTATAAAGGTTAAGCTGAGTTGTGCATGTTTGGAGAAGAGTGGAGAAAAATAGAATGACAATTCTTTCATCAATTCTGTGGTGGTGTCTTTTACTTAATGGGCATATTTATTGAAGTAATCCTAAAGTAATCAGATTACGTTACATGTTTTTGGTAATCCAACTGATTACGTTACTGATTACAAAAATTGCCATGTAATTTGTAGTCAGTAATGGATTACATGTCAAAGTAATCTGACCCAACCCTGTGTGTGTGTGTGTATGTGTGTGTGTGTGTGTGTGTGTGTGTGTATCCCTCAGGCTTGTGCCTCAATCTAGTTTTTCCTCCACAGGTTAATTCAATGTGTCAGCCATATGGACGCATATGGCTGAATGCACTGTGGGAGTGTAGTGTACAGCACTCTACAGCACCATGCAATGGCACTGTCGGCTGTCGGGGCAGTTTCTCTTTGAAGGAGAGTGAGAGTAAGAGTGACTAAGCACTCATCAATGAAAATCTCCATCGTTTAGTCCAAGACCAGACTTAATCCATATGGGAAACCAGCCCATGGTGCAAGAGTTCAGCATCGTTTAGTCCAAGACCAGACTTAATCCATATGGGAAACCAGCCCATGGTGCAAGAGTTCAGCATCATTTAGTCCAAGACCAGACTTAATCCATATGGGAAACCAGCCCATGGTGCAAGAGTTCAGTAGCCCAGCTATTGCCAGATGATTCTCTTCTCTGTGCGTGAAATAACTCAATCTGCCACCGTTAGCCTAGTTTAGTATAATTCACTGGAAGTGTGTTATGGCTATGGTTATGGTTATGGTATTCAGCAGACTTTTGTCCAAAGCGACATTCAAATAACAATAGCTATAGTACTATATTAAGGAGAACAGCAATAAAAAACAATAATGTAAATTCAATCAATAGCCCAAACTATACCTTAATGCATAAGAAACGCTTAATAAACTAAGTGCATTTAGATTCAGATATGCCTTTAGACCCCTCTTGAAAGACCCAAAACTATCACAGGAACAGAGAGCACTGGACAACTCATTCCCCAAACAAGGAACCACTGAGGAAAAGAGTCTTGAATTTGACCTAGTGTTTATGGCTAGTCGACAAAACAGACGCTCATCAGAAGACCGCAGTGGGCGGTTGGGGATATGCATCTTAATCACTGAATTAAGATAGCAGGGAGCAGATCGAGTCAGTGTCCTATAGGCCAAAGTGAGAGATTTAAATTTAATTCTGGCCAATAGGGAGCCAGTGGAGAGTAACTAGGAGAGGAGTTACATATGTCCTCTTCAGCTGATTGAAGACCAGGCGTGCTGCAGCATTCTGAATCTGTTGTAACGATCTTACCACACAAGCAGAGGAGCCTATAGCTAGCCTACAGCTAAAAGTGAGCTATAAGCTAACTGATGTAACCCACTTCCACTTTGAACTGGTACATGAAACTCTTACTTAATCTTTTTGTAAGTACAACAAACACATCTCTATTATAAACCTAGGTTTCAAAATGTGGCTGTTTACCCAAGTCCATGTCATATACGCCATAAGTGCAGGTGTTGATTGTGATCAGCACTGCTCCTAAGTGTCCTCCCCTGTCTGTCATCGTATAAAGCCCAACCCATGCCAAAAAATGGTTTGGTTGGTTCCTTGGTTTTCTGTGATTTTGTCAAATCATCTGTGTGATGCAGGAATTCACCAGCAGAAATAATCAGTACGATGCTCCCGCTCTCCTAAATGTGATGACACAGTTGTGAAGCACAGATGTCTGGCAGGCGGTCTGCGCTCGTTATGTCCTCGTAGCAAAACAAAAGCAATCAGCTCCTCAAAAGTAGAGACCTGAAGTACACACACTGCAGCAACCCCTCAAGTCCTGCCGTCATTGAGTCCTGCTGCACTCTCACATCTAAGTGCCTTTATTCATCAATAGATGTGCTCCATCAAATGCGCTTTCCCCAAAAAGGATTATTCATGCTGTAGGATTCCACACTGTTTGTGTGAGAAAGTAATCTGTTTACTTAACTCGGCCTTGGGAGACAGAGAGAGATCACAGCAAGCGCAAAAAAAACACCTAAATCCTGTAAATGTTTGCTTTGAGTAATTAAGATCTTTTGGTCGTGAGTTAATTAGTTAATATCGAGAAGGAAGAGGTGGACCCTCCTCTGCAGGCGGGCTTGCATGCTAGGACATGCTCAGACATAATGATCAACCAGGGTAACTCATTAGTATTGATTTCTAAGGTGGATTTCTACTGCTCGTTTGTGTGTTAGTGCGATTATTGAATCCAGCCTTGAATTTCTCAGGAGTTCTATGTATTCCTTAAAACTGGAAATGAATGACTGAAAATATTATTTTTTAAAAAACCTCTGGTCCACTTTGCTTTCTTCACACTTTCATTGTTTTTTGTTTTGTTTATTTATTTCTGAGCCCACTCACTAATTGCTGCAGACGTGTCTAAAGTCACAAAGCACTTTTAAGCTCCGGGCAAATCATTAAATGACTCGGGGTTCTTTTCTTCTCCTTGACTGGCAGATGGTTGATTCAGTCGCTGTGAGTCAAAGATCTGTGCCCTTAATCCAGGTATCCGGTGAAATGCTTAAAGGGATTATACAGCCTTGAATATAATTACTTTTATCGTATGGGCCTGCATATTCCAAAACTACCAGAGAAGCGTGGTTATATAAAACGAGGGACCAGTGCAGTGGGTGCATGAAAATGAAGGTTACGTCTGTTCATCTCTCTCTCTCTCTCTCTCTCTCTCTATTTTCATATGAGTGGGCTATTCCGATGTTTTCTGCAAATGTTAGACAAAGCACAAATTTCATCCACTCTCTCAGTCACAAACAAACCCACACATTCACACACACACACACACACACATACTCACACAAATTCACACTCACAAACTCTGATGCACACATTTACACATATTTACATAAAGATGCACATGCACCAGTACATGCACTCATTTACAAAGACACACACACACACGCACACACACACACACACACACACACACACACACACACACACATACTGATACTGCATGCTGATGTGTTCATAGACAGTGACAGTCTGGCATGTTAACCGTTACAGTCAAACACACACACACACACACAGACATAGACACACACTCCCTCACCCTTTTATTCTCACACATGTGCACACACAAACACACATACAAACACACACACAAACACACACACACATGGTGTATTGTGTTCCTAAAGAGAAGACAGAGGAAGGACGCAACTAATTTTTTCCTCTTTCCTGAGTGCTGTTTAATAGTTCAGGCACTCGGTCTCAGATGATGAAAGTCCGGGGTAATTGGGGAGGCTTACATTCCGGAACAGCAGGCCTCTTAGGTTCCGTCTTGAATTGGAACCTTCTCCCGTTCAGATAGGTGAAGGTCAGCAGTTTCTCTCTCTCTCTCTCTCTCTCTCTCTCTCTCTCTCTCTCTCGCTTTCTCTCTCTCTCTCTCTCTCTCTCTCTCCTCTGAACAAGGATAAACAAAATTATGGGAATGCTCCATTATACAAAGGAAAATTATGTAGAAAGTGTGCTACATCAGACATGACCCTGGTGTGACCCTCGCTTCAGCAATCATGCACAGAACATCATGCACAGAGTGTTCATATAACCCTTACAGTGTGGCCATGCAGTGGGACCCAGTCCTTTGTATAGATGATGTGCGACTGTCCAATGTGTGTGTGTGTGTGCGTGTGTGTCAGTGATTCTTTGTGTTTGTAGTATCTATTTTTCCTGAGTCTATCAGGTCATTGCATCTGTTGGTCTGTCCAGTCTGTTATCAAATTAGTGAGGCAGTGTGCCTGTCATTGAGTCTTTGACGAGTTAGAATAGAATCCAAAGGTGTTTTGCACAATCTTTACCATCTTGCATGGAACATAGACAACCAGACTTTTCCTCACTAGGCTCTAAATTAATTATCTGTAGGTTTGGAATCACATACAGTGCATGTTTTATACTTCAGTTTTTAATTAAAGATGCCTACTATGATAGTGTCTGCAGCTGCATCTAACATTGCGCCCACACTACGTTAAACAATGTGTGAGAGCTTTTAATTAAAAGGGAAGCCTCCACATCTCAGGTCAAGCATATTCTGAAAATACCACCAAGATCAATATTGACACCGCCTCCTGTTTGCAAGTGCTGATAGGTTCTTGAAGAAGATGTGATACGAATATGATAAAGTGCTCTAAATAGATCATGTTTATCTGAAATCTGCTAAAGCTTCATTGATTTAAGACAGCAGACTTACAGTAATTTAGACTACTACATTGGAAGTAAAATATAATTCCAGTGTTCACAGTAATAGGTATTGTTGCATATAACTGTGTAATCTGCTGATATGAGCTGTAGTATGGTGTGTAGGTGTTTGGGAAGTGTGTTTGCTGTGTGTGTTTGCTGTGTGAGTGTGTGTAAGTGTATGTGTGAGATGTGGAGATGTCAGGAGTGTGTGATGTGTGTGGTTTCAGCTGCATGTTCAGACTGTTGTAGTCAGGAGCGAGAGAGAGAGAATGTGTGTGTGTGTGTGAGAGAGAGAGAGAGAGAGAGAGTGTGTAGATGTGGGTTTGTGTGTGTGTGTGTATGTGTGGGTTTGTCTGTATGTAGATGTGTGTGTGAGTGTGTGACCTGAAATGAGGACGCAATGGTGACTGGAGACATTCCCTACCCCAGTTTGTACAGTAGAGAAACGCATGTTCCTTTCCTGTTGATGTCAGAATGATGAATTAGCTGAGTCCATACAGCTCTATAGACTCCATTTCTTTCCTGAAAGTGGACAGTGTCGTGTAAAATGTGTATTAAATTCTATGACTTAATAGCTCTCTGGGCTCAGCAATAACTGGTGCCAGGAGGCACTTGGCTTCTCAGAGCTATATGGAGCTACATATATACATATTGGCAGCTGCTTTGTAGTGCATTATGAATGAAAAGAAAACTTTAGTCAGAGGGAAACGGCAGCATGTCTGGGCAACGTCCGCTAGACTGCGTGGATTTGGAGTATAGCGTGTAGCCATATGTTATGGACAGTATAGTGTGTAGTCATATGGTATGGGCGGTATAGTGTGTAGTCATATGGTATGGACAGTATAGTGTGTAGCCATATGGTATGGACAGTATAATAATAATAATAATAATAATAATAATAATAATACATTTTATTTAAAAATGCCTTTCAGGACACCCAAGGTCGCTTAGATAGTATAGTGTGTAGCCATATGTTATGGACAGTATAGTGTGTAGCCATATGGTATGGACAGTACTGTATAGTGTGTAAGCTATATGGTATGGACTCTGCGGATACTGTATGTTGAACTGTGCTAATACTTGTGCTAGACTGTGTGGATTTGCTGAACTGTGTTTATTATTTTACTTTGTTTAATTATTTGATCAACTTTCATATCTTTATTTCCATGCCACTGTAAAAAAAGGAGGCGTAGGTGCTTCTGGAATATTCCATGAGATCGGAATTCAAGTAGTTGGGTACCTCTGAATGGTCCGGAGGAGAAATGGCCTTCTTTTATTCTAGAACGGTCCGGAGGAGAAATGGCCTTCTTTTATTCTAGTAAAGTCATCTCTTCTTTTATTCTAGTAAAGTCATCTCTTCTTTTAGATTAGATTCAACGTTATTGTCATTGTGCAGAGTACAAGTAGCCTGGCGAGCCAGACCCACATTAAAATGTAGGGTCTGGGCACTCACCGTTCGCAGTGCTCAGTCCAAGGGGCGGGATAATAAGTTGTCTTTCAAATTCCCTCTGCACGCAATAGGACGCAATAGGATATTTGTTTTCAAGTAGCAGGGAATTCAAGCCAAACCGTTGCAACTCTGCCATCAATAATTATGTTAAGCCCACCAAACGACACTATACACGATTTCAATGTCCTGATTAAGTTTCGATTTCTGGAGCTCACAAGCCAACGGAGAGTTGCTAGACTAGCCCTGGCAGCAAATGTAATTTGCTGCCGCTAGAGGCGCGTCTAGATTTCTAGGCTGGAGTACAAGTACAGAGACAACGAAATGCAGTTATTCTAGTAAATTCATCTCTCTAGGCTGTTGAAGTGCTTGGGTGTTATTAAAAAAGGTGCTTTGCTTGATTCTGAGCTCAGGTGGGCTGAAATTAGGGTCATGGACAGGGGGAGAGACATCGTGTGTCACCTGTGTACCCTGTGGGTGGATATGTGCGAAGTTTTGATTTGCCGTACGTGTTGTGGGATGTGTGAAGATGCACATGCATTTAGGCGGATTGCGTTCAAAGCTGAATACCCACAGTTTCTAGCCTGACGAGCCAGACCCACATTAAAATGTAGGTTCTGGGCACTCACCGTCACTCTGCACACAATAGGACAGCGCTATGAGTCCCATGCGTTTTCCCACCAGCGGAGCTAGTTGGCTAGTTCAAACTTTTGCCAACTTAAAGCTTAACTCGTGTCACGCTGTTCGCCAACAGAAACATCCATCTTCTTTGTTTTCAAGTAGCAGGGAATTCAAGCCAAACCGTTGCAACTCTGCCATCAATCATTATGTTAAGACTGCCTAACGTCTCTATACACGATTTAATTGGCCTTATAGAAGTTTAATTTTTCTAGCTCACAAGCCAACGGAGAGTTGCTAGACTACACAGTTTCAGTTGTGATCTCAAAATACACTTTTATGTAAGTTCACATGTATGTACTGAATGTTCAACATACCATGAAGTGTCCGTACGTCAGTCAGGACCAAAATGCTTGGGTTCAAATCTGACCTGTGGTCATTTCGCGATCCCACCCCATCTCTTTCTCCCACTCACTTCCTGTCACGCTTCAGTACATAAAGACTAAAAGCTAAACTGCACATAGATGAATTGAAGGTGAACACGCACAAATGAAAGCACACCACCATTTTATTGGCACTGATCTCTGTGATGACCCTGTTATCACAGAGATTTATATTCCTGAGGTATATTTTTGAGTGGTGTATATTTGATTGATTCAGGTAGCTTCTTTTTAGTGGGATAGCTTTATTTGAGTGCACTATAGTGGAGCTACTGTAGGTTTTATGCGAGGGGTGTGTTTATTTCCACCGCACACTCCCCAGTACTTTCAGCAAGTTCAAGAGCACTTTCATGAGCGTGAAAGCATGACCATAGCAGCGATCGAGAAACAGGAGATGGGTTGCCAGGTCTGCACATCCAACACATAGTATGAAACGGCACTTTGAATAAAGGGCCCTTGAAACCTTGCTGTGGGCCTTTGAAACCACAATCCAACAGTTCTAAAATCCCAGCAAAAAACCCAATAGCATGGCCTTGACATTTTCTCTTCAACACATTTGAAAATATCAATATGAATTGTGCAGTATAAAATATGTACTCTAAACAAAATCAGTATTTTATTTCTATTTGATTAAAACCTCATTATTTTCAGATGAGGTCTTGACAGAGAAGATGGGCAGTTTTTTTTGGAAACCTTTTTGAGAGCCGTTTAGCTCATAGACTCCTGGCCAGCACACAACACTTGCTTACGTTTCAGTGATGTTAACCATGAAGCGAGGAGCCCATGGAGGTCTTGTGCTGCCAAAAACACTCGCTGTCTCTCTCTTTTTTGCTCGCTCTCTCTCTCTCCCACACATACACATACACACACTTGCACACGCAATCCTGGTTTCTGTTAGCCGTGTGTGTGTGTCACATCCACCACAGAGATTGATTCTTAACTCTCGTCAGGCAAGACCAACTGATTTCGATCTTGTACAGTCAGAGGCTAAGTGTCAGTGCAGTGCAGAGCCACAGGCTTGTAGATGACTGTTAGCAGGATAGTGAGTGACCACTGGGTAGTGCTAGCAGGCCTGTGACTGCTAGGAAGTGCTAGCAGGCCTGTGACTGCTAGGAAGTGCTAGCAGGCCTGTATGTGACTGCTAGGAAGTGCTAGCAGGCCTGTATTTGACAGCTAGGAAGTGCTAGCAGGCCTGTGAGTGACCACTAGGAAGTGCTAGCAGGCCTGTGAGTGATTGCTGGGTAGTGCTAGCATGACCAGAAGTGGACAGGGACTTACATGTGGATAGCTACAGGAACTCCGCAGATTAACATGGCAGGACATACACAGTCATGGCAGAACACACACAGTCATGGCAGGACACACACAGTCATGGCAGAACACACACAGGCGTGTATGTGTGAAACAGGACCGTGTGGAAATCTTCCTTGTGTGAGTGTTCATATGTGGACTGCTACAGGGACTAATCTGATGGGTTGTGTGTGTGTGTGTGTGTGTGTGTGTGTCTGTGTGTGTGTACGAAACAGGACCATGTGGATCCTTCCTTATGTGAGTGTTCACATGTGGACAGCTACAGGGACTCCGCAGATTTATAATAAGGGCCTGACACACACAAGTGTGTGTGTGTGTGTGTGTGTGTGTGTGTGTGTGTGTGTGTGTGTGTGTGAGTATGCACTCGCACACATGTGTATTAATCTGTTGGGTTGTGTGTGTGTGTGTGTGTGTGTATGAAGCATGGCCATGTGGAAGCCTTCCCTGTGTGAGTGTTAGACAGAACAAGAGTTATGACGGTTTCCGCTTTGGGTGAGATGAGTGGTCCTCTTTGCTGTGGGATGGCCAACGTGACTGCAGATTGGTGCCGTGAGCACATGGTGGGCTGAATCTCTGAGCGCGGTGGGGCACGAGGTGACTGATGCTTTGCTGAATCAATGTGGGCAGTCAGGTGCTGGACGACTAGGGCGACCATTCATCTGGATTTTTTCTGGACAGTCTGGCTTTCGAGCCCTCTGTCCTTACCGAGTTTGCGTGTGTCTTCCCTTTTGACGTGTCTCGCAACATCGAACAACGCAAGTGCCAATTACTCTATGAATGTGATGCAGGTTTTGGAGCATCCAAGACAACCCCCCCCCCCCACACACACACACACACCATCAACACCTTGTTCTTGGAGAAACTGAAATGGCATTTTTGAGGTGTCTGTCTTTTTGCCCCTTTGTCCTCCATTTCCGAGTGTGCTCTGCTGCGGGGTGACCACTGTCCAGTTTGGAGTAGGGAAGTGTAAAGGTCAGAGGTCGCAGGTTATCTAGTGCTGCTGGTGTGCTTATCTAGTGCTGCTGGTGTGCTTATCTACTGAGTTGGTAAGAGGAAAGTGCAGTGCAGTGAGTTAATGAACTGAACAATGACTATGAGGAAGCTATCTTCACTGTACTTATTTATGAGCTTTTATGGGATTTGTCTGAGTCCTGTGTTTTGTGATCGGTTGCAATGAGATGAAAGGTATGTCATTTCAGCATTTGTTGTCATTCAAGTAAAATCAGGTTCTCATTGTGTTTGATGTCACTCAGGTAAAAGTCAGATGCTAATTGCGTTTGGTGTCACTCAAGTAAAAGTCAGGGGCTCGTTGCGTTTTGTGTCGATCAGGTAAATGTCAGATACTTATTGTGTTTGGGGGTCCCTCAGGTGAGTCAGGTGATCACTGCATTTGGTGAGTAAAAGTCATGTGCTAACTATCTTACATCACTGCAAACAGTTAAAACTCGGGCTTCACCAACATTGGAACGTATCTGACCCATACTGTGCTTATATACCTGGATACCCGTACTTGTTCCCTTAAAAATTATATGCTATGAAGTGATATTATATCCCAATATCACTTCATAGCATTAAACAAATATTGTGGTCAGGGGCTTTATGTTTATTTTTGGTTTACATATATTTTTATACATTTGATTTATATATTATTTACCGTATATCTTATTCATTAAAGTAACACGTTGTTGGAAATCATTTTCTATGCATTTGGGGTACCCCAACTTATTAACACCAGAGAAAAGGAACTTGGGGGTACCCCACTTATTAACACCAGAGAAAAGGGCACAGAAATGTGACAGCAATTTTGCAATACCCAGTATTCCGGTGCACGTGGGCCATGTCAGAGACTCCATTCTCTTTATTGTAAGTTAAAGTAATGACTGTACATTGTGTTGCTCTAGCATACAACACACATCTGATGACTACATTGTGATAGCCTGGAAAATACAGACCCTGGTAATCTAGAAAGATTAAGGGTCTGGCCACGAACAATGTAATGGCCCAACTCGAGGGGCGGCAACAAGCATGCATTTAAAAAACTCACTGCACGCAATTGGATAACACTGGACCATTCAATTTCATTATCCTAAAAAGTCCCCCCCATACCAGGATGGTTCGACCCAACCTGTCACATGCCACCCGCCATCACCTGTCAATCACTGTCAAAACTCAAACTTTGGAGTCGATGGAGTCGTTCCTATTTGAGAACAGATCTTTACTTTAATCTAAAAAGGACACTTTATGTTGATAATTATTTTATGTGCACAAATCTTTGTGTATAATTAAGTTAATTATTTTTTTCTTTTTTTAGTTATATCTTTTTTTAGTTCAAGAGAGAACACTACAAATGAGTGTTTTGCATATTTATGGAGTTTTAAATGGTTCATTTATAGTTTTAATTGGTTATATGGTCACTGTTTTCACTACATTAGTTATTAATTATTACAATTTAAAATGTTCAAAATAGTTTTTTTTTCCAAATGTTTGAATTTTGTATGCGTTTATCAGTTCCAAAGTTTAATAAATTAGACACTGATGGAACAGTGCTCTGTTTTAAGTCTTTTTTTCTCAACTAAAAATGCTTTGCACTAGTTAGGGGGTACTTGGCTGAAAAAATATTTCACAGTTGGTACCACTGTGCTAGAGCAACAATACAGTCATTAGATGTGTGTTGTATGCCAGAGCAACACAATGTCATCAGATGTGCATACAACACACATCTGATGACTGTACATTGTACTGCCTTATGTACTCATATTGGTAATTGTTCTTTTTTATGGTAAAATACTGACTTATGTACTTGTAACAGAGGTCGTAATTCGTCCGCCGCTCACGGCCCTCGAACCCGCCACCTCAACACACACCGGCATGGGAGTCGAACGCTCTAACCACTGAGCTAAAAGCCCAGGCTTCCAACTCAGCGGTTAGAAACGTTCTTAAGGTTAGGGGTGTGAGTATTTACACGGGCAACTAGCATGCTAGCTCAGTTCATCTCTGTTACATACTTATATTGGTAATTGGTGTCGCAAAAACACAAATGTAAGCACGTGTGTTCAGTCAGAAAGAAATAGTATCCATGCATCCCTCGGTCAAACTGGTTGTGTTAGTCATGTGCTGATTGGTTACATTTTGGTGAAAGTCATGTGCTGATTGGTCACATCTAGGTTTGACTCTTGTTTTGATTGGATGTCCGTAGACTGGAGGAGTTGAGGGAGCGCCTCTCACACCTAGTGTGATGTAGCATAATGGCTGTGTGAGCATCGCTGCAGTGTATTCCCATTGGCTCCCTAATTAAACGAGGCACTTTGGTCATTCTCCATTCTCCTTTACTGCGTGTGGAGATGCAGCCCCTCCATCACTCTGTGGCTGCAGCCTCACTGGCCCCACACTGGTAAAGTCATTTATTGAATACGCTGAGCAGAACAACTAGTCATTTACTGAACACACAGATCACCGCTGTGGCAGTGCTCAGGCTATTTCCTCTCTCTCTCTCTCTCTCTCTCTCTCTCGCTCACCGCACACACGGCTTAAAGTGTCCATTAAACCCTTAAATGCTTGCACGCCAAAGAGCTCTCATGATGAATATCCAAAAGGGGCTAGATTAATATTTTCTCCCCCTTTTTTAAATCCATATTTTTGCAAGGACTGCTCTTTGGGGAGTAGTTTAATGTGCACATCATCAGATTTTCCACTGATAAATTCATTAATTACCTTCAGCAGCGATTAGTCCAGGAGGGGGGATACTCTGCTGCTCATGAGGGAAATGAAGGGTGTGTGCGTGTGTGTGTGTGTGTGTGTGTGTGTGTGTGTGTGTGTGTGTGTGTGAGAGGATTCTGTGAGGAACGAAGAAGAATAGCTCCTCATCCAAAGAAGGCAGACCAGGATTCTCCATGTTCACAACGCCTGATCAACTTGCAATTCTGGCATGTCAGATGTTTTTGTCGGTCCAGTAATCAGTTTGAATGTGAGCAAAGTGAGCAAAGCAATCGTGGCTGACTGACACGCGTAGCACCATGTGTGGCCACTATAGACCCTTTCAAGAGAGTTCCATTATCAGCATCATAGTTGGCCCCACAAGGCTTTCGTTTTAACATTCCATATGTTATCTTAATGCAGAGGAAGTAGATTGGGAACCAAATAGAACGTTCAGGCATTGTTTTTGTTTTTATTGTTGAAAGGGTCTATCACACAGTGCAGGTCAATGGAAGAGTGCCCGTGTGGCTGCGCTCAAGACAAGTCCAGTCCTACAGAATTGCACACAGCTCTTTTAAGACAGTGTTAGAGTAAAGAGTGACTCTAAAGAAGACAGACACCAGACTAAGGGAAGAGAAGAGAAGAGAAGCCGTGGCAACCGCGGAGACAGAGGGAGCTTGGGTGGGTTGGGCTGGGGGAGTGGAGGGTGGAGGAGGGAGAGGAGCGGAGGAGGGAGAGGAGAGGAGGGAGAGGAGG
>NW_027468609.1:11163100-11173100 GCF_046254945.1 Alosa pseudoharengus | reverse complement strand
AAGTACTCGGCAACATCTTTCAGTACAGCTAAGGTCAATTTCACACCGAACTTCTCCTTTAATGAGTGAGTTAATGCGATCACTCTTTGAGTGTGTTAATGAGTGAGTTAATGCGATCACTCTTTGAGTGTGTTAATGAGTGAGTTAATGCGTTTGTTAAAGGGAAACCTCTTGCATTCACAGCAAGTGGGTCAGTGTGTTCAGGATGTTTGGGAACCCTTTTTGCTGACTGTGAGAGGACCTCTGAATGCTGGGGGGAGTGTGTGTGGGCTGTGCTGTGCATGTGTTTGTGTATGTGAGTGGGCTATGGTGTGTGTGTGTGTGTGTGTGTGTGTCTGTGTGTGTATTTTTGGGAGAGCAGAGGCATGACTCATTAACTGCTATCAGTTACAGCAGTTATCACATTAATGAGGCCACACCGCCACTTTCATACACTCTCTCACACACACACACACACACACACATAAAAACACACACAAGGGTTACACACACAGACATACACACACACATACACACACACACTCACACACACACACACACACTCACACACTTACACACACACATACACACACACACACACACACACACATACACACACACACACACACACACACATACACACACACACTCACACACTTACACACACACATACACACACACACACACACACACACACACACACACACACACTCACACACTTACACACACACACACACACACACACACACACTCACACACTTACACACACACACACTCACACACTTACACACACACACACACACACACACACACACACACACACACACACACACACACATACACACACACATACACACACACACTTACACACACACACACACACACACACACACACACACACACACACACACACACACACACACACACACACACACACACACACACACACACTCAGGACTCTCACACAGGACCGTTTGCCTTCCTCTCAGAGGTGGATACTCCCGGCCTCACAAAGACAAAAGTCCTCCCATGTATTGGTTGTGCCGGCGCGCTTCACAGGTGGCTTCACTAACTCGTCCACCTGGCGGAAGAGTGGAACAAGCTGGTGCTGTGCCCTGTGGAGAAGAAATCAGACTCAGATCGAGGTCTGCTCCCTGTCTTCCACCATGTGCTACGGCTAGTGATGAGGAGCTGGGCTAATGTAGGATACACCACTGAGGGATTGCTTTTAATTCAAAGCCTGGAGTCACGTATGTGCTCAGGCAAGCATGAAAGGCATATAGCCTTTGGAACTGACAGGACAGCACAGCACAGCCGCCTCAGAAGCCATGCAACAACCCATTACGCATTCTTTCAATCTGGTCTCTCTCTCTTTCTCTCTCTCCCTCTCTCTCTCCTTTTATCAGCAGAGCAGAGAACTTGGTGAATAGAAAGAGCTATGTAGGTTCACTATCCTCAAATATCCTTTACACGTAGCAAAAAGTAGCAGAAAAGAACTATGTGTGCTTTTGAAAAAAAACAAAAAAAAAAACACTGTTGCACTTTCACGGCACTGTTGGACTAGTCTACTCTAACGGCTCGTGTCCATTATCGCGGCAAAGCCCACCACGCCGCACATAGACAATTAATTTCCTATGGAGAGTGGCAAGGCGTGGTCAACGCTTCCGCAATGCACTTTGGGAAACCGGCGTGGTCATTCAAGCAGAAGTGGTGCGTCGAGAAGTTGGGCTCTGTTGAACTTTGTGCAAATGAGAGCAGATAACGCGAGGTGGTTAGCCAATGACAGTACATCTTCGGTAAACAAGTTCTCTCCTGTGCTCTAGTGTACCGGTCCGGAACGATGGCCTGCCAGAAATATTTGCTCCGCCTGATAATCGTCTTGGTTTCATTAAAAAATATATTAAGCTATATAGTGGCGAAGCCATTAAGTTTAGAACAAGTTCGCCACTGCACCCTATCAAAAAGACTTTCTTGGCGACTTGAACCAAGACAGAAGGTGCTTTGGAGGAGCATGTCAGTGATGTTTGTGAGTGTTTCAATAAAATATGTTAAAATTCCTTGCGTGTGTTAACAATTTAGCCTACCTCCACTTCAGTAGCCTACGTTAGCTGGCATTGAGTAATTAGATTAAATGAAATGTTACACCATATACTTTAGCCTACTACACACCCACTAGCGGCAACGGGGGGCGGGGGGTGGTGGGACGGCTAGGCGTCTGCACTGATTTCCCTGCCCACGCACAAACGCCAAGTTGGAGTTTTCAAATGAAAACAGGGCTGACAGCGTTCTGTTTCAGGAGCTCGAAGATGCTGGAGTGGTGTAAATGAGAGGCAAAAAAAAAAGATTTAAAAAGTTTCAGATTCAAACTAACGTGGAATAGTGTAGTCCAATGCCACGGCTGATTTTGACGCCTAGCTCGTCCTCTTATCTCTTGGAGTGGTGTGAATTCTTCACCTACACAATGGTCCAGCCTTCTGGGATAACCCTGCAAGCCCCGACATGGCGTCATGTTGTAGGCTTTTACATAAACAGATGTGACAAGTGTTTGCCGTACCTTTCCCTATAGACTCTGACAATATGACATTTCCAACGTGCCCACACCAAGAGATCTCATGTGTGAGCTTTGAGCATTAGTTACCACTCAGAGGGGCAGATTTGGATATTCCTCAATGAGATGTGACACATGTCACCTTCAATGTTGTCCTTCCCATGCCCCTCTCTACCCTGATTCCTCTCTTTACCCTACGCCTTCCCATGCCCCCCTGCCTCTCTCTACCCTGATGCCCCTCTTTACCCTACGCCTTCCCCTACCCCTCTCTACCCTGATGCCCCTCTCTACACTGCGCTACAATCAGATGGAGGTGCAGAAAGATTCCTGCCGGATTATTTTTCAACCTTCTTGGAACGTGGAACCTGGAACGTGCGTGGAAATAAACCCTCACTCACAAGTCCAATTGTTCACATGAAGTTGTTTTTCTAGATGATCCAGAAGATCCAATTCCATAACGGTCTGCGTGAAGTCCTCTCCATGAAACTAAAATGGTCCCACGGAGGGTCATCCTGCCCATACAAGATTATACTCTGCACTTAAACTGCATGAGTGAGGAACTGCAGAAAGTTTGCTTCAGGATTATTTTAGTTACATTCTATAATGCTCTACTCAGGACATGGGTTGTCACAACGTTCTGCTGACATTGTGATTGTAGTGTGTGTTATAACATTGTTATTACACATTATTTTGCATCTACAGTAAACTGATTGAGAAAAGGTTTTGGCCAAAGTGCCTCCCTCTGAATTCAGATATTTTCATTAGTCCTCCCCCCCTCTCTCTCTCTCTCTCTCTTTGTCACTTTCTCTTTTCTTCCCATCTGTCTGCCTTCATCTTTTGCTCTCTTCCTCCCTTTCTTGCTCTCTGTCTGTCACTTTTTCTCTCCCTCATGTTTTTTCTCTCTCTTCTCTTCCTTTCAATCTCTCTCCCTCCCTCCCTCCCTCCCCCTCCATCTCCCTCCCTCTCTCTCTCTCTCCCTCCTATCCAGACAGCCTCTCTCCCTTTTCACACATTAGTGTGCTCGATGTCACATTTCTCAGGCAATGGAATGTGCAGTGGCCAATCCAAGGGTTCCTTGAGTGAAGTCCGCTTTCTCTCTAATGCATCACCTTGGGACTGACACCTTAATCACCTCGAATTTCTAGTAATTAGGTTTAGACCACTAATGTATGAAAGAAGCCTAGACAGCTCTCTATGCTACTGCACAAGCACACACACACTCAGTCTTACACAAACACACACACACAGGCAATTTTATTTTATTATCTTCCTATCGCAAGCGATTTTAATTGAAGTTCTCCAGCTCCCTTTTCAACAAATGTTTGAATTATTAAAGGGTGCTGTGATGGGTGGGGAAGTGGCTGTGTGCAGGGCTCTGTGATGCGGTGGGGAAGTGGCTGTGTGCAGGTGGGGAAGTGGCTGTGTGCAGGGCTCTGTGATGCGGTGCCCCAGGCTGCAGTTTCTGCATCAGCCATATGGGGAGAGTGGCCCCGGCAATCCACTGAGAGAGACGCTTCCCCCAACGGCAGGCATCCATAACACACACACACACACACACACACACACACACACACACACACACCATAACACACATCGCACGCACGCATGCATATCCCCCCACCATCACCATCTTCTCCTCTCATCTCTCCTCTGTTCTTCTCTTCTCTCCTCTCTCATCCTCTCCTCTCTTATCCTCTCATCTCTAATTCTCCTCTCTCATCCTCTCATCTTCTCCTCTCTCCTCTCTCTCATCCTCTCTTCGCTTCTCCTCTCTCATCATCTCATCTTCTCCTCTCTTCTCCTTTCTCATCCTCTCTGATCCTCTCTTCTCCTCTCTCATTCTCTTCTCCTCTCATATCTCATCCTCTCCTCTCTTCTTCTCTCTCCTCTCATCTCTTCTTCTGCTCTCTCATCCTTTCATCTTCTCCTCTCTTCTCCTTTCTCATCCTCTCTGATCCTCTCTCATTCTCTTCTCCTCTCTCATCCTCTCCTCTCTTCTCTCTCATTCTCTGCTCTCATCTACTCCTCCCCCTCATCTTTCTTCTCCACCCCTCCACTTTTCCTTTCTTCTCTTCTCTTCTCTATAGTTATCTTCCTCCATTCTCTTATTCTCCTTTTCCCTCCTCTCCTGTCTGTATCCCCCTCTTTCTAACCCTATCCTTCCTGGTCACCTCCTCTTCTTGCTCTCTCCTTCTCTTCTCTCCTCCTGTCCTCTCATCTCTTCTCCTCTTTTCCCTTCCTCTCCTCTCTCTTCCTCATCCCATCTCTCTCCTCTAATCTCATCTGCTCTCTTCTCTCTCTTCCTCTCTCCATTTCTCTCTTCCTCTCTCTCCCTCTCTCTCTTCCTCTCCTCTCCCCATCTCCCCCCTCCTCTCCTCTCCTTTCCTCTCATCTCCCCTCTTCTCCTCTCCTCTCTCTCCCTCTCTCCTCACCTCTCCCCTCCTCTCCTCTCCCCATCTCTTCCCTACTCTCCTCCTCTCTTCTCTCTCCCTCTCTCTTCCTCTCCTCGCATCTCTCCTCCTCTCCTCTCCCCATCTCCTCTCCTCTCCCCATCTCTCCCCTCCTTTCCTCTCTCTCCCGCTCTCTCTTTCACTCCTCTCTTCTCCCTTCCTCTTCATTTCCGCTGGCTCGTCATCAGGAAAATCTCTTTCTTATTTCCAAGTCCCTCGATATGAAAAACATCATTCACTCAAAATAACCGAGGGCTGTCCTGCCTCTGTTCCATAGCGGCGTCTCTGGCAGCCTGACCGGGCTGTCCTGCCTCTGTTCCATAGCGCTCTCTCGGGCAGCCCATTACTTTGTCACTGCTGTTGTCTCTGGAGTCCCGTTGGGTTGTGTGAGTTTGTGTTATTTGTAGCGGCTGCTCCTGTGGGTTGGCAGAAAATGAAACACATACCGGTAATGACCATCTTTCTCGGTTTAATTCCTGACCGGTGTTTCTGTAAACTGGAAATACAATAGCATAAATAGGGTATCAGTGGCCATTTGTATAGACACACACACATACAGTACACACAGGAATTTGATTTCTGCATTTGACCCATCCATGGTTTAGTGAATACACACACACACACACACACACACACACACACACACACACACACACACACACACACTAGGAGCAGTGAACAGGAGCTCTCTCTCTCACACACACACACACCCCCCACACACACACACACACACATTCTAAAAGCACACACACACACACACACACACTCACTCACTCACTCACTCACACACACACACACACACACACACACACACACACACACTCACTCACTCACTCGCTCGCACGCACGCACGCACGCACGCACGCACGCACGCACGCACGCACGCACGCACGCACGCACGCACGCACACACTCACACACACACACTCACTCACTCACTCACTCACTCACACACACACACTGTCACACTGTTCCCTCTGCCTGCACCCTACTCTTCCGCCCACTCTGCGAGGATGAATTTGTCAACCACATTCTCTGGCCGAATGTGCTGGACTGGAGATGGATGGTCAGACGTCCGTCTCGCTCTCTGAGTAGCGTTCTGGCCTATAGGAAGCTGTCCCCTTTAACAAGACGTCCGTCTCACTCTCTGAGTAGCGTTCTGGCCTATAGGAAGCTGTCCCCTTTAATAAGACGTCCGTCTCACTCTCAGAGTAGCGGAGACGCAGTGCAGTAACGCACCACTCACATGCCGTGTTGTGATTGCGGTGTTTAAATTCAAACCCAAATCCTTTTCACGTTAGACTTAGTGTTAGTTAGTTTTAAATATTTTAGATTTTTATGCGTAAATACTGCATAATCTACGGACCCTTAAAAGGTGTATTTCTAGCGTATGAGTCACAATACGTGTCCTCAGGCTATATACGACTCCAGGCAATGGGACTTACATATTCATATATTCATGCTCTTGGCATTGGAGCTAATCTATTTTTCTTTCCTGGAGTAATTCAATAAAGGGTCGCTCTTGAAATCGTATTACGTGACAACTCAAAGAAGCCTAATTCAGAAAGGTAATGCGGTAACACAGCCGAATGTGTTCATGCAGTCCACAGCCTTGACTCTAAAGCTCTATTTATGTCTGTTTTAGCCTGTATTCCACAGGATAGGGAAGCGGTAACAGGAATTGAGTGGACAGAGACAGACTTGTGGGTAAGGGAAATGACCTCGGCCCTTTTTCGGACCTGAGTCCTCGTGGGCAGTGAGCCTGTCTGTGGTACGGGATGCCAACGCTGCCACTATGGTACAACTCCCCCCTCCAGCCTTGACTTTATACAGTAAACCGATGGTGCAAGTGATGAGGCTTTAAAAGTACAGGAGCAGGTGCGGGTGTCTAACACTGATCTGACCTTGGTACAGTATGACCTTGGTACAGTATGACCTTGAGGTGAGTGGAGTCTGTCGCTGATACGGTGTCAGTTGGGAATCGATCCCATTAGTTCTGTTCGCTTGTTAACCCCGCCCCCTGCCTCTACATGCCACTCCCACTGCCCCTGGTCAGATATTCAGCATACATGTGATTTGATCACTTGGTGAAACTTCACCTACTTACTGTGTGAGAATTTTTGCGAGGATGATATCCAGGATGCTGCTAGGATAGTATCAGAATCTTAAGTTGGTGAAATTTCACCAGAGAGGGTTGAAAAGGATATTTGATTTCACCATGTGATGGCTTTTCCCAGATGCCATCACATATGCTGGGTTCGTGCAGCTAAATTACTACTAATTCAGTGGGGTGGGATGCTTGCGGCATAGTAACACTCTGCTTTGCTCTCTGTAATGTGTGTGCCGTCGTTTAATAGGCTGGTTTCATGTCTGTGATGTGGAGGCCGAGGTTGCATTGTACAAGACTGTCTGCATTGTGGAGGCAGTGTGTGTGTGTGTGTGTGTTTGTGTGTGTACAAGACGGGCTTTATTCTTGTCTGCATTGAGTGCATTCGTTCCCCTCCCCCTCGCCTCGTTCCCTGCATGGCTAAAAGTGTTGTGAGTGGGCGAGCCCGATTACAAAAAACAAAACAAGCAGGAGTAAATTAGGTAACCACACACACACACACACACACACACACACACACACACACAATTAGGAGTAAATTAGGTAACCACACACACACACACACACACACACACACACACACACACACACACACACACAAGCAGGAGGAAATTAGGTAACCCAGCATTTAGCCATAATGAGCTCAGAGATGCATAAGCAAGCGCAAGCATACATACAAGCAGGCGATACACAAAGATATTGTGTCAAATGTGTATTCTCCAATTCTGTAGCTTTCAAACCCACACACACCACACACACACACACACACACACACACACACACACACACACACACACACACTTACACTCACAGTAATGCATTTATACACACAACACTGAAATACCGCATGCAAAATTATATCTTCACTATCCAACCGGCAAAAAAGGGAAAGAAAAGGAAAAATAAACCAATGAGCTTACAGTATGTCGCAATTTGCTATAGAGAAAAACACAGTTATGGTAACCTACTAACAATAAGGATTTGCTCACAACACTCTAAATATATTGCACTGCTGTTTTGGTTGTCCCAAACTTTTAGATGATCCATGCTCTATGCATTAACTGAATCTTATCAATCTTGAAACCCGAACGGCGAAATGTTCCAAACAAAGTGACTGTAGAGGATGCAATGCCTGATCTCACTGCTGTCAGCATCACTGCTAAGAACAGTGCGCCTTTTACTGTTAAACACCTGAAAAATATTAAGCTGATGTTTTCTTTTCATGACGATCACTAGGCTTGAATGATTTATATGTCTGAATGGAACGTTGCTTTTTTAAGCACCAGAATTGCTCATCATGTCATGACAAAGTTTACACCAATCATCATCTTCTAATGTATCCTTATGCTGAGAAGTCCGCTCTTTTTACCCCAAACATAAGCTATCGTTTGTGTACAAAGCATGTTTCAATCAAGATATTACACACTATGCTATTTTTATTGTTGTAGGCTTAATACTGAATGATAAAACGGTGGAAAAAAATGTACGCACAGTGCATACAGGATTACGGCTGGTGGCGCCAATGCACACACATACATACACACACACACACACACACACACACACTGACCGATGTAGAGAGGAAGAACCCTCTGAGACGTTTCAGTGATGGTCAGACATACACCCATGCACACACACAAACACACACACACAAACACTGACAGATGTAGAGAGGAAAAACCCTCTGAGAGGTTGTAGTGATAATCAGACATACACACACGCACACACACAAGCACACCCAAACACACACACACACAGACACAAACTGACAGATGTGGAGAGGAAGAACCCTCTGAGACGTTGTAGTGATAATCAGACATACACACACGCACACACACAAGCACACCCAAACACACACACACACAGACACAAACTGACAGATGTGGAGAGGAAGAACCCTCTGAGACATTGCAGTGATGGTCAGATATACACACACACACACACACACACACACACACACACACACACACACACACACACACACACACTGACAGATGTGGAGAGGAAGAACCCTCTGAGACGTTGCAGTGATGGTCAGACAGGGAGTAATTTCCACGTCTCCCCCTTTATGAAAATACTAATAATCCCATCAGGCTGACGCCTGGCCAGATTAGCTGTCTTCATCTCATTGTGTGTGTGTGTGTGTGTGTGTTTTTAAATTGTCCTAAAATTGTTGAGAATTGCTTTAAAACCTAAACTGTTTACCATGTTGTTAGTCGCTTTGGTTAAAAATTTGTCAGCCAAATGTAATGTAATGTAATGTAATGTGTGTCTGTGTGTGAGCATGTGAGCGTGTGTGTGTGTGTGAGTGTGTGGGTGTGTGTGTGGACAAGACTTTATGTGTGTGTGTTTAGGCATATGTGTGAGCATGTATGTGTGTGTGTGTGTGTGTGTGTGTGTGTGTGTGTGTGTGTTGGTGTTTATGCATATGTGTGTGTGTGTATGTTTGAGCATGTGTGTGTGTGTGTGTGTGTGTGTGTGTGTGTGTGTGTGTGTGTAGGCGCACATGCTGGACTGACTCTGTGGGTTAATTGAAGGCAGGTCCCTGGGTCCAGGCGTTGGCATGTGTCCTGCTCCTTGTGCCCGTCTCCTGACTCTCCGCTAGCTAATTACCTCGTGATTAGCCGCCGCTAATTAGACCCAACACATATGATTTAATTACCGGCCGGCCGCGTCTGCTGCGATCGGTCTCATTAAGGAGGACAAAAACGCAGACAAGACAAGCAGTTTACAACAAGGAATAGCACGATTGTGCCCATTAGACACACATTCACAGCCGAGGCCCATTATAGCCGTCTGGTATGCTGGTGGAAAGGACAATATGTCTCTCGTCGTGCAAATGCATTTATTATTGTATTAAACAAAACATTGACTTGACGTAAACAAGCATGATATTATGTTAATAAATAACAAAAAT
>NW_027468609.1:11138100-11158100 GCF_046254945.1 Alosa pseudoharengus | reverse complement strand
TCAATGCTATTAAAACTCAGATTTACCTGCAGCCAAGACTCACACAGGCTTTTGTGTTCACTCCTGCGTGTGTTTGCAGCGGGAGGTTGAGGATACCCCTGTGAGTGGACCTTTTGTAAATAATGTTCCCTTTGAGGGAACTGCCCAAGTGACAAGCCTCTGTACCCCTAAAAGTAAACGTTTGTCGCTTATGTTCTGAGGGTGAACCTCAGCGATTGATTGCACATTCTCCAGAGCCAGCCACTCCACAGAGAGGCGGTCATTGTCATTCTCAATGCTGACCACTCCATCTCCTTGTCCCGCTCGGGGGCTTTGATGAGTGACACCCCACCTCCTTGTCCCGCACGGGAGGGGTTTGATGAGTGACTGACTGATTGACAGTTACTGGAGGATTAAGCTGTCATTAGCAGGCTTTTTTCGCAGGTGGAGTTTGCCCCCAACCGAGATGAACAGCAGAGCTTTAAAAACACCATCACATTCATGCAGATAAAGAAAAGAACCACGGCGCTCAGATTTGTTGAGTCATTAGAACACAAATCCATCTCCACCACCCCACATCCCTTCCAAAGTAGGAGGAGAATGGCTTGTAATCAGTGTGTCGCAGTAGGGGAGGGTTTATATCCGATATTGAACCAGGGCTAAATGTGATAATAATCGCTGTGTCACAATGCAGGTCACAAATTGCCATTCTGGAAGTTTCCTTCATTCTAGTTTAGATAAACCTCTTATCAGTGCTAGGTCATTTGGGTGTCTGTCGTCCAATTACATTGCAATTAAAGCCGAATGCAATAAGCCCTTCGCATGGTGCAGCTGCTTGTCTTTATCTTGGTGATATTTCACCGATCTGTCAGACGTATGCCTGAGGGACCGTTCATTCACACTGAGATGCTGCTTTCACATTCATAACATGAGCCATGGCGCTAATAATTCAAAATTTGCACATAATAATACGCTAGGAGGAGATGGGTTGTGTGTGTGTGTGTGTGTGTGTGTGTGTGTGTCTGTGTGTGTCTGTGTGTGTGTGATTGTTGTTGTTATGAATTGTTATAGTTACTGGGATAGTCAGCCACCAGGCATATAGTAGACAGATAACTTTAACCATCATTGAAAAACAAAACCATTATCTCAAATGTTCTGCTATTTTCAATTCTAATTTCCAGGCACCTTTTGTCCTTATCTGCCTTGCTTAAATGAACCGTTTAGTTGTGTCCCAATGGTCTTGCTTTTTTTACTCATAGTTTTCACAGAGAAGAACTTTAAAAGCAGCGAGTAAACGCGACAAACTAAGCAAGTCATGCCTGTTTCACCGAACGTCACACACACAAACACACACACACACACACACAGATTCACATGTTTGCTAAGTGTGTGCAGCTACCAGTAACTATAAAGACAGCTGTGACTTTAACAATATAAACGCCCACACTGACAAATGATAACGAAAAGTCTCTCAGGAATCTTCTCCATGTTCACTAATGTGAGTCAATGGATTCTGATTGGTAGTCTGCGATGCTACCGTTCACAAAATTACTCTGAAAGTTAACCCTTAACCATATGTTGTCGTTATAGAATGCAGTGTGGACGTTTAAAATGGTGGTTTATACTGATAATGTTATTGTTATCATTTGCAGAGCAGACTGATCTTAACACTCTTCTCTCATCTTTGTTTTTATGTCTGTCTGTCTGTTTGTCTCTCTGTTTGTCTGTCTGTCTGTCTGTATCTGTTTCTGTGTGTGTGTGTGTGTGTGTGTGTGTGTGTGTGTGTGTGTGTGTGTGTGTGTGTGTGTGTGTGTGTGTGTGCCTCCCACAGAATGAGTTCCCCTGCCCCAGACCACTGCCGGGCTCCTGGCTGGGCGACATGTCCTCCTTGCACTAGAGAGTCATCCTAATCAGCCGCTCCGCTGGACCAGCGGCCGGGAGAGGAGAGCCGTGTCCACGTCCACACCCCCGCCTTCCCCCTTGGACTCCTGGATCTCGACTCATCTCGTCGGCCACACAGCGGCACCCCAGACCCTCACTATCTCCTCCTCTCAGCTCCACGGCTCCAATACTTCATCTCCACACATCTCTCTTTGTTCTCCTCTCTCTCTTCTCCTCTCTTTTCTACTGTCTTCTCCTCTCTCTCTTCTCCTCTCTTTTCTACTCCTTTCTCTTCTCCTCTCTCTCTTCTCCTCTCTTTTCGACTCCTTTCTCTTCTCCTCTCTCTCTTCTCCTCTCTTTTCTACTCCTTTCTCTTCTCCTCTCTCTCTTCTCCTCTCTTTTCGACTCCTCTCTCTTCTCCTCTCTCTCCTCTCCTCTCTTTTCTCCTCTCTCTCTTCTCCTCTCTCTCCTCTCCTCTCTCTTTTCTCCTCTCTCTCTTCTCCTCTCTTTCCTCTCCTCTCCTCTACACCCTCCTCTTCTCTTCTCTCTTCTCTCTGTCTTTTTACATTCTTCTACCCTGCCATCTCTCTCTCTCTCTCTCTCTCTCTCTCTGTGGGCACCTGTTCGTTGCA
This sequence comes from Alosa pseudoharengus, assembly GCF_046254945.1. NCBI lineage: Eukaryota > Metazoa > Chordata > Actinopteri > Clupeiformes > Clupeidae > Alosa > Alosa pseudoharengus. Next base: position 11,155,608 of record NW_027468609.1, on the reverse strand, counting down.
CCTTTTTTCTCTCTCTGTCTCTCTCTCTCTCTCTCTCTCTCTCTCTCTCTCTCTCTCTCTCTCTCTTTCTCGGTTTACTGCTGCACTTTGAGGGGCTCCCCAGACAAACCCAGATTTGGCTCTCTGCCCCCTCAGGAAATCAGGCTTTCCCCTCTTTTTCTTACTCACTCTGAAGCTAAGGACCTGGAACTGCACTCATGTCCCCCCAAACACACTGGGGGGGGGGGGGTGTGTGACAGAGAGAGAGGCCTAGACTGATCTCGGATCAGCACTCTTCAGCGTGGCCCGTGAGCTGCTTTGGAGCATTGGGAAGTTTGACTGAAAAGCTCAACGACATTTAGAAACATCGGTGAGACCTTCAAGTGAACTGCTTGTCTTTGTTGAATAGAACCCGATTTTTAACAAAGAGATTTCTTTCTCGTTATTTTTAGTCTTATCTGTGTTGTGAGGGAGTCTATTCAGCTGTCAGACTGCGTAATGAGAGGCCATGATGAAGGACTTCACGTACATGATGTGTGCTTGTCAGTAGGCCGACTGATTTGCCAGTGGTCTCATGCAGAATTTGTGCCAAATCTGCTTTTTTGTGTATGTGTGTGTGTGTGTGTGTGTGTGTGTGTGTGTGTATTTATGCTCAAGCAAATGATTTATGCTTGAACAATTGATGGATTGTTTGTGATTACCTGCATGTTTCTGTGTGTGTGTGTGTGTGTGTGTTTGAGAGAGAGAGAGATTGTGTGTGTGTGTGTGTGTATGTGTGTGTATGTGTGTGTGTGTGTGTGTGTTTGTGTGTGTGTTTGTGTGTGTGTGTGTGTGTGTGTGTGTGTGTGTGTGTGTGTGTGTGTGTGTGTGTGTGTGTGTGTGTGTGTGTGAATGGTGTTTTGCATTTCTTTACCATTAGTTTTCCTGAGATCCTCTGATAACACTTGCTTTGTCCAGAGCGCTTGTATATAACATGTTTATAACACAGTGATATGCAATACACACACACACACACACACACACACACACACACACACACACACACACACACACACACACATGGCTCCCCGAGGGCTTGGTTTAGCTAAATGTACATGGGCATGATCAGTAGAGCTATAGCCACACACACACACACACACACACACACACACACACACACACACACACAACCACACACACACACACACACACACACACACATGGCTCCCTGAGGGCTTGGTTTAGCTAAACGTACATGGGCATGATCGGTAGAGCTAGAGAACAAGGACTTCTTACTATGGTGTTACTGAGAGTAACTCTGTGTGTGTGTGTGTGTGTGTGTGTGTGTGTGTGTGTGTGTGTGTGTGTGTGTGTGTGTGTGTCCACAGGCTCTACTCTATTTCATCAACTCCACCAAAATGGGACTTCATAATTGTTGGAATAAAAACTGTTTTCTACTGTAAATGTTTTATTTCTGCTCCCCCTCTGAGTTAATGAAATTTTGTAATGAAGTGTATCAATTCACACTGAAATGCTCTGTTTTATAATGAGAATATTGTTCGGATCAATGGTGAGAAATATACATTTGTCAAATGGAAATGGCTATTGATCAACTTATTTACTTTTTAATGGAAACCTTATAAATTTATCACGAAGTTGTTTTCAGGCTTATGGATTTTCATTTACTGGAAAGTAATGGTGGAAACAGGAGCCAAATGGCCTGCTGTTGCCTCACATCACAACCGGAGGGGGCTGGGAACGAAAGAGAAAGAGAGAGGGGGATAGAGAGAAAGGGAAGAAAGCAAGAGGGAGAAAGGGTAAAGGCCCATTCACACCAAGAACGATAACGATAACTATAAATAAATATCATTCTCGTTAATATGAATGATGATGTTCTCACTAAAACTATAACGATAACGACATGAAGAACGATATCGTTAGGGATCACATTTTAGAGCGATTTTCAGAACGATAAAAAGGTTAATTGCCGATCATTCTGCGTGGAAATATTTGTATTAATGTATTTTGGCAAGTAAATTTTAAACTGCTACAACAAAATTCCCTGATATTCCATGACTTTGCTAGCCTGGGTGCCAGCTGAACTTAGTCCCGCCCACAACATTTGAGGTCGGAAGTTCGGTCTGCCATTGCTCCGTTGTGGAGCAACTATGCTAGCCCTAGATCTGACGGACCAATCAAATCGGGCTTTACGATGATGGACAGGTGAGCAACAGCGCCTCATCTATCACTCATCTGAGCATGCTTAGATTAGGCCTATGTTTGCAACAAAAACGCTGTGGCTAGAAGGAGACATGGCTTTTAAGACCCCATATCAAAAATGCATATTATTTAATGGTTTTTAGAGGTTTTATCACTGAAAACGATTATTTCTGAAAACTTTGGCCAAAGTTGAGATGTGAGAAAACTCATGGTTTGACTTTCATCAAGGGAAAAAAGCATGTTGCATTGTGACACGTTCGTTTGAAATCTCTGATTGACCACCTGTTCGAGGGATTTGCGACAGCCTTTCCCACAGGGCCCGAATTATCTTTTTGTCTTTAAGGGGGTCTCTCTATCTCATAAAAAGTTGGCACACCCCGCGCATAGCCTAACAAGGCGATACAATTAAATAGCCTAGGCGCGAGTGGCGCTTTTGCGCAGTAGCCTATATGCGCACGATAGGCCTAGACACACGCACACAATAGAGATTTTTCATAGAAATTGATTCCTTTTAATTCATTTCAACATATTATTGATTGTAATATTCCATATTTAATTTAAATTTCACAATACAAAGATAGACTAAAGTATTTACTCTGAGTGCCATTCTTTCACAACGTAGTCTAACTCATTTGAACCAGACCACCGTCTCAGATAGGCTATCCTCAGTGTCAAACACAATAATGCATGTAGTATAACTTATACACAGGGAAAATGCACTAACTGGCAGAAAATAATAAAGCCATTGCAGCCAAACTATGTTCTAGTATTATAGGCTAATGTGCACATAACAACACCTGGGCGTTCAGTCGTCTCGTGTGTTGAACCGTGGGAATAAATAGACGAACAATTTTGGAATTTGCACTGAGATGTTGTCAGGTAGCCATTGAATAGGCTATTCCGCCATCAGAGATTGCTAACAGGTGTTTCAAAATATCTGGGAACTTTCCGGAGCTCTGAATGACAGAGGATAGCTACAGATCAGTTCACAGAATTATTGAAGTAAGCTTCATTATGGGCCATAATTTATGGCTTTGTTAATCAACATAGAAGAGGCGCAAGTTCAACAGCAAACAGGACTTTTCCGCACGTATCAACCCATGTAGGCTAGCCCAATGAACGCCTATGTAAATAAACATTCTCATCAAAGCAGCGTAACTTCTTCAGACTTGCGAGTGCTGTCAAATCGATCGTATGCGGTTTGCTCATATAGTCTAGTGGTGTGGTGGTGAAGTGTCATCATGCTGCGTTCAAGAGGTAGGTCTACGTCCCGTAGTAGCCTATATTTTAATTTCACGTCTGTAATGGTAAGAGATCGCACAGGGATAGATAATGAGCGGTTGTTTAAGATTAAATTACAATGCCAGACACCTTCAGATATCAGAGACCCCCTCAGATTTTTGACTTTGTTGCTTTCATGGGAGCCAATCCTCACTCTATGGGAGCTCGGCTCCCTCTGGCTCCCACGTAATTCGAACACTGCTTTCCCAGCTGTTTTACTGGTGTGCAGGTTCACGGGAAACTGCTTGGATTTCCTGCATTGGATTTCCTGTAGTGGCTCAGGCCTAGAGCCTTGAGTTCTGTGTGTGTGTGTGTGTGTGTGTGTGTGTGTGTGTGTGTGTGTGTGTGTGTGTGTACAGTGTAGCACAGTAATTAACACTAGTACTGTGTGTACATTCAGTATCTGCCATTAAAGCTTCAGATCTGTGAATGTATTCACTAACCATTGGGAATTTTCTCCTGGAATGTGTGTGAGTGTGTGTGTGAGAGAGAGAGAGAGAGAGATGTGGGAATTTGTTTGTGTGTGTGTGTGTGTGTGTGTGTGTGTGTGTGTGTGTGTGTGCGCCTGTGTGTGTCCCTGTGAAACAGAAACTGCACTGTGTTCAACACAACATCCATATAAATTATTCATCAGCAGCGGAGCAAGCGAGTGCTCCTGAGTCTCGGCCAAGCATCTTCCCCCCCGGAAAGCCCTAGAAGGCAGCGCTCCTCGGAGCTCCGCAGACAGAGAGAACGCCGACCCCACATCCCCGTCTGCCCGAGCCAAGCTGAGCCAAGACAAACGCGTCCACTCATCCCAAAATACCCAATATGCAGCATGCAGCAAGCGAAGCCGCAGGACGCTCATCACAAGCTATCAGTCCAGTCATCACACACACTTTGCTGCTCTTTTGCCCTTCTCTTTAGCTATCCCATAATAAGGTTAGCCTCGTTAGAAGTCCACAGACCAATAGGAAGCGGTCCAGCTGTGTGAGGTCGTCTGGCACACCTCCTACAGAAGCATCAGTCGTCCTGGGGACTGCTTACTGTCAATGCTGTTGTCCTGGGGACTGCTTACCTCCACTGTCAGTGCTGTTGTCCTGGGGACGGCTTAACTCCACTGTCAGTGCTGTTGTCCTGGGGACAGCTTAACTCCACTGTCAGTGCTGTTGACAAGGGGATGGCTTACTGTCAGTGCTGTTGTCCTGGGGACAGCTTAACTCCACTGGCAATGCTGTTGCCCCTACAAAGTGCTCAACTTTTCAGTCATCTACGTAGACGTCAACTCTACAGTCAACTCTAGTGTCATCCACAATGAGTCACAGGACTACGCAGTATTCCCACTTCAAAAGCATCACCATCTCAGTATACCCACTAAAAAATAGGCAAGGATACATATTAACATTTGGGGTTGATCACAGTATACCCACTACAACTAGACTCCACCACTGTTCAACAGTTCTACATAGTACTCATCATAGTGCTTAAAGTGTAATTCCAGCGAATATTGAGCGAAACGCTTCCCAAATAGCTTTTTTTTTACCAGTAATATTGTTCAAAACAGCATCAAACCTCATCAGTAGCTTGCTCAAAGTCCCTACACATAAAACGAAGCAACAACAACGTAGTTAACGAACCCGGAGTTCATTACAGAAGACTGTTAATCTCACAGAAGACTGAGATCTCACACGGAGCATGACGTCTATTGCCGGAAGGTAATGCCTTATACGGACTTTCCTTCAAGAGGAGCTGGTAGGGGGACAGTTGGTAAGTGTTCTTTTAGTCTTCTGTTATAACTCTGGGTTCACTAACTATGTTGTTGGTGCTTCGTTTTATGTGTAGGGACCTTAAGCAACAATATTGGAACAATATTACTGGTTTAAAATTGTTTTATTTGGGAAGCGTTTCGCTCATAGCCCTTAGCTAATCCACTGTTTGCGATTTAGGGCTATAGTGTATACCGGAGCAAGCTCTGTAGTGGTTGATCAACGAAAAATACTGTCGACACGGCTTATTTGATGTGTTTTAATGCAGAAAAAACACCCTTGGGTCAATTTTTGCTTGAATTACACTTTAATGCAACTGTCATCCATATATTATAAATCTGAAAAGTTATCTTGTTTGTACATAGAGCTTAACTCCTCAGATATATTTATGCATAACTAAATATTGTTGTCCCTGCAGAAGGCCATGGGTAGAGGAGATTACTGTGTGGGAGGGAGGCAATTAGTGGCTGATGGAGAGAGTGTAAAGTGGCATTACGCTCGTCGGCTCCGGTGGTGGGGAGAATAAACGAGAGAGCCAGAGCAGAGCTCCTTATTATCGAAGGAAGTGAGGTGGAACCTGTTGTTACCGCTGCACATACATACACACACACACACACACACACACACACACACACGGCTTTGAGAACTGGTGTCTCTGGACACCAGTTCTAAAAACAGCAGGCTAGCTGTCATTTTGGATAACTTCGCTCTTGCAGAATGAGTGTCCCACCTGTCCCACCTGTTCCAGCGTCCACCTTTCCTGCGACTGGAAGTGGCAGACCACAGGCACACACGCACGCACGCACACACACACACACACACACACACACACACACACACACACACACACACACACACACACACATAACTTTGTTGGAGGATAAGTGCCCCACCTGCCCAGGCTCCAGTGTAGGTGGCGGATTGGCAGGAGAGGACTTAGATGTGTTTTCCCGTCTTTATTCCAAGCATCCTCTTTCTCTAATGTCATTTCTAGCGGCATCAACCAAAAAAGCACTTAGCAATATTCACTGCACTTTGCAAAGCCCCCCCCCCCCCCCCCCCCCACGCACACACACACACACACACACACACACACACACGATATCCTTTAACAACACCACGACCATGAGTGCCATATTGCTTGTATACAACAGTTCCATTACCAACTAACAAAGACAAAATTGTTTGTTCATCCTCTGTCCACATAAATAGTTCCAGTCTTGGCCTTGTCGTTTCCCGTTGCCAAGCAACACAACGCCAAGTTCAGTGAGAGAGGCTATGTGCATGTGCACAGTGATTTGTTCAGCCTGCTGATTTGTCAGTACTGACAGCATCACCTACTCTTCATCCACTCCGTGTTCTCACTCAAATGTGATGTTATGAAATCGCTGCTCTCTCACTTTGAATGAATGGAATGTTCGTGTTGGATAATTCAATGCAATATGGTTATGGTTATGGTTATGGTTATGGTTATGGTTATGGGACTTTGCAGATGCCTTTGTCCAAAGCGACACACAAATACAAAAAACAACATAATATTTTAAATATAACAGGGAACAGATTAGAATGTTGGTCAAACTATAATAAGGAGAATAGCAATAATAAACAACAATGTCAATTCAATAAATAGCCTAATAAAATAAGCAATGAAAATGAGGGGAAAAGCAATAATAAACAATAGTGTCCATTCAATCAATAATATAAAAAACAATGACATGGTAAGACTATATTAAGGAGAATATCAATAATAAACAATAATTTTTTATCTCCTTATTTTGATTTTCAGGTTGCTTGAAATTTGGTCAATTGTAAGATAACTCAAACATTACAATAACATTTCTGGATGGCACATCAATAACATTGTTTTCTCTGTCGCTTTGGTGCATTTCTTAGATCAGAATGGAAATTCCCACTGCTACAAGTGTCTAGTCACACACATGTGCTTGTCTTAATTAATTATGTTTTAATGTTTTATTCACAGAAAGTAGGCCAACACATAAGACCTTGGGCTGCTATGCTGCCCCGCACATACAAATCCATGAAGTCAAAAGCGAGCCATGTTGAAACACAAACAGTACTTCTTTCCCCACATAGTAGGCAGAAGAACACAAGGTAGACTTGTGACATTCATGGAATGAAACCCTGTGGGAAGTCGACGAACAGCTCAATGATGTGGACAGCTGGCTGTCAGGATGAGTGCAAAGGGACTGTCTACAAAGTGCAACACCGAAAAGAGATTGGCTACTGCAGTCTGTAATTGGCTACGTTTAGTTTGTAAAAATCACTTTGTCACTTGTGCCAATGTTTGCCTTCTGATGTATTGATTAAGGGGAAAGTCTAATGTGGGGATAACCGAACTTTCCAGCTTTACCCAACTGTTTTGTTGCCTCTGCGACTTCCTCAGATCATAAAATATGGGAATGAAATATTTAAAACATGCAATGATTTAATAAAATGAGTGCAGAATTTAGTAAAATGAGCACATAATGTAATAAAATGAATGCAAGATTTAGCAAAATGAGAGTATGATTTCGTAAAAGGAGTGCACACTTTAGTAAAATGAGAACATTATTTTGTAAAACAAGTGCAGGTTCTCTCAATATACAAAACATCTTGGAATGACACCTACAAGTCTCCATAATACAAACTTACTGTTCTGCAAATAACATCTTGGAATGACACCTACCTACAGGTCTCCATAATACACACTTACTGTTCTGCAAACAACATCTTGGAATGACACCTAGGTCTCCATAATACACACTTACTGCTCTAACTAACGTTAAAGTGTTCACATGAGTGATGAATGTTCATATGTTTTTCTCCAGCACTGCTTGCATACACAGTCAGAGATGTAAGTCAACACAGTCGGAGATGTAAATCAACGCTATTTGATGCTGTTTTATTATCAAGAGTCTGACCGAATTACACAAGGTGGTTACAGTCAGATGCACACACACACACACACAAACACACACACACAAAATGGTCCAAAACACACACAGGCACACTTGTGATTACATTCCAATTACATAGCCATTTCAAACTGCTATGCATGAGGCAGAAGTTATTACAGCAAAGCCAAACTGGACATGAAAGTGGAACACATTATCCTTTCGCAATTTCAGCGTTTCAGTCAAAGGATAATGGCCCCATTTCAACATCTTTCTACTTGCTTTGTGACCTTTGTGTAAAATGACTTGTTCCCAAAGTGACATTTGTTCCCAAAAAAGACATGATCATGGTCCATGTCCTTGGTTCTCTATGCCTTGGGGGGTCTAATGGCTCAGTGCTGCTAACGACGCATAAGCGTATGCATCATGGCTGCCATGCGTATTCTGCGTTCTGCGACATCGCCACTCGGGCATTTAACAGCTAGTAATATCTTAATAGCATATTGCCTCAGGGATCAGTATTAGGACCCCCTTCTTTTCTCTATTTACACCACTTCCTTAGGTGAGACCATTCGCTTCCGTGGAATTTGACTATCACTGTTATGCAGACGACACTCAACTTTACCTGTCTTTCCCACCTGATGACTCTAGCATTTCCCACCAGATTTCTGCATGCCTTAAGGATATTTCAGTCTGGATGAAAGATCGGCACCTTCAGCTTAATCTCTCAAAAACTGAGTTTCCAGCTAAAACAGCTATTCCCCAACAGATTAACATCCAGCTTGACTCAACTTCACTAACCCCCAACTAGATCGGCGTTGTAATTGATGACCGACTTAACTTCTCTGAGCATGTAGCGTCTATTGCAAAATCATGTCAGTTTATGCTTTACGACATTAGGAAGATCAGACCTTATCTGACACAAGATTCCACACAACTTCTTGTTCAAACCATGGTCATCTCCAAGCTGGACTATTGTAATTCACTATTAGCTGGCTTACCCGCTTGTGTAATAAGATCATTACAGTTGATTCAGAATGCTGGAGCACGCCTGGTCTTCAATCAGCCAAAGAGGACACATGTAACTCCTCTTCTAGTTACTCCCCATTGGCTCCCTATAGTAGCCAGAATTCAATTTAAATCTCTCACTTTGGCCTGTAGGACACTGATTAGATTGTCTGTTATGTCGACCAGTCATAAACACTAGGTCTAATTCAAGACTCTTTTCCTCAGTGGTTCCATGTTGGTGGAATGAGTTGCCCAGTGCTCTCCGTTCCTGTGGTAGTTTAGGGTCGTTTAAGAGGGGTCTAAAGACATTCCTGTTCAACATGCACTTAGTTCTTTAAGCACTTCTTATGCGTTATGGTTTGTATAATATTGGGTAACACTTTACTTGACAGTATCGACATAAGAGTGACATGACACTGTCATGACACATGAACCCTTACCCTAATCCTAACCCTAACTCCAACCCTAATCCTAATCCTAACTTGTTATGACAAAAATCGAATGACACTTAATGACAGAAGCGATGACAGAAGCGTTGTTTATGACACGTTCATGACACGGTCTTGTCAGTCTTATGTCGATACTGTCAAGTAAAGTGTAACCATCATTTGTAAGTTCTACTTTCAAGTGTGTATACCGTATGTGTGTGTGTGTGTGTGTGTGTGTGTGTGTGTGTGTGTGTGTGTTTACATCATGCTGCTGTATTTGTGTGTCTGTGTGTGCAGTATGAGTTGTACCATGTTTGACTGATGTGTGTGTGCATATCTTTAAGGTCAATAGTATCATGTTTGTGTGATGCATGTTTGTGCTTGTGTGTTTGTGTGTAAATGTGTGCATAAATATCTGGTCAATTGTGTGATGTTTGTCTGCTGTGTGTGTGTGTGTGTGTGTGTGTGTGTGTGTGTGTGTGTTTGTACTCTGGTGATTTCAGCAGGGGGTGCGTGGATGTGACCTGTTGTTCCCGGTGTGTGTGTGTGTGTGTGTGTGTGTGTACTCTCTGGTGATTTCAGCAGGGGATGCGTGGATGTGACCTGTTGTTCCCGGTGTGTGTGTGTGTGTGTGTGTGTGTGTGTGTGTGTGTGTGTGTGTGTGTGTGTGTACTCTCTGGTGATTTCAGCAGGGGGTGCGTGGATGTGACCTGTTGTTCCCGGTGTGTTTGTGTGTGTGTGTGTGTGTGTGTGTGTGTGTGTGTGTGTGTGTGTGTGTGTGTGTGTGTGTGTGTGTGTGTTGTTTCCCGTCCTTCACATGCTGACCTCTAAAGACAGCTGATTCCCCTGATTCCCAACCTCCTCCTAACATCAGACAATCCAGGGGTGGGGGGGGGGACTCTCGCCTGAGGGCAAACTCTCCTGCGGATATTCAGATTCTTCTTCTCAGAAATCGTGTTTATTCAAACAGAACTAATGAGTACAAAAACCAATATCTTTTGCCATGTGGAAGACATCTTAATTTAGATGGAGTGCAGTGACACAAAAACTCAATTAAGGTCAAATGGGAGTGGGTGAGAGTAAGAGTGGAAGTGTGAGTGGTGAGTGAATGAGTGAATGAGTGAATGAGTGAGTGAGTGAGTGAGTGAGTGAGTGAATGAATGAGTGAGTGTGAGAGTGTGTGGTTTAGGGAGTGAGGGAGTGAATCAGTAAGTGAGTGAATGAGTGAGTGAGAGAGTGAGTGAATGAGTGACTGAGTGAGTGAGTGAGTAAGAGTGAATGACTGAGTGAGAGAGTGAGTGAATGAGTGTGTGTGTGAGTGAATGAGTGACTGAGTGAGTGAATGGGTGAGTGAGTGAGTGAGTGAGTGAGTGAGTGAGTGAGTGAGTGAGTGAGTGAGTGAGTTACATGTGTCTGAGTCTTAAAGAGTGGGTAGGACAATACGTGTGTGTGTAGAGAATGAGTGTTTTGAGCATGAGTCTGCATGCTTGTTTATCTATGTCAGCCCCATGAGTGACCGTAGGTCTAGAGGCCCGTGGCGTCAGCACCGTCCAGCGCTTGTTGTGGTCTGTCTCGTGCGCTAAACAGACAACACAGCATTGAGTCATGACAGCTTGACCTTCCCGTCCTCTCCGATCCATCGCTGCGCGTCTAGCCCTGCGGGCACTGCCACTCAGCATGGCACTGATACACTGTGCCCAGCAATGCCCAGTGCGTGCGTGCACACGGCCTGTAGAATGCCAGCTGACAGCAACAGCGTACGGTGCCAACACCACGGGCCCACAGTGACCCACGGGCCGCAATCGAAGCCGGTCAGCGTGATGTGAGCGTGAGCGGCAGAGCCAGGTCGAGAGCACGGAGAACGAGACAGAGAAACTCGCTAAAGCCAGTTTTTGAAAAAGTCAGAGTGCGAGCATCAAAGCCGGCGAGTTTGAGGAGAAAGACTGTGGTAATTAAAGCCTGTTTGAGATGCAAGACTGAGAGCATCAAAGGCGGTTTTAGAAGTCGGAGAGTTACAGGTACACTGTGTGATTCTAACCCAATACACACTTGCTGTCGAATTCAGTGAACTACGGTGAACAACTTGTGTACTTCTGGGTGTCTGGTGTGTTTAAAAAGAAAGAAACCATAGTGCAGGCTCTCTAAATGGGAAACGAACATTGTGGCTGGAACCAAGCTACATAAACAGTAATAAGTCGTCTGTAAGCATTAAACATAAGCATAAGCATAAAACAAAGAAAGAACAAAGCCAGGTTGAGAAGTAAGACTATGATCAGTAAAGCCAGGTTGGTTGAGAAGTAAGACTATGACCAGTAAAGCTAGATTAAGAAGTAAGACTATGATCAGTAAAGCTAGATTAAGAAGTAAGACTATGACCAGTAAAGCTAAATTGAAAAGTAAGAAGATTGAGAAGTAAGTATAGTATAAGTATACTCTTTTGATACCGTGAGTGAAATTTGGTCTCTGCATTTATCCCAATCCGTGAATTAGTGAAACACACTTCAGCAGACAGCACACAGTGAACACACAGTGAGGTGAAGCACACACTAATCCCGGCGCAGTGAGCTGCCTACAACAACAGCGGCGCTCGGGGAGCAGTGAGGGGTTAGGTGCCTTGCTCAAGGGCACTTCAGCCGTGCCTACTGGTCGGGGTTCGAACCGGCAACCCTCCGGTAACAAGTCCGAAGCGCTAACCAGTGGGCCACGGCTGCCCCCTAAAAGTAAGACGGGGAACATCAAAGTGCCGGTTTGAGAAGTAAACTCTAAGCACTGAGGCCTGGGTTCAGAGAAGCTGGCCATGACCAGCACAGCGGAACACAAACGAGCCCAAAAATGAGACCAGACACAGCGGACAGAAAGAGGCCACTGAGCTTCATTCCGTAGATGGAACCCCCCACCCCACCCCCAACACCACCACCACCACAGCACCCCAGGGACTCATCTGTCTTCTGCCCCGGCTCCAGTCACCGATCTGGGCAGGCGCTGTTGTCCTCTGGCCTCTCGGCGGGGGCCGGGGGGGTTGGATGTGTCCAGAGTGCATCAGGCAGCCGGTGGACAGGCTGGGCCAGGCGGGGTTTTAATCTTGCGTGGCCCGGGCGCCGGGCGAGGGGTGAAATGGACCACTGATCTGCTGCACGCCGCTGATAACAAAGACAAATAGCGCCGCACGGGAGGCCAGAGCTGCTGGCAGGACCCCACAGGCCACCATGAGTTAGGTGCCCCTGGGGGAGCCCGACCAAAATCTCCTCAATCACCTGTGCAATCGCGCGATAGCGATTGAATCGCTTAGACGGCACGGGGGGTGAGGGGGACACAAGCTGCTCATATCTCTCCAGCACACTGGCAGGTGTGTGTGTGTGTGTGCGCGCGCAAGAGAGAGTATTTATGTGAGTGTCTGCTCATGCTTGTATCTTTGCATGGGTATATGCACTGTATGTTTTGGAGTATATCTGTTTGAGAGAGCATTTATGTACTGTAAGTGTCTTGAGTGTGTGTATTTCTGTGCATGCATATGCATGTTTTCATGTTGTGTGTGTGTGTGTCTGCATGTCCTGTGTGTGTGTCTGTGCCACCTCATCCTTCTCCATGTGCCTGTATCAGACAAACAGGAAGGGGCTCTGCAATGAATGAGCAATTTCCTGCGGAGAATCCATTACCTCCCACCTCCAACATGCAGACTGCCTCAGCTCCGCTAGATTATCCTCCTCATAGCCTTGAGCTTGAGACCGATGTTCATATTAAGAGACTTTATACAGGAATTACATTTTAATGGCATAAGAGACAGGTACACAAGGACAGAGAGGAGACTGCGTGCAGCTACTGACAAGTAGCAAGGCAGAAATGAACTTGATATTTACCTTTTTTCCCTTATGAACACACAGAGAACAAATACAGAGAACAAACTAAGTCTATACACCCTGTGGTTCAGCAAAGACGGCAGCAACATTCAATCAATAAATCTGTGGTTCATAAAATAGTGTTGCTTTTTTTCACTTTTTAAGAGAACAATTCTTTCTACATTTTCTGTTCGGAACACCTACTCTCTCACTAAATAAATGGTAGATATCCATCACAATGTCATTCCTCACAGAACAAGGTAAAATACTTTGCTCACAATAAAATATATATATTTTTTAAATCAATACTCACTGATAAAACCAAGCGCAAGGCTTTATTAATCCATTCTATGTTATCTTTAAAAGCAGGTGTAATCACAATGTCCTCAACAAGCTTGGTAAATTGCATTGCCTATGCTAAATTAACTAGCTGAATGGTCACCTCTGAGTATTTTGTCGAGAAATGCCCCAAACTGTATTCATGGAGGCAAACGTATTATCTTGGCAATATGACTTATCTTGCTCATTTGAAAGAAGCAATCTTCAGTGTTCCCCATTAGTGGATCAGCTTGTGCATTTATTTATGGGTGATTCGAAGTTGACACAGGTTTTTATACATGCACACCTTTAGTAAATCTGGCCCTGTGCAGTGAATGAGAGGGTGTTCCGCACGCAGGATTAGTCATCTCCTAGGAAGCCACGCTCTCCCACACGTGTCCAATCAAATGACTCAGTTGGGGCTTGGCCAATACCAGAGCAGACCCCCCCGTTATGGAATCTTAAGAACTGGAATCTACAGCTCTGTCTTGTTTGGTGCGGCGCACCGCTCGGCAAGAGATCCATCCTCTCCCCTCCTCGTTCTGCTGCTGCACGCGTCCTTATCAAGACAAACAGGAGACCTCTCTGCAACGAATTAGCAATTTCCTGCGGAGCGTCCATCACCTCCCACCTCCAGCATGCACAGTTTCAGCTCAGACACTTTATCTTCCACATGGCCAGGAAGGTGCAATGTCACCACAATATGGATGAGTTCATTTAAAGAAAAGCTGTGCAGGAATTACATTTTAATAGCACAACATGGTCAATGATACACATGGGCACAAATGTGACTACTGTAGGTGCTGCTACTTTCAAGCATGGCTAAACTTTTCTTTTGTATTTCACATCCCTATGCACCATGTCACTTTAACCTGACCTGTCCCTCTAGCCTCCTGGACTGTCATCCAGGTATGCTGTGAGCAGTGTACCCTTTTTTATGTGCCTATGTCAAGGGTGATTCTGTGTGGGACTCTATATATGTGTTCTATGTCTTTTTCTGTGTGTCTATGGTGATGTCTTTGTCCTGTCATGAGCACACTAAAGCAAATCCCTAGCAACTTGCACCGAGTAGTATGGCAATAAAGTATTGAATCTTGAATCTTGAATCACTTGTTTTATTTTGGTTTTGATTAGATTTGTCTTTGCCCAGAGTACACAGAGCACGGAACAGAGCACGGAACAGAACACGGAACAGAACACGTTCCGTCACTATACCCTGTGGTTCCAAAGATATTGCAGCTAAACTTGATCGATTTGTCCTGTGGCTCATAAAATAGTGTTTAACCGTGCCAGTCTAGGGAACATCTCTCCTAGTTTGTGTAATATTTGGGAAGCCAGGCTAACGCTTGGCCAATCACATCTCTCCTGAGTTGAGGCTTGACCAATAACAAGGTGGCCCCCAGAGTGATGGCGGTCAGGGTGAGGGTGACGCGTAGTGG
The DNA here is from genome assembly GCF_046254945.1 of Alosa pseudoharengus. Classification (NCBI taxonomy): domain Eukaryota; kingdom Metazoa; phylum Chordata; class Actinopteri; order Clupeiformes; family Clupeidae; genus Alosa; species Alosa pseudoharengus. The sequence continues at coordinate 11,140,481 of NW_027468609.1, read as the reverse complement.
CGAGTAGCCAATCACGTGGCTCCAGAGGTCACTCCGGGGGGTTGGTTGGTGGCTGAGGCCCTGTGCCGCCTCCCTCTCCTCCTGGCTCAACAAGTGCGGACTCAGGCGGGCCAGGACCTCTAGCGCCACCCGGTGTCCACTCTGGATAGCTCCGTTCATGTAGCCACACCATTTGGTGGCAGTCTCCGTCCCCGCCCAGTGGATCCTGCAGCAGACCATACACGCACGTGCACGTGCATGCATACGCACACACACACACAGACCCATACACACACACACACACACACACACACACACACACACACAACGTGGGATACAAATGAGTTGTATGAGGCATTAGTAATAGGAAGTAATTAGTAGTATATTAGTAATACGAAGATATTATAGTAATAGGAAGATATTATTATACAGTTGGTTCAGAACTCAGCCACCCGACTCCTCACCTGTACTAACAAGCGAGAACATATCACCCCGGTCCTCGCTTCGCTCCACTGGCTACCTAGCTGATCTTCTCCACCACCACATCCCCTCCAGAGCACTATGGTCAGCTGACCAATTGCTATTGGAAGTGCCCAGGTCCACGCTAAAAACCAAGAGGTACAGAGCCATTGCAGTAGCAGCCCAAGACTCTGGAACTGCCTCCCCCTCCACATCCGTGCAGCCCAGTCTCTGAATATTGTTAAGTCCCTTTTAAAGACCCACCTCTTTTCACTTGCCTTTGATTAGTGTCTCCTTTTTATGTGCCAGTGCATAGTGTCCCCTGGCTACCTTTTGGTATATATTCTCTCTTTTTACATTATTTTAACTCCTTCAGTCATTGTCTTGTTGCCCTTTTCATTTTTTCCCCCTTCTGCCTTAGGTCATTCTTTTGTTTATTGCACTTAGCACTTGATTGTGAAGCACTTTGGTGCGGCGCAGCCGTCTGTAAATGTGCTATAGAAATAAAATTTGACTTGACTTGACTTGACTTGACATCAATTTTTTTAAACTCGGTAAGTGAGTTAATTGAGACTTTCTCTCCCCTTTAATAATGCATTATATGATGAACCTTTAGCTCGCTTCTGATGAGCAAACCACACATCAACACAACTCCCTTCAACTCCACTCAGCAACTTCCAAACAGTCAAAGAGTCAACAGCTTAGTCTCCTTTCAGCTCATCAGCATACTCTCTGCACATTCATAACAATTGGCTCAAGAATATAACCATCTACATGCGTTTCCATCCCATGGAATGCACGTTACAAATGGACATTCCACTTACCAAGGGAAGTGTTGTGATCAGCTGTGAGTGTGAGTAAGAGTGTGTAAGGTCAGGGCTATACGGAAACACACAGATAGAACAAATGCAAATAAACGGTGTGTTTCCACGCAGGAGTTCTTGTTTGAATAATTAAAATATGCATTAAAACGTAGGATGGAAACCCAACTGATGTGAAAGTAGAAAAGAAAGAAGGATAATTGGAGCGCAGACACTCAAGTTGCGTCAACATCAAACTCCTAACACACACCAGGTCACTTTACAAAGCCTGCAGTTACACTTGCAATGTGTGGTACAAAATACTTCTAATGTGTCATGTCACTTTCACAGTAAAGGCAAGATTACAAGTTAAGACCTTCGGGGATGCCTACAGGAACCAAGCTTCAAAGAATACTACAAAAAGTGTATTGAGAAACACTCTTCTCTTAGGAATAATAATTCCCTCAATGCTGTGGTTCTAAAAAAATCATGTAATTCTTATTTTTTTTTTAAATAAAACAAAAGGTCTCGCCTTTAAGGGATGTATTTATTGTGGTCTGTATGGCAAGTCATGTGTGTTTGTGTCTGTGTGTGTGTGTTTGTGTGTGTGTGTGTATTTAAGGGATGTATTTATTGTGGTGTGTATGGCAGGTCGTGTGTGTGTGTGTGTGTGTGTGTGTGTGTGTATTTAAGGGATGTATTTTATTGTGGTGTATATGGCAAGTCGTGTGTGTGCATCATTGCAATAGAACTCTTTGAACCAGTACTGTACATTGACTGAAAATGTACACACCCTAGGCTACCTGTTGCCCCACACCAACCTGTGTGTGTCTCTCTGTATGTGTATGTGTGTGTGTGTGTGTGTGTGTGTGCGTGCTTGCGTGGGTGTGTTATCAGGAAAGCCGCGCAGCCTGGAAGGATAACAGAAAAGTGTTGCTTCAGAGTGCTCTGCGGCTCCGTCTGCAATCCTGTCTTGCTAGACTCTGTCTGTACTGCTAGACTCTGTCTGTGCTGCTAGACTCTATGCTGCTAGACTCTGTCTGTGCTGCTAGACTCTGTCTGTACTGCTAGACTCTGTCTGTGCTGCTAGACTCTGTCTGTACTGCTAGACTCTGTCTGTACTGCTAGACTCTGTGCTGCTAG
>NW_027468609.1:11125600-11128100 GCF_046254945.1 Alosa pseudoharengus | reverse complement strand
TCATAATGGAGGAATATACTTTCTTCAGAAGTGTAGGGCCTACCGTGAAAACTTGATGGGAATTGTCGTTGATTAGGTTCATAAATGGTAAGTTAAAACATCTTAACGTTTGTCACGTTACCTAACTTAATTGTATGTTAAACGGCATTAGAAGAATACTTTGTTCATCTAATTGGTTGATTTGGCCCGTCGATAACCAACCAAGGTGGTGATAGACAGATGGTTTATCCAATCAGCTAACCAGTATGTCCGCCCCTTCCCAAAAGTTCTTCAATGAAAAGTTCCCAGATGGATATGCGGAGCAAATCCATCTGGCAGAGTCAGGTTAGTGGAAACAGGTGGTACCAGTACCAAAATCTGACTGTGACCCACAATTCAAAATCAATGGAAAAATAATAAGTATATTCCCGACATGATTCGTACACTTATCTTGGACACATATTTAACATTGCTGGCGACTGGGACCAACAAATACAGGACATAATTACTGAATACACCACAAGGACCGTAAGCACCGTACCACTAGCACCGTAAGAGAAATGGCCCGTTCTTCTCTTTTTCTCGACCTTGGGAAGCGCAAAGTCCCCCTCGCCCTAGAATCGGAACCAAGCTTTCTAGGATTTTGTAAGAAAGCGAACGGTAAACTCGACATCCATGCCGCAGGTTTTGGGGTCAGATCGGACTGGCCTGATCTCAACGATCTCTGCAACTGGACTGGTGTTGACTTGCAGTGGTCTGGAGTTGATGCCACACATGTTACCTCATGAAGTAATGATTAAGGATACAAATATCACTGTGACTGCAACTCACAAGAGCAAGTCATAGAATCCATGTCACACATATTAAATGGCTGTCATTTTTACAAAAATCTTTATGTATCCAGGCATGATAGGATTGTGGACATTATATGTGGAAATGTATCATCTTTATTTTTTCCAAATGTGTCAATACATGTAAATTGTGTTGTTAGACAACAAATGTTTTCCAGGTGTTCTACAATGTCTGCGTTCTCTGATTTAAATGCCATAGTAACCACTAGCCACAGTACCACAGTACCACAGTACCACTAGTAACCACTAGCCACAGTACCATTAGTAACGACTAGCCACAGTACCACAGTACCACTAGCCACAGTACCACAGTACCACTAGTAACCACTAGCCACAGTACCATTAGTAACGACTAGCCACAGTACCACAGTACCACTAGCCACAGTACCACTAGTAACCACTAGCCACAGTACCACAGTACCACTAGTAACCACTAGCCACAGTACCACTAGTAACCACTAGCCACAGTACCACAGTACCAGAGTACCACTAGTAACCACTAGCCACAGTACCACTAGTAACCACTAGCCACAGTACCACAGTACCACTAGTAACCACTAGTCACAGTACCACAAGTAACCACTAGACACAGTACCACTAGTAACCACTAGCCACAGTACCACAGTACCACTAGCAACCACTAGCCACAGTACCACAGTACCCCTAGCCACAGTACCACTAGTAACCACTAGCCACAGTACCACAGTACCACTAGTAACCACTAGCCACAGTACCACTAGTAACCACTAGCCACAGTACCACAGTACCACTAGTAACCACTAGCCACAGTACCACTAGTAACCACTAGCCACAGTACCACAGTACCACTAGCCACAGTACCACTAGTAACCACTAGCCACATTACCACTAGTACCACAGTGGCTGGTGAGTCAATAGTTAGTGGGCTTCATTGTCAAGCTGCAGCCATATGGCTGGAGCTTTCTATAGGTGTGTGTGTGTGTGTGTGTGTGTGTGTGTGTGTGTGTGCACGTGTGTGTGTGTGTGTGCACATGTGTGTGCACGTGTGTGTGCACGCTTGAATGTGTGTACGCACGCGGCTGCACTTCGACATGGCTTCAGCTTCAACAGTTGCAGGCGAGTTGTGCCAAACTGCCTGCCTACGCACAGAGACGAGAGCAAGGCTCTCACTGCCTGAAGGTGCTGTGGCGCAACTGACCACAACATCCATACAACCTCGGGTCCAGGGGGCGCGTATTTGATTCAGCAGGTAATTTCACGATCCCACCCCATCTCTCTCTCTCCCACTTGCTTCCCATCACACTTCACTGCCCTCTATCAATACAAAAAGGCTGTCCCTCCCTACAGACACAGAGAGACCAAGGCTGTCCCTGCTGGGGAGTAACGGAGATGAAGGCAGAAAAGGAAGACATGCTAGCTTGTCCGCACGCTCTACACAAGCCAGGGAGGGAGCAGAACATAGTAGCTCGCTAATTATTTACTCATTGAATCTCAGTCTGGACAACCACACCAATAATAATAATGCTAGAGAGACAGTGGTTCACCTGCAGAATAAATGTGATAGAAACTGTGAGTGGTGGTACGTGTGTGTGTGTGTGTGTGTGTGTGTGTGTGTGTGTGTGTGTGTGTGTGTGTGTGTGTGTGTGTGTGTGCTGAAGGGACTCTGATGCCATGGGAATTGTTACCGTTTT
>NW_027468609.1:11110600-11123100 GCF_046254945.1 Alosa pseudoharengus | reverse complement strand
CCCCACGACCGCCACAAGACAAGCCAAGGCGAGAGGAGAAGCCTCGCTCACTCACTGAAACATTACTATTTCCATCCGCTGTCCGTGCCTTGCAAGTGCCATTTCCCTCCCGACCTCTTCAGGTACGCTATTCTATGTTCATGTAATTATTATTATTATTATTATTATTATTATTATTATTATTATTATTATTATTATCATTGTCATCATCATTGTCATCATCGTTATTATTGATTGTCTGTTCTGTGTTCCTATGATACTTTTGGGTCTTTCAAGAGGGGTCTAAAGACTTATCTGTTCAGCTTACGCTTAATTAATTCATTCTTAGAGTTATGGTTCGTGTATTTATGGTTTTTCATTATCATCACCATCACCATCATCATCATCGTCATCATTATTACTTAGTTGTTATTTGTCTTTGTGGTACTGACACTCGCTGTTGTTGGGTAAGAACTCTACTCTTGTCTGAAGTAACCAGCTGCACAGGATGCTCAATCAGATGTGGTGTTTAAAACGTACAGGGTTTTCTTTCAAAAAGCCTTGTTTGTGCACAACCATGTCCTAAGGTCTTATCCTTGTCTGCTTCCTTGCAATTCAGTAAAACTCTTCCACCTATCATGCGCTTCATATTGGTTGATGTTTTTATTGTCTGAACTGTTTGTATAGCTCAGCTAGAAGCCAGTGTAGAAAGGCAACGCACAAAATCAATGGCCAGATCAATAGGCTGCAGCAGGCACACATACATACTGACCACATGTGCACCGGTATGTGCCTTTCGCCTCTTTTGACGGAATGAGCAAAAGTGAAAGAATGTGAGGGTTCTGGAATCAAACCGGGGTGACTGTTCGTTGGGTAGGGACACTGAAGCACTGGGGCCTGACTGTTCGTTAGGTAGGGACACTGCAGCACTGGGGCCTGACTGTTCGTTAGGTAGGGACACTGCAGCACTGAGGTGACTGTTCGTTAGGTAGGGACACTGCAGGAATGGGGTGACTGTTCGTTAGGTAGGGACACTGCAGGACTGGGGTGACTGTTCGTTGGGTAGGGACACTGCAGCACTGGGGCGACTGTTTGTAAGGTAGGGACTAGGGACACTGCAAGCGAGTGGGAGAGAGAGATGGGGTGGGATCAGGAGTGTGTGTGTGTGTGTGTGTGTGTGGGAGAGAGAGATGGGGTGGGATCAGGAGTGTGTGTGTGTGTGTGTGTGTGTGTGTGTGTGTGTGTGTGTGTGTGTGTGTGTGTGTGTGTGTGTGGGGGAGAGAGAGATGGGGTGGGACCAGGAAATGACCTGGGCCGGACTCAAACCTGGGTCCCCGTGGGCACGCAGACCCCAACATGGTACGGGCACTGTAACCAGTTGCACCTCAGCGCCCCCCGATTTGACCATTCTCAACCATTCATGCAAAACCAGCCATGCCCAGTGGTGTTGTGTTGTTGTGTCCAGACATGGTAAATTTGTTTCATCACCACATCAATTTGACTTTAAGGATCGAAGAATATTAAGCTGTTTGTATCCTAGGCCTCCATGTCAAGCCACAGCTTGCTAAATCATGCTGACATATTACAGGAAGTTTTCCGCTACAGAGCTATGTGTGTCACTGGTGTGTGTGTGGAAGACTTGTGGGAAACCTCCACTTCACTTCACATCACTCCACACACACACACACACACACACACACACACACACACACACACACAGGCTCTCTAAGATTGTGCAGATGAATGAGCCTTTAGAGTCAAGCAAGTGGTTTCTAAAAGCATCTCTGAAAGAGTTCCAAATTTGACAGCATGGCTTCCCTACACTCACACACACACACATACTTACACACACATCTGTGTTGGATTTCTGCACCTCGTTCTCACTGCTACTTTGTGCAAGTGGGTCTTGAGAGTCTGTGTGTGTGTGTGTGTGTGTGTGTGTGTGTGTGTGTGTGTGTCGGCAGCCAAGAGGCCTGATAATAGCTTTTGAATGCCTCATGAATAAGTCACAGGAGGCTTACAAATGTATTATGCATGGCTCATTACAAAACAGGCACCTTCACCTTCTGTAAAACAGCTAAAGGGATTCAACAGCCATTAGCCTAGGGGTGGCCACACACACACAGACCCAGGGGGGCACACACAACGCTGCACAACTCATTGTTCTCCTGACTGCTGGCCCTATGGAGGTGGGTGTCAGGAAGAGTGTGTTATTAGCGATGACATGCACTGACTCGGCACCTGTTAAGAGGCTTAAGTGTGAGGCTAGCTGCTAAAGCTAACGCTAGTTGCTAATGCTAACGCTAACTGAGCGCAGGACCAGACGCAAGCATCCTCCCACAGGGGAATCCCAGCTCCAGCCCTGTTTCAACACACCTGATTTAACACACCAGGCTCTGCAGAGGCAACTAAACAGAAACAATGTGATCTTTGGTGCATAGAGTTAGATGGGTGATAATGGTCCTGTTGATCACACATTATACAACAGTTAGGTCAAGTCGAACCATTAATTAGCCTAATTTCTGATTGGACTAGAGGCATTCCATGAGTCATCACGAGTAGCAATATCTAAGGACATTCCTACTCGGGCATTTAACAGCTAGTTTAATTTGAGTGAGAACACTGAGTAAATCAAGAGTACGTGAATGTTGGCCCCAGCTGTGGCGCAACTGGCTGGGGCACCTGCACGGTACGCCGGCGACCCGGGTTCAATTCCCGCCCCGTGGTCCTTTCTGGATCCCACCCCTGCTCTCTCTCCCATTCGCTTCCTGTCACTCTCCACTGTCACTATCATAAAAGGCCAAAAAAATATATTAAAAAAAAGAGTAAGTGTTCAATTTAATATGAGACGTATGGAAGTAAGGAAGTTACTGTGTGCACAAGTACATTGCAAGATTTGGTTTAGCAACACCAAGGCTACCAGAGTTTTTTTTTAAGAATCAAAGAAAGAATGAAATGTAAGAATGAAAAGCAAAGATTCTAGAGCGCTACGCACCGCGCCGGACGTCAGGCGTGCGGCGCATGGGATGTGATGGGAAAAAACAAATCTAGAGGCTAGATGCGCTTTGCCAAACTCGAGTCAATTTAGTTAATCTACCAATGATATGAGAGGAACAGCTGTCATTCTAGCCTAATGTTACTGGCCAAACACAAGCAGAGCAGGGCGGGTCTTGGCAACACCGTCTGGTTGAGATCCGATGTAAAGAATAATAGAGAGGAGCAAATAATGGCAGTTTTTAGCCTTTTATCTTATTTGGTTAAAATTGTGGCACATGGACAAGTTCGTTTTGATCTTTTGAATGATCATTTTTGCTAGAGGCCTAGGCCTAACATTCAGTTTGTAGCCTAAGAAAGTCACAGACGTTTGCCTGAAGGTAGCCTAATGTCAGGATTAATTTATGGTTGTCAATTATATAGGCTGGGCCAACAAAAATGGGGAAGCGTTTGTCTTTGTTACACCGTAACTTAAATAAGAATAAAGCAATTGTCCTCCAGAGCTCAATGTTCCATCAGCCAGCGTCAACAAAGTTAATCAAGCAGTTCAAACGTTTAGCACCAAATGAAAACGAGATCTTCCCAAAACAATTCAGGCTGCGTGAGTGGAGAAAGAGATAATAATAATAATAATATGTTTATTTTATATAGCGCCTTTCTCAAACCCAAGGTCGCTTTACATAGTAGGAAGGCAGGGAAACACAATAACAAACAAACAAACAATACAACAAAGACAAGTTATCTGTATGAAACAATGTGTTGGGTGTGGAGGAGAAGTGATCATTAAACAGAAAGGTCTTGAGATGTGCTTTGAAGAAATGAAGAGAAGGACAGGCACGAAGGGGTTGCATGGTGTATTTTTCAGTTAGCCTATTAGCTGGTTCGATTTGCATTGAACTCAATGAACATCAAACCAGCTAATAGACTTAACACAAAAAAAAAAACACCATGCCAATCTCTAGGTATGGTGAAGGGTATGTGGTGATGTAGGGATATTTTAATTCCAAAGGGATTTCAGGATGCACAGTATCCTGGATCCATAAAATAAGTGGCCTTGCAAAATAAAAAATTCTGCCTGCCTCTATAGGAATTTAACATAGGGGTCGAATACGTATTATCCCTGTATTTTAAGGAAGAACATTTATTTATTTACAATACATTCTTCATTCACTAAAATTGGTGTTCGGGTTGGATTTTTAATCATTTTTTTAATTAAGGCATTAAGATCAATTTCTAACAGATTATTTTATATTCCTCTTCAACGTGTAGATGGTGGTGCACACATATACACACGCACACACACACACAGGCACGCACATACCATCGGCATCGGCAATTAGAATGGCCGATACATAATTACAAATTCAGTAGGATTAAAGGAAAACCAAATATTCATCATAATTTGGCTGCATTTCCAGTATTGGCGTTACGTAGTCGTTTGTCCACCAGATGGCACATCGTTGCAGTGAGACGTAATTTTGTTGGAAGTTAATCTAAAGTGGGTTGGAAAGACAATACGCTTCCTACAAGGACAAGACTGTAGTTTAGTATATAGTAGTATATTATATATACTTTTTTGATCCCGTGAGGGAAATTTGGTCTCTGCATTTAACCCAATCGGTGAATTAGTGAAACACAAACAGCACACACACAGTGAGGTGAAGCACACACTAATCCCGGCGCAGTGAGCTGCCTGCTTTAACGGCGATGCTCGGGGAGCAGTGAGGGGTTAGGTGCCTTGCTCAAGGGCACTTCAGCCGCGGCCCACTGGTCGGGGCTCAAACCGGCAACCCTCCGGTTACAAGTCCAGAGTGCTAACCAGTGGGCCACGGCTGCCCAATCCCAACCGCAGTTTACCGCAGAGAACGTCTAATAAGGGTAGGATGATTTTTGCATGACATTTCTGCATGACATTGCATTTCTTCTTGAAGCCAAAATAAATCTGAGAATGTTTATCGGACATGCTTGGTTTTTACTGCAGGTAGGCTATGTTAATCTTAAGTTATATCAATAGCCTAGGACGTAGGTAAAATAATGTTACCATTAGCATTGGTTGAGTGATGGAGGCCAATTTGATTATTGATGTATTTGTAGAAAACCATAAATGCGGTTATAGGCTACCAAGCAAATTGATAACAGCACTAATTGTATCTTTCGACTGTCATCTCATTTGCTTATGACCATAACCTAGGCTACTAACAGGAGCTAAGTGAGTTAGCCACAACACGTTTTCTACGTGATGGTTTTCTAATGGAAAATATATAGGCTACCTGAAAGATAACCTGTCTATGATGCATCTTAAACACCGGGCTTTGACATTTCTGCTCAAAGTCTCAAAAAGCATCTGAGTCAACGTTCATTCCCAAACACCCATATATAGGCTACTTCAATCCTCTATTTTCAAAGGTGATTCAAGTAAGGAAGAGCATGGCTCAAAGTAAAGTAACTAGGACTGAAACTATATAAATTTGTCAAAGTGAATCATTTGTGTCAACTCGCCGCAATGTAGATTTATTAACGCACCCGTGATGATCTACATCTCCATTTAAACCAAATGTTTTAGAGCGCACGTTGAGAGATGTATCCAGGGCAGGGCTGTACCTACACATATTTGCACATGCTACAAAAATCATTCTTTGGGATGGATGATTTAGTACCAACGTTACACCGGTCCGATACAGTTTTGCCTATGGCTATAGAGTGAGACTGAGACGCTTTTTTTTTGTTCGAAGTGCGTGTTTAGGGTGTGAGAGGGCAGTCGATGTGCTTTGATTCCAGCTTGGTATTTGTAGTCTATGCAATTAAAAAACATGTGTGTGTGAAGTATCCAAACAATGATAACGCTTTCATTATGGCTGCTTTAGCCACAGACCTTGAGCTACTGTACAGTGGGTTGGGTTCCATTAAGTGTCCACTTCATTCGCGCTTTCCATGATTCACACAGCTGCGTGAAATGTATTAGGCTAGCCTACTACTGATATGCAAAACTATTAACTTTTCGCCAAGAGGTGGCAGCTTAAATCCGCTTGATACTGTAAGCCATTGATTTCCAAAGAAGATTTTATTTGGGTCGCCAGCATAGCCTAGTGACAATTTGTGTTGTGTAATAGGCCTAGCATAGGGCCTACCTTATATAGCTTATAGTTTGTTAACAGTCACGGTTTTGTCATAACTCCCTCTATGCATTTTTGCATTTAGAATAGCTCTGAAACCGGAGGGGGGACACGTCGCAGGGGGGGCGCCAGTGCATGGATATCTCAATCGCAAAATTAAACAATATTTCTATCGGGCGCCTACCATGGACTAGGCTGGGTTAACTCAGCCTGATCTGCCGGCGATTTCTTTTTTGATTTCTTAAAAGATTGAGCTTGGTCTGGACCTCATAGTTGCAAAATGCAAGGGAACATGAATCAGCATATTATTTGCACGAGCAATAACGGACAGTAGCTCTTCAACTTGGCCCGTTAAAATGTGTATGAACAGTCTAGCAACGCATTTCATGAAGGCCCTTTTGGACATGTCAGTTATTTGCACCACTGGGTAAAACTGCATTTTGTTTTAGACTACTGGTATTTAATTTGTGCATTGACAATAAAGCTGAATATCATATGAACTAGATGACTAAACTTATGCATATGTAGAAGAGGAAACATTCACAAAAATCCATGACATGACCTCTCTTCTTGATAGCTGTTGAAAACTGCATGGAACTGACAGGGATTGTTTTGTTTAATAATAAATAAATAAATACATTATGCTGCTACCTTCTGCTTTTCCCAAATACAATGTAGCCTACAGGTGTACCTTTCATCAGTCCAGTTGCAATGGATGGACTGTGATGAACTGCCCTACTTGTGATTGTTTAGAGATTTTAAAGGTTTTATAACAATGCTACAATTTTTTTGGCAAGTGCTACAAATCTATTCACCTTTGCAGCGCCAGTAGGCTACTTTGTGTGCGGCCTGCAAACACACATTCCAAACAAGCATAACACAAAAGTTTCAACAGTGGGGGATGGAGTAGAAGATGGAGACAAATTCATTAATATGATTTATTTTCGCGGAATGGATGTACAGGACTGAGCGGCAGTCATATTTTGTACCGCTATGCGGTACATCTAGTTTACTCTAAGCTTTCTTGTGGAAAGTATGATTCATGTGTAAAATGGGCACACAAGCACAGGAAAGTTGTAGGAGTGCGTGTATGGAGCTGTCTTTCATCTCCTTGATGAAAATGATACTCTTTTGCATTCATTTCCTATGGCGGTCATTTTTGACCGTAAACAAAAAAACTGTGACCAAGTTGAATAAATCACTCAAAATTCAAAGAAATTAGTCACAATGAATTGTTAATGTGTTCAAATGCCTTTTCTGAAGGATATCATAAGGTCTTGAGGCAATCTGATGAAAAATGCCATATTTATGGTACAGGGAATGTGTAAATCGATCATTTTTGACCAGAACAGTGTTAGAAGGTTAATTACAGTATTGCTGGGGTTTGCAGTAGGAGAGGTAAGCATGGTTTGGTTGGTATTGTTGGGACTTGCTGTGGGTTAGGATATGATGGTTTGATTAGTTATAATCTTGTTGATTTGTATAATATAATAGCTAAAGATGGTTGGTTTAATTACAGTATCATTGGAACGTAGCATAGGGTAGGTGATGATTGGTTACAACAGTATTGCTGGGACGTACCGTAGGACAGGTGATGATTGGTTACAACAGTATTGCTGGGACGTACCGTAGGACAGGTGATGATCGGTTACAACAGTATTGCTGGGACGTACCGTAGGACAGGTGATGATCGGTTACTACAGTATTGCTGGGACGTACCGTAGGGCAGGTGATGATTGGTTACAACAGTATTGCTGGGACGTACCGTAGGACAGGTGATGATTGGTTACAACAGTATTGCTGGGACGTACCGTAGGACAGGTGATGATTGGTTACTACAGTGTTGTTGGGACGTACCGTAGGGTAGGTGATGATGAACTTGATCATGTGACCCATAGGCATGTGCTGACACAGCTGCTGTCTCTCCGTTGGGAGGGCCGGCTGGTACTGGAGCCGAGCTGGGGGAGGGGGAGGGGGGGACACTAATTAGATACTTACTACAGGGAGACTAGAGCTTACTACACACTTACTACAGGGAGACTACAGCTTACTACACATTTACTACAGAGAGACTAGAGATTACTACACACGTACTACAGGGAGACTACAGCTTACTACACAGTATGGGCAGCCGTGGCCTACTGGTTAGCACTTCGGACCTGTAACCGGAGGGTTGCTGGTTCGAACCCCGACCAGTAGGCGCGGCTGAAGTGCCCCTGAGCAAGGCACCTAACCCCTCACTGCTCCCCGAGCGCCGCTGTTGATGCAGGCAGCTCACTGCGCCGGGATTAGTGTGTGCTTCACCTCACTGTGTGTACACTGTGTGCTGTGTGTGTTTCACTAATTCACGGATTGGGATAAATGCAGAGACCAAATTTCCCTCACGGGATCAAAAGAGTATATATACTTATACTATACTATACATTTACTACAGGGAGACTAGAGCTTGCTACACACGTATTACAGGGAGACTAGAGCTTACTACACATTTACTACAGGGAGACTAGAGTAAACTAGTAACTTAAAAGTAGAATCGACGATGCAGCCACACCCCCAATGTCACGTCCAGCGTGTATAGTCTGAGCGAATTAGCCTAGAAAAGGGTCAAAGGTGGAAGTAAATACAGCAAAAGCATATTTGGTATCATTTGAATCATAATTTTCTGTAGATTAAGAATTTGTGGTGCCTACAGCGCAGATTTGTACCGATAAAAATATATAGGGCTTTGAATGGAGCATGGCACAATGGTTTTTGGGCCAAAAACTTATGTTAGTACATCTTGATATTAGCTGATATCTCTTAAGCCAATTAAAAGATATTCATCAAACTTGGTCTACTTACCCACTACAAGTTGTCAAAGAGCTGGCAAGACAATTTAGGTCTTGAGGTCAAAGGTCAAGGTTACAAGGGGTCACACAAATAACTCACATGCAGTATTTGGTTCATATCTCCAAAGCAGACTGATGTATCTTCATTAACTCTAGTACATTTATTGTCTATACAAGTTAGATGAACTTAGGGACTCAGGGCCATGGGGTCAAAGGTTAAGGTCAGTTTCATCCCCTGACATACAAGGTTATAGACGGTGGAGACATGCTAATCAACATGCCATGTTCAATTCAATTACTGTAAATATAGTGAACTTTTGTTATGTAGCACAACATAGACTTGGTTGTTTTTGACATGGGGAGTCCCTATCTACAGCACAATGAGTTTAATACCCCTCCTTTGTATATAAGAATCAAGTATCTGATTGCAATTACTGTAGGCAAATGTGCTTAGCAGTTACATAAGTGAAATACTTCCACTAGCATAGTCATGACCTGACCAATATCTCTTTCAAAATTGCCAATGCAGTCCTTTCCACAGTACAAGCAGTGCTACTTCCAGCTGTAAATTATAGCTTTCTCTGCTGTTGTGACTTTCCATAAGTTAGTATGACTGTTAACTGTGGCCCTTGCTATTTTTCCCTTCATGGACAAGGTGTTGTCCACTTTCTCCTGGCAATTTCTGTGACCCTGTAGACTAGCATTGTCTTCCAGTTTTGATGTTAGTAATGTGGCATGTCCGTTGTTCTCTGTTCAGTTGAAGTTAGGGGTGGGCAAAAAATAATATCTAAATATTTTGGAAGATTTTGACGGTAGATATCAATAATATAATTAAATACGAATTTGTTACAAGCCACCTTATAATTTCTTACAAAGCACATTAAGGGACACAAAGTATTAGGATAGCAGTTCATTTTCGAAATTTTGTTTCTGAAAGATGAGACTGTTGTAAGTTTCCATAAGTTAGTATGACTGTTAACTGTGGCCCTTGCTATTTTTCCCTTCATGGACAAGGTGTTGTCCACTTTCTCCTGGCAATTTCTGTGACCCTGTAGACTAGCATTGTCTTCCAGTTTTGATGTTAGTAATGTGGCATGTCCGTTGTTCTCTGTTCAGTTGAAGTTAGGGGTGGGCAAAAAATAATATCTAAATATTTTGGAAGATTTTGACGGTAGATATCAATAATATAATTAAATACGAATTTGTTACAAGCCACCTTATAATTTCTTACAAAGCACATTAAGGGACACAAAGTATTAGGATAGCAGTTCATTTTCGAAATTTTGTTTCTGAAAGATGAGACTGTTGTAAGAAGCAATATTTTCCCCTGGGATGAATATCAGTGTTTAGTTGTGCTCAGTACTGTCTTGATTCATTATTTTCCATTTCACTGCAATGTATGATGAGACTGACTCTCGCCAGATGAATTTCGTTCCACATAGCTCCACTAATCCATCTGGGATCGATCCATTGGAGTGGTGTTTCAGAAGGCTGGGCCTTATCAAAAATCCTTGCATATGATTGGATAAGCCACTTGTCCGTCCTCTATTAACATGCAACTTCAACCACTCACATTGAAGCCAACCCGTGACGCTGAGAACAGTCTCACAGTCGCTTCTACGCTACGTCACATCTATGAAACTCCCGTCCTGCCTACTGATTGGCTCTACCATAAAATCTGGTGCCGAAATCACTCTCAACGGAAGCAATCCCAGATGGATGTGAGTGGAGTAAACATTGGTCTAGTGTTATCCAATTGCGTGCAGGATGGCTATACTGTACTCTATATTTTATACTCCTCAGCCCTTGAGAAGTGCCACCCTCTCACGCCATCTCCATCAACACCCTTCACCAATTAGTATCAAGCAGGGTCGCTTACATTGGTGGAAACCATCTTCCCATCATGCATAAAACTATATGCAAACCTATGTAATGCATAGGTAACATATGTAAAATAGTGTAACCCTAAGTTTTTCTGGTTCCTTCCAGTTTGGTGAAATAAGGCCTTCTTATCTTATTCTCTTCCTAGCTGGACAGGCCCTAACTCATAAGGCACAGTGGCCTCCTCATCCCTGTCCTGTCCAGTCCTCACTAGCTTGATAACACCCCCTCTGCCTTAACCATGTAAGGAGGAGATCCTCTCATCCTGGTACCCCCAGTACTTTATGAAACCCATGATTACATCCCTTCACATCCTGAAAACCCACCATAATACCTAGTAGAATCCTATCAGTCCGCTGCTGCCGTTGCTTATATGCCTACTACCAACTTCAGGGAACAAAGTATAACTATTGCAATGCGATGCAAGGGTAGTTTTTATTTCTAACAGTATTCTATCAACATAGACATTTACCTCAATTGTCTGGCGTTATAATTTAAGTTGAAGGAAATAGCTGTAGATGACAATGTTTATCAGATGTTTGACAGAAATGGTTTGGATTTAATCGAAAACTCTGAACTGAAACAGTTATTTTAAAACAGGTATTTACACAGATGTTTGCATTTTTAAAACAGCAAATTAGAAAGGCTACTACTACAATACTAAAATAAGATGTAGAGGTTGAAACAACTGTTTTTATACAGAAAATAAAGTTTGTTTTGCTTTAATAAATGTCTTAATCTTTTTTAATGTCAATTCAGATAGTTTATTCTATGCCTCAGCCAGCTATAGCCTCATGACCTTTAACCTCTACCTGTGACTCCATGATCTTTAATGCCTTATTAGTTAATTTAGGCTTAATTAACTGTGTTGGGTTTAATGAGGATCCTTCAATCTGCTTGAGAGGTATAAAACAAACATTGCATGTCAACTATGACCTCACGTGACCTTGACCTATAGACCCAAGACATTAAACACCTACTAATTTCATCAAGAACTTATGGTGAGTAAGTACACCAAGTTTGGTAAAGATCATTTTACCAGTATGGGAGATATCAGCTAATATCTATATACGATTTTGGCCCAATAATCATTATACCATGGTCCATTCAAAGCTGTATATCTTTTTTCTGGTACAAATCTGCACTGTAGGCACCTGAAATTCTTAATCTACATGAAATTACGGTTCGATTGATACCAAATATCCTTTTGCTGTATTTACTTCCACCTTCAACCCTAATTCGCTCAGACCAAGACGCACAAACACACATGCACGTGCTGATTGCTGAACTGCAGCGTCAACACTCCTCTAATTTTAGGCTGCAGCCAGTTAAAAGATAGGCCTACTATACACATCAACCTACCGAAATCAAAGCCCCTCTTGCTACTTTGAAATCACCGGTGTGGAAGCAAAGATTGTTAAGGCGGTGGAAGTATTCGTTCATTCACGTCAATTAAAACTAATTTAGCCTACTCAACTTAGCAAGTGAAAAGATGGTCTAATTACAGTCCAAAGTTACTTTAAGGCTTAAAATGCATATTTATAAGTACATATTCCATGAACACTAACCTTGGGTCTCTTCGGAGTGTGCTGAAACAATCAAATTAACATTCTGTGTTGTTTCATTTTACTATGTTCACGTCTCTGTTTCAGCCTAAAGTTAGTTCTGTTTACATTACAACCTTGCGGTTGGAACGGTTCAAAGC
>NW_027468609.1:11098100-11105600 GCF_046254945.1 Alosa pseudoharengus | reverse complement strand
ATAATCATTGAATTAAAAAAATTAATTATGAAAATGCATTAAAATTGAGAATATAGTGTTTTGGAGCCAAGTGAGTGAGTTATTTTCAGGTAATATAAATAAAAGTGCAGTTGTGTTGTTTTGATTGAGTAAATAACAATTAATTAATTATTAATGAAAATGCATTCAAATGGAGAATATAGTGTTTTGGAGCCAAACTCTTCTTATCAAAGTCAAAGTCAAAGTCAAAGTCAGCTTTATTGTCAATTTCTTCACATGTTCCAGACATACAAAGAGATCGAAATTACGTTTCTCACTATCCCACGGTGGAGACAAGACATATTTTAACAATTTTAAGTCCACAGACAAACATAACATTCAAGTAAACAAAAAAGTAAGTAAATAAGTAAATAAGAGGGCACATATAATGAAAAAATAAGAGCAGCAAAATTTGGTTGAAATTGTGCATAGACAGTCAATAAAATAAAATACTAGTGCAAAGTCAGGCCAATAAGAGGCTGAGGTAGTTCTGTTTGACCTAAGTAAGAAATAAAGTGGCATAGTGGTGCAAGTTATGTAAGAGCAGCAGAAGTGTTGTGTTTCCAGGACAACAACAACAAGTTGCAAAGTGTACAAGTGTGCAAGTGGAGTGGTGCAGGCGGCCATTTGTGGGTCCAATGTCCAGGATGTTATGTAGCTGAGGGTGGAGGGGGGAGAGGAGGGAGAGAGTTCAGCATCCTAACAGCTTGGTGTATGAAGCTGTTGGTGAGTCTGGTAGTGCGGGAGCGCAGGCTTCTGTACCTCTTCCCAGAGGGCAGTAGATCAAACAGATTGTGAGCGGGGTGACTTGCATCACTCACAATTTTGGTCGCCTTGCGGGTGAGGTGGGTGGTGTAAATGTCCTTCAGGGAGGGGAGTGAAGCACCAATAATCCTTCCAGCTGTGTTCACTATGCGCTGCAGGGCTTTCCTGTTGTATTCAGTGCAGCTTCCGCCCCACACAGCGATACAGCTGGAGAGGATGCTCTCAATGGTGCCTCGGTAGAATGTGGTCATGATGGCTGGTGGAGCACTTGCTCGCCTGAGTTTCCGCAGGAAGTACAGGCGGCGCTGAGCTCTCTTCGCCAGTGATGCTGTGTTGGTGGTCCAGGAGAGGTCTTCACTGATGTGCACCCCCAGGAATTTGGTGCTGCTCGCTCTCTCCACCACAGCACCGTCGATGGTCAGTGGCAGGTGTTGGGTGTGACCTCTCCGGAAGTCAACAACAATCTCTTTGGTCTTGCTGACGTTCAGCAGGAGGTTGTTGTCCCTGCACCACGTGGTCAGATGGTCGACCTCCAACCTGTATTGAGTCTCGTCGCCCTTGGTGATGAGACCCACCAGAGTTGTGTCGTCAGCAAATTTCACTATGTGATTGTTGCTGTAGGTTGCAGTGCAGTCATGCGTCAGCAGGGTGAAGAGCAGCGGACTGAGCACGCAGCCTTGGGGGGCCCCTGTGCTCAGTGTGATGCTGCTTGAGGTATTGTTGCCAACACGTACTACTTGAGGCCTCTGACAGAGGAAGTCCAGTAGCCAGTTGCAGAGGTAGGTACTGAGTCCCAGTTTGTCAAGTTTGCAGATGAGTTGTTGTGGTATTATGGTGTTGAATGCAGAACTGAAGTCTATAAACAGCAATCTCACATATGAGTCTCTTTTTTCCAGGTGGGTGAGGGCTGGGTGGAGGGCAGAGCAGATTGCATCCTCTGTAGACCGTTTGGCTCGGTATGCAAACTGGAAGGGGTCCAGGGTGGGGGGGAGAATGGATTTGATATGTGACATGACAAGCCGCTCAAAGCACTTCATGATGATGGGTGTCAGTGCCACAGGGCGGTAGTCATTGAAGCAGGATGGAGCAGTTTTCTTCGGCACAGGTATGATGGTGGCAGCTTTGAAACAAGATGGGACGATGGCTTGCTTCAGGGAAGTGTTAAAGATGTCTGTGAAGACATCCTTAAGCTCCCCTGCGCAGTCCTTCAGCGCACGACCAGGGATGTTGTCTGGACCTGTTGCCTTACGGGTGTTGATAGCAGCAAGTGTCCTCTTCACGCTGTCGGCAGAGAGGCACAGGGGCTGCTCATGTAGAGGGGGATGGGTCTTCTGTGGGCAGGTGCTGTTTTGTGCTTCAAAGCGAGCAAAGAAGCGGTTCAGGTTGTTGAGCAGAGGGATGTTGCTCTCGCAGCTCTGTGGCGCGGGCTTGTAGTCCGTGAGGGCCTGAATGCCCTGCCATAGGCTTTGTGCGTTCCTGCTGTCTTTGAAGTGGGTGGTTATCTTGTGAGTGTATTCCTTTTTTGCTTCCTTGATGCCACGGGACAGGTTGGCTCTCGCTGTTCTCATGCCAGTTTCATCCCCAGCTCTGTAGGCTTTGTCTCTGGCCCTCAGCAGCCTGAGGACATCCCCTGTCAGCCATGGCTTCTAGTTAGCCCGAGTGATGATGTCTTTTGTGTGGGTCACATCATCGATGCACTTGGTGATGTAAGAGGTTACAGTGTCTGTATACTCCTCTATGTCTGTCTGGTTGTTGTAAGTGGCTGCCTGCTTAAACATTTCCCAGTCTGTTGTGTCAAAGCAGTCTTGAAGAGCATCGGAGGCTCCCTCAGGCCACACTTTTACCTGCTTGCGAACCGGTTTGTTCACTTTTACCCTTTGTCTGTATGCGGGCATTAGCATAACAGTGATATGGTCTGAAAGTCCAATGTGGGGGAGGGGGGTGGCTTTGTATGCTCCTTTGTGTGTAGTGTAGACCAGGTCCAGGATGTTATCTCCTCTTGTTGGAAAATCAACATGCTGGTGTAGCTTTGGAAGTACAGTTTTAAGGTTAGCATGGTTAAAATCTCCAGTGAAGATGGTGAAACCGTCTGGGTGTGCCGTCTGTTGTTCACTGACAGCCTGGTACAGTTCACTAAGAGCCGCGTTCTTATCGTTGTTGTTGTTGGTAGGCGGGATGTATACTGCGACTAGCAGAATCGCAGTAATTTCCCTTGGCAGGTAAAAAGGACGGCACTTTATGATCATAAACTCTGCCAGTGGTGAGCAGTGTTTGCATACTACTACAGTGTCCCGGCACCATTCTTCACGGATGTAAACACAGATTCCTCCTCCTCGTGATTTACCTCCCTTTACATGTGGTCCTAATATATATATATATATATATATATATATATATATGTGATATATTACTATTAATTTAAATACTAAAAGCTGCTGACTAGCAGGCAAAACACGTTTAAATGGCTATATATATTTTTATTAGCTAGAAATGATGCTACATGTCTACATTCAATGCTATTTAAGCCACTTCGAAAGTTTGTTTCTGCCTGGAATGGAAACGGAATGTCACACTTCTGGAACTGCTTTGGTAATACAGTGCATTCTTATTTCATGCCAATAAAGCTCTATTGGATTGAACAGAATTGAATTCAGAGAGAGTGAGAGAGAGAGAGAGAGAACTGCATCACACACATGCACACAGACACAGTCAGAGTTCTGAGTTTTGAGTTCTGAGTTTTGAGACAGCTGGTGATTGAAGTGTGCCTGGCATCTGCTATCGTTCTGTTAGTTCTCTGGGCTCCATTATCCATTATCGTTCCATTATCTGGGCCCATGTCACAAACACGCACACACACACAACACACACTCTCAGACAGGCCCCATCTCTCTCAGCAGGCTGGTAGAGAAACACTGCCCTGTTTCTGCCCTCCATGTTAGTTTCCCCACAGAGGAAGAACCCCAACTCTCTGAACACCCCCCCCCTAACCCCCACCACCATCCTCCTCCACACATCTCTACTCTCCATGCACCCCCCCCCCCCCTGTGCTCCATCCCCCCCAACCCCCACCGCCCCCACCCCCCCCCACCCCCATCACCTGAGGCTTGGTGTTGACATCTTGTTTATCTTTCTTTGATTTCGCCGTAATTTGTTTGTGTTGCCAACGCCTCTCCAATCCCTCTGCCTCCTAGCACCCCTGTCACAGCGGTTGCCAGGGAAACAGTGACGTGCAGGACACTTAGCACTTCCTCCTCGAGGTAAACATAGCTGTGAGCGACGGTGCAACTCCGAGACGTCCGTGCGACCTCGCCGAGACCTTTCTGAGACCTCCAGGCTATACAGCCAGAGGGGGAGAGAACGGCAGACGCATGTTATGCAGCACACCAGAGATGGATGTGTAAATGGAACTTTCCATCAAGAGACACCCAATTCATCTCATCTCATCTCATCTCATCTCCTCTCCTCTTCTCTCCTCTCCTCTCGTCTCATCTCATCTCCTGCCCTCTCTTCTCCAGACTCCTTCCAGGAAGCCCAGCTGCCTCCAAGGACACCCTGAGCTGTGAGATGTTGGGGCAGCCGTGGCCTACTGGTTAGCGCTTCGGACTGGCCAGTTCGAACCCCGGCCAGTGTTTCACTAATTCACGGATTGGGATAAATGCAGAGACCAAATTTCCCTCACGGGATCAAAAGACATCCCTTATATATACCATCAAAAGACATCCCTTATATATATATACTTATACTTATACTTGTGTGTGCTGTATATGACATGCTAATGTCCAGGCTGTGTGCGCTGTATATGAGATGCTAATGTCCAGGCTGTGTGCACTGTATATGAGATGCTAATGTCCAGGCTGTGTGTGCTGTATATGAGATGCTAATGTCCCAGCTGTGTGTGCTGTATATGACATGCTAATGTCCAGGCTGTGTGTGCTGTATGTGATGAGATGCTAATGTCCAGGCTGTGTGCTGTATATGACATGCTAATGTCCAGGCTGTGTGTGCTGTATGTGATGAGATGCTAATGTCCAGGCTGTGTGCACTGTATATGAGATGCTAATGTAAAGGCTGTGCGTGCATGCGTGCGTTTTTAACTAGGTGGTGCTATACCTCAAATGAGTGGATATGGGATGTGTTAACATGGCACCTGTAGACCATACAAAAATAATTTGGTCATCCTAGGCCCTTGGTTCTCAAAATATCACAGAAAACTGTGTCCGGCCTACCGGGGGGCCTGGTGTGTCGGGTGGGTGAAGGATCAAAACGAAAAACAATGGTTCCGTGTCATCCTTGTGGGACTACATGCCCACCAAGCAACCCGGTCTTTCAGTGTCCTGGGAATCGTTGACACAAAATTACTGAAGAAAAAAAAAATCTGGAAAAAACTTAAACTATATGACTCCTGCTTTGCTGCTCGGTGGTCATAAATAAAAATTCATAAGTAAAAATTCAGGCTGGCAGTTTGATCAAGGCCAAACTCTCTCTTTCTCTTACTCTCTCTCTCTCTCACAGATACACACACACACACACAAACACACACGCACACACAAACACACACACACACACACACACAAACACCCCCCACACACACACACAGCCACTGTGGAGACACGCACGTAGGTCAGTAGGCTGGATGCTTCACTGATTGTAAGTACACACCCTGGTGAGTGGCTTTGTGATGGAACAACTGTTTAGTGATGAAAGCACTGGCAGGAATGGGCCCTGAAATGCCACTGTGCACGAGTGTGTGTGTGTGTGTGTGTATATGAGGGGCCGTCTCATACACTACTATAGTCTCTCACATACACTACTATATTCTCTCACATATACTACTAAACTCTCTCACATACACTACTATACTCTCTCACATACACTACTATACTCTTTACTCTCTCACATACACTACTATACTCTCTCACATTCACTACTATACTCCTTCACATACACTACTATACTCTCTCACATACACGACTATACCCTCTCATACATACATGTAAAATGACTATAATAGTGAGTGTGCATGAGTATAGTGGTGTATGCGCAAGATTATGATAGTGTGTGTAAGACCAAGTATGAATTAAGGCCTAGACGGCCCCTCATATGTGTATGTGTGTGTCTGCGTGCGTGCGTGCGTGTGTGTGTATTTGTGTGTCTGCGTGCATTTGTGTGCGTGCGTGCGTGCTTGTGTGTGTGTGTATGTGTGTGTGCATGAATCTCATGCTGATCGCTCACAGTGTCAGTGTGTCGCTGCTTTCATATCCCAGCAAGGCAGGTTGGCACCAGCGCAGGCCCAGATCCAGTCCGCCCCAGCAGCCCATAAATCAGCCAGTGTGTGTGTGTCTGTGTGTGTGTGTGTCTGTGTGTGTGTGTCTGTGTGTGTGTGTCTGTGTGTGTGTGTGTTTGTGTGTGTGTGGGTTGGGGTGGCAGTCTGGGCTCATTATAAAAGATAGATGGGCCTAGCCAGGGAGAGCCTGCACTACTGAATACGCCACAACTGATGCAAGAACTCACCAAACAGGAAATCCTGTTGAGTGTGTGTGTGTGTGTGTGAGTGTGTGTGTGTGTGTGTGTGAGTGTGTGTGTGTGTGTGTGTGTGTCTGTATCCGTGACCGTGACCATGATGTCCTCTAGGAAGCAAATGAGGATATGCCTCTATATTTGATGAAATGCATTTTTCTTTGTAATGAATAGTAGAATACAATTGCGTTTCTGTGGCTTTGGGCCAGAATGCATGTGTTTGCAGATGTCCTATAGTGTGTATGTCCAAGTGTTTATTATTGACATGGATGTCTTAGTGTGTATGTCCAGGTGTTTATTATTGACATGGATGTCTTACAGTGACTATGTTTGGGTGTTTATTATTTATTAACATGAATGTCTTACAGTGACTATGTTTGGGTGTTTATTATTTATTGACATGAATGTCTTACAGTGACTATGGATGTTTATTATTGACATGAATGTCTTAGTGTGTATGTTTGGGTGTTTATTATTGACATGGATGTGAGGTTGTGTGAGGATCTCCAAATACAAGTTGGAGTGGATGTTAGTAAGTGTGTGTTTACATTTATGTTTGCATCTATGTTTATTGTTTTCCATTGTTTGTCTTTGTTTGTATGCAGGTGTTGCTTGTTGTTTGTCTTACTGTCTGAATATGAATTTGAATCTGTTGAATTTCTTGACGTTTGGGTCGATGGATGAGAAAACTGCCAGCTGATTTCCGAAGCATGTCACATCCTGAACATGAATGTGCTCATGACTGCCAGATTCCATCATTATTTGGAACATGCACACACACACACACACACACACTCTTTCTCTTTTAGGTTTCAGTGGTTCTATTAGTCATCTCTGGTTGTGTGTGGAAAGAATGTCTAATTCACAGTTCTCCCTCCAGCTTAAAGATGTTTCAGATACAACATGTCAGTCTACTCCAGAAGATTCTGCAGAGAAACACACACACACACACACACACACACACACACAGCTTAAAGAGCTGCTATAAAGTCTACTACAGAAGGTGCTGCTACAGAGAAACACACACACACACATGCACACAAACACACCACACACACACATACACACTCAAACTCACCACATACGCTCCAAAATATTAGTGGTGTAATGGCAGGGAGCCTTCCATGGAGGTGCTGCATAATTCAGCATTGTTCCTAGACCAGTCTAATCAAAAGTGGGCTGGCCAAGGCTCAGAGCAAA
>NW_027468609.1:10925600-11090600 GCF_046254945.1 Alosa pseudoharengus | reverse complement strand
TGTGTGTGTGTGTGTGTGTGTCTGTGTGTGTGTGTGTGTGTGTGTGTCTGTGTGTGTGTCTGTGTCTGAGTTTGTGTGAATGTGTGTGTGGTGTGTGTGTCTGTGTGTGTGTGAGTGTGTGTGTGTCTGTGTAAGTGTGTGTGTGTGTGTGGTCACCTTGACCCTAAACTCCTGCGCGGCCCCAGGTGTGGTCTCCAGGAGCCTCATGACGCCCCCTGCGGCGGCCGAGTACATCAGGAAGAACAGCAGGCTCATCTGGGACGGCTCCACTCCAAACACCGTGCGACTGCACAAGGCCATCTCCTCCTTCAACTCTGCACACACACACACACACACACACACACACAACACACACGGTCATAAACACACACACACACACACACACACACACACACACACACACACACAACACACACACAGGCACACGGTCATAAATACACACACACACGACACACACACAACACACGCAGTCATAAAAACACACACAGGCACACGGTCATAAACACACACACACACACACACACACACACACACAGGCACACAGGCACACGGGCACAGACACACACACACTCAACACACAGGCACACGGTCACAGACACACACACACACACATACAGGCACACACACACACACAGGCACACAGGCACAGACACACACACACACAGATACACAGACAGACACACACACACACACACACACACACACAAAGGACATTAAAATACCATACAAAACTTTACGCAATACAGTAACAGACTGATAATCAGTTTATCTATTCATTCTACTCATTAAGGGGGCAGTCGTGGCCTACTGGTTAGGGCTTCGGCCTTGTAACTGAAGGGTTACCGGTTTGATCCCCGACCAGTAGGAAAAATGGGGGGGGGGAACAATCAGTTTTACCTAACTCAAGCAGTTAAAGCAGCCGGACATGTTTGTGAGCCCCCATGTTCATGCCCCCAGAGCATACATGGGCAACATACGGCCCGCGGGCCACATCCGGCCCGTGGGCTTTCCCTGACCGGCCCGCGTAAGGTCCGTGAAAGAACAATAGTCAAGAGCCTAGCATAGAGATAATGCATGCAAATCAATATCGTTGTTTTTATTTTGAAAGCGACTGCTATTTGTACGCCCATACATTTGTGCGTGGACGCGGCGACGTAAAAACCTTCACTGATGTGCTGGTGAATAGAAAAATGCTTCTGCGTCGACACAATGCAGTTGCCTTTACGTCGGCGTAAACCTTTCAAAGTTTTGTGTCTCTTATGTCTGCGTCGCTCACCACCGCAAAGGTTGTTAGAACGAACTCCTACTGCTGCTCGTTGGCGATACGAAGTGTTCATTTCAAAACGTTACTGGCAGATAGACAGTTTACAATCGGAAAACCCCGTAATTGCAAAGCTTATGTTAGCGAACTAGTATGATGCTACTACCCACAGGTTGCTTGAAGCAGCCGGCTCAACACACAGAGCGAGTTCACCAATCACAGTTATGTGCATAAAGTTAAAGCAAAAACATAGCCTACATTTTTAAAATAGTTTTCTTTGTGCATGTTGATTAACTAATGACAGCCTACTCTTGTCTGCTCCACATTTTCGTAGTCTAATTCTGCATAGAGTTAATTTAATGATGGTAATGATTTAATGATGAAATATTGCTGAGTGTTGATGAAATGGTGGCACGGCCTATCGGTTGTACTGACTCCTTCACATTTTCATGACCTAGCCTAATTATATAGATATTGTAGTACTTTTTTATATCAGTCTTTGAAAACTGAAAAAAATGTCAATGTCAAAAAATCATTTTGAGGAATGAGGATTAAATACTGGACATAGATTAAATAGGCCTATTGCTGTTTTTCCTTTGTCTCCCTCACATTTTCATCTGTTCTTACGACTAGTAAACAAAACCATATGATTTACTTAATGTTATACAAGAACAGAATAGAATTGAACAGAATTGAGTTCAGACTTGAGTTCGGTATTTTGAGTCCGGCCCTCCTCAACAGTCCCAGTTTGTCATGTGGCCCCTGGGGAAATTAGTTGCCCACCCCTGCCCCAGAGTGTAGCACTGTAGCAGCCTAGCAGCTGTAGTGGCTGGCTGCAGCAACTCGTCTTTGTAAAGTGAAGAGTTTTGGAAAAAGTGAACACTCAAATGTAAAAAAATGATGTGTGTATAATATCGATTTGGACTCCACATACTCACACACAAAAAGACTGCAATATTTCAGGCCTACTGTTATTCAAAAATCAATTTTTAATGCATCTCCCACACTTACGTTTCCTCTACCTCTTTTCAGAGAATAAGTGCACACTAGCTAAAGAGAAAAAAGAAAATTGGGAGTGCTTTAATGCCGATGTGTCGCAATAATTATGAGAGAGATGAAGACGCTGCCTTTTAAAGTACAGTAAATCATAAGGAAACTGCCTTCTCCTGGAACATTGATGAGAAAAAGCCTTTTCGTTGGACAGGAGAAATTGCTGGTTTAGTACAAAAGAAGAAAAAGAAGAAAAATAAAAAAAGAGATCTATTTCTGTGAGCTGAGACAAAAGCAGAGGCTTCAGTACCTAGTGCTGGTGTGTGTGTGTGGGGTGTGTGTGTGTGTGCCGTGTGTCTGTGTGTGTGTGAGTGTGTCTGTGTGTGTAAGTGTCTGTGTGTGTGAGTGTGTCTGTGTGTGTGAGTGTGTGTGTCTGTGTGTGTAGCCCACAGATACAACGGACATGTCAGGTCAGTTTAATTACTGCACCGCCCAAGGCCTTTTCACATGTATGACCAGCAGTAGGCTTTTCATCTGGCTCAAGCATCACATTTCACATTTCCTGCCTCAGCGTTAAAGGAGAATTACGGCGAATTCTCCTTTAAGGCTGTACAATTAATCGATTTTTAATCAAACTCGCAATCTGAACTAAATGCAAAAGCTGCAATTACTCATGCAGTTTGCAACTCTGTCCAAATAACATATGAATTTTATATTCATACCATCCTCCATGTGTGACAGGCCTCACCAATCAGAAGTGGCTCAACTTAAAGCAACATTTGGAATATTGAACTGAAGCCTGACTTTCAAATATTACATCGCAAATCAAATCACCAAATCCCAATTGGACGTTTTCCCCAAATTGTACAGCCCTACTCTGGGTCACGTTATGGCTGTGTGGCCAGTTGATTTTAATTTTGGCCGACCATTTCAACAGGTTAGAGCCTTTACAATGCCTACATGAGACGTACGTCTCTTTTATTTAGAGTTTCCATGTGGAGCCTATTTTTCATTTGTGAGAAAAGCGGTATGTCAGTGGGTCAAACATTGCAATATAAAGGCTGGGCAGAGGTACAGTAGTGCCGCAGCAGTGATGCTGGCCATGAGAATACACACACACACACACACACACGCACAATGCAGCCATCACACACACATGTACCAAACACTTAGTGGCCTAGTAGGTGTACGCTAGGTGCTCTACCACTTCAGTAAGATATAGAGGGTGGTGCAGTTATGCAGTAAACAAATTCTTTAGGCTGATTCTCAGGCTAATCTGTTATGTAGTAAACTAATTCTTTAGACTGCTTTCTCGGGTTAATCTCGTGTAGTGAAATTCTTTAGGCTGCTTCTCAGGCTAAGGTCTTTAACAGTACAAGCTACCAGCAATGGTCACTGCATTTCGTACTGTATGTGTGCCCAGCAAAGTAATCCTCCTGTAACATGTCGCAGGACTGAATGGAGAGCCATCAGGCCTCCTGGGGTTCCTCATGGGGGTGACGGGAGTTGACGACCATTAGTCCAAAAGTGCCACAATGCATCACCCCCATCCAGGGATGTAGTGGTAAAATAAGAGGTGGGTAAACTATGATTTCTGTGATCACGGTGAAGTGGACTGCGCCATGCGGTATCAGATTTTTTAAAAAGGCACTCAGAACATGTTTGATGATGGTGGAAGTTATTGTCCAATGTTTATAACAATACCAATGATATTAAATGGTTCCAAGAGTGTTGATTAGTGTACATATTGTGGATGTGGATGATACAGTGTGATTAGTGAATGTTAAAAGTTGCAATTGGAGAATAAAATCTTTTGACAGGTGGATAAACTCTAATAAGAGGTGGATAAACTCTATTTATGAAATTTCAGAGGTGGATAAACTGCATTTACTCGCGTTTAGCCTCCACTACATCCCTGCTGAGGTGTGTGTGTGTGTGTGTGTGTGTGTGTGTGTGTGTGTGTGTGTGTGTGTGTGTTTACTTGCGTTTAGCCTCAACTACATCCCTGACCCCGTCACCACCATCCTTTCAAAGAGCGAGAAGAGCTTTACTTATGCCTCCTCAGTTAGACCTTCAATTCTCTGAATGGCTTTTGATAATAGCCAGCACCCCCCCATCTATGCTGAGGTAAATCAATATGATTTCCCCCCCCCCCCCTGATGGAGCCCCTCTCCTCCCCTCGCATAGCCCACATGAGGCTGCACAGTCGTTGAGCGTCCCCACTGCCAGCCAGCAGCTCCTCGGGCAGCCTGACGTGACATGCTTAATGGCACCAAGTGTTCTGCAGTGGGCACTGTTCACAGAGCACGGTCGTGAATCATCGGGCCAGTTCTATGCAAATATCCACTTTTTTTTATGCCACATCCATAACGCCAGGCTATGTGTAGTAGTTTGATATGTAAATTAATGACTAGGACTTTTGAAGATTTGTCAGCGAGAGGTTACAGCAGACGGTTGCCATCTGACATTCCTTCACAGCCCCCAGACAAACACAGCAATATATCCTGCTGAGGAGGGCTCATAGTACACACACAGCCATATATCCTGCTGAGGAGGGCTCATAGTACACACGCAGCCATATATCCTGCTGAGGAGGGCTCATAGTACACACGCAGCCATATATCCTGCTGAGGAGGGCTCATAGTACACACGCAGCCATATATCCTGCTGAGGAGGGCACGTAAAACACACTTGCTCCGTACCTGTGGTCCACACGTGCTGCTCAATGTAGGTGGAGAGGGTCATGGCGTCACAGCGAAGGGCGTCGGGGGTCCTCCAAGGCTCCTGCACATCCACCGACTTGCACAGCCTGCCAATCTGACATCATATCCTGTCACTCAGACATCAGCCCTTTCAATCAATTTGACACCAAAATCTGTCAATCTGACATCACATCCTGTCACTCCAATATCAAAGCCTGTTAATCTCACAATGTGGTCAGTTCAATCTGATATTACACATCCTTTCAATCTAACACCATGTCCTGTCTAATACCATGCCCTATCTAATACCATGACCTGTCTAATACCATATCCACACAATTAAGTCTTCTTACAAATGTAAGATGCTTAGAACAGCTCCAAGATAAAGTCTGCACATTACAGGCTATCACCTGTATGTATTTGTGAAATATAGAAAGGGAGTAGGAGAAAATAAGGGAGAAATGGGAGAGGACGCAAGCAAGCGAGTACGGAATGATTAAACAATTATGGGAAAATCTTTTGTGCACCACTGCTCATCAAATAAGGCCTTGGGCTATGTTTCAAAGGCTGAAACCCTTTTATATTTGTGTTGCCTGCTGTGACTCCATCTCTTCACCCAAATTGCGATAAACAAAAAGAGATATGGCTCAATCAAACATAAGTGGAACTGTGCTCGGCTGACAGCTATTCATTCTGATAGCTATCCTTCATTTTAATGAATGTTCAGAAATATATAACGTATATATTTTTGCATTCCTGAAACTGCAGTTGGGTCATTTTGATGTGATTTATTTGATAAAAACAACCCACTTGCTGTGTCACTGACATTAGCCTACCTGGAATACACAATCTAACAGACATGATTCATGAATATTCATTCAAAATGTACAATCTGTGTTTGTGTCTGCATATGTAATTGCATCTGAACATTTACTGTGTTACTATTCCTGTCTTAATCGATTAGTAAATATGTATGTCATCATACAGTGTACATCATTACAGTACAAATATGTCTAACATTTGAGTATAGATCCTTTCAAGTACAGTACATGAACAAAGTGTGTTAAGGCATGTCCATTGGCACAGAAAAAAAACAATGAGTTAACAGTAGCTCAAGGATAAACAAAAATGAGAGAGAAAAAAATCACATTTTTTAGAGCACTACACTAACGTCCAAAACATTTTTATTACAACTTATCTGCATTGATTTTTAACGTTTAAACTGTAAACATTCTGGGAACAGAAAGTGTCTACGGGATAGGTATTCTCTATATTCTGAGTTTGAGCACATTGTCTACTTTATTGAGATAACTATTCCCTTTGAAGATTTGATGGTGGAAGCCTTTGAAGACACAAGAATGGAGATAGGTGTTAGAGGCTAGGAAGGTCAGCCGTAACACTTCTGTTAGATTTTGGTTTTCGGGGACGGTAAGTGAAAAGAGTTGTGAGGACTTGTCTGAGGCTGCTGAAATGGCAAGAAAATAGCTACGGCTGAGGTGCTTACAGAATACTTGGGCCACTGTTTAGCCTTCTGGAGGTGTTGTGGGCCTAATTCAACGAAACACAAAAACAAAGAAGTGCCTACTTGAAAACCCCCCGTGAAATGCTCATGAAGGCTGCTGTGGTGGTGATATTGATTATGTTTATGTTTATGTTTATTCCTGCTTTGGTTCCTTCTCTGACCAATTAGGCTACTGGTTTTGAGAGTCCGCATCAATGAGGGATACGCCCTTACTGCACAAAGCAGTCTGTTTTATTAATGATTTTGTGTTTACTTGTTGGTTTGTAGTCCATTTAGTTGTTGTTGTTGTTGTTGTATCCCACATCACGTTATGTAATGTTAATTAGGGTTAGCTGTTGATTGGACACTGTGGAAAATCCCCTGTCTAAGGATCCTGACACCTCTTCTGTGTACCGTATATCTGAAATTACACACAGAGCTATTTCATAGTCATCTCAGGCCCAGGGTGTGGAATGCATTACACTAATTCAGTCGTGTAGGTGGCCTAACTAATGTATTAAAAGGAAAGAAATGAAAACATATGACTGATTCTCGGAAGAGATTGTTAGATAGCGCTAGAAAGTTAGATAGCAAGGTAAGTAAGTAAGCTTTACTTTACTTTAATAAGGTTTTTTTTACATAGCCTGGCACATTTCTCATGCGCAAGCTTGTTATTTTACTGATTTCTGAGAGGCACAGCACCTACTGTAAGATTAATCACTGTTCATTTGTTATTTTCATTCACAGATCTGGTCCAGATGTGCTGCGTTAGCAGGGGTGTCTGTACACCTACCTTCCATATGAACTGCAGGAAGTCTAACAGGACCAGGGGTGAATATGATGGGATGCTGGTCGTGTAGGTGCTGATCCTAGCATTGGGACCCCCCATATGATGCACCTTCTTGCCTTCGGTGTATTGTGGATATACCACCAAACCAAGTTCCTCTATGAGTTGCATTACATGGGTCTGAGAACTGGAGATGGAGGAAGTCTTTCAAGCTGAGTGCAAATATTTCAGAAATCATATGGAGATAAGGATAATGGAGATATTGCTGTCTTATCTAGCTTATGTCACAGTTATTGCCTGTGTCTAAGACAAGCCTGGGCCCTCTACCCGAACTCCTACCCGCATACACACACAACATTTTTTATTACAACTTATCTGCATTGATTTTTAAAGTTTAAACTGTAAACTCTCTGGGAACAGATAGTGTCTACGGGATAATAAAGTGATTAATTACAAACTTATAAGTTCAGAGGTCAGGGGTAATAAATAGCTACATGAATTTAAATGTGGAACAAAAATATTTTTTAATTTGGATTATACAGAATTTTGATTATCCAATTGGGTGTGTTATTGGGATTGTATACATTTAATGTGCGCAAAAATAATTTTGGTAACCTTACAACCTCAGCCCAGGCAACATTGTGCGGACCCCTGCAATCTCTGGCGACCCCTAGTGGGGTCCGCGGACCCCGGATTGGGACTTATCCCATAGGCCTACGGTAGGCTACTCTTATCTTCCAATGGAATTCTAAATGTTTTAAGAGACATCTTCTAAAACGGTAGGCCTAGCCAACCATTCTAGCTGCCTATGACTGCTTTTGATTCCTGATACACTGTAGACTACCATGTTATCAGACACTTCTTTCCTGACAGACAGCCTGTTGGGTGTAAATGCGAGTCGGCCTGACAACAGAACATGCTATGTAGCTTACCTGGCTACCCACTGTCCTCCAAGATCCCAGCGATCAAGTCCACCAGCAGCCGGCACGTCCTGTGTGACAGTGCGCCCTCCTACCCTATCTACGATCAAAAAACAAATGTATCAAATGCAGACCTATTATATCAATACGAGAAAAAAAATGGCACCTAGGCTACGGGACCACAACAACAAAACAACAAATAACCAACCTTTTCCTTCCAAGATCAAAAGTTTTAACTTTGCCTCTCTCTGAAGTAAGAGATGTGCTGCGCTTAATCCAGACAGCCCAGCACCGACAATAACAATGTCATACATGTTTGAACAGCTTTAAAATCTTCAAATAATGGCTACTGTACTAACACGCAGGTTAGTTACAGAGTCAGGTAAACAACTTCGACTACAATAGACAACGATAGGCCTACACCAATGATAATTTATCTGGCACGTATCGGACTTTGGAGTATCGCGTAAGGGGGACCCGGAAGAGTCGGAAAGTGGGATGTGAACAGTGAACTGAACTCTCCACTCCACTACACGACTGCCCATTTGGGTCACGGACGGACGAAGTGTAATGTTATACAAGTGTTATGTAGGCCTAAGGTGCGGCTAATGGGTGATTCTCCAACTACAGGCACTTTTGTGTCCTTGTGGTTGTTTTTGTGGAAAAATATAATATTTTGATTTCAATCATGTCAATTTGCAAAGGCCAGATCACCAGCATCCTATAAAAAATTAATCATGCCTATATATTCTGATTTACTGCTCTTAGAGGGGCTTTTATCAGTGGATTTGGCTGTTTTGAGCTTGTCCCCAACCCAGACTTGTAACCTTTAACTGTTAAAATACACTAAAAACAAATTAAACCTATATGATGTTGTACCATGTTTGTTGCAAGAAAGAGTTAAATAAACACATACCATACCATAATTTCTAATGCAAATAATATATTTATACTATTTTTTAGGGAAAACGTCAGTGTCCCCAGGTTTTCCGTCATTTCCACCACACAACCTATTTCCAGTAATATATACTTTTTTACCTAAAAATGTTTATTTGTTTACCAGGGCAAAACATAGTGTTACTAAAGAGGAAGGTTGATGGCAAATATCAGAGACATATGGTGATCAGAAACTGAAGAAAAATCATTGTAACCATCACTTGCAGTAGTACTTTTACTTGCAAGAGTATTTTTATTCGACATAATTTCCACCACAGCTGTAACTTTGTCAAAATATGCTAAATAAGTGGGGGAAAAAGCATAGTTGTGTGTATTCTGGATACATTGTGCCCTATCTCCAAAAGTATCTGGGTATGCCAATGGAATGTGATTATATATGGCTGAAAACTGTGAGAATGTCATTTCCATCACAGTCATTTCCACCACAAATTGAGGTCATTTCCACCACAAAGTCAGCAAGACAGTGATGCAATGTCATTTCCACCACAGTCCCCACAGTCATTTCCACCACAAAATGACCATCACAACATATGTTTTAAGGGAAAAAAACATAATTCCAGGTGGCATAGACTTATACTATTTTCAGAAACTATAATCCATACTTCATTATTAATAGAATGAAAAACATAATTCATTGTACCGAGCAACTTCAAGCAATATACATTTAGTTCACAAAGTCTTAGGATTTGTTATGTGGTATGATTAGGTAGTCATAGACATGGTAACTGATATATAATGTAACATAATGAATTATATTGTATAATCTGCAAATAAAGGACATAATTTGAGGTGTGGTGGAAATTACATTTTTCCCTTACGCTTTAGAAAACTGATAAAAAAAATAACAATATTCCATGTCATGCAATTGTGCCCAGTATCACACTTTGTTTGAAGACATATTAATGAGTGTATCAATGATTTTGAATGTGTGTTTGAAGATAATTAATTTTCTAAAAGTTGAAAGGCCAAAAGTGCCTGTAGTTGGAGAATCACCCATTGTGTGCAGTATTGACCTGTGACTATGGAGAGCATAGGCTGAACTTTTGCGTGACACATAAACTTTTATTTTATTTAATTATATTTTATTTGTTTTAATAATGTTGTTGTGCCACTTCATGTTGATTAAATTATTTTATTTGCATTTTTTCTCAAATCCATATTTGATCAGCCTTTAATATTCTAGACCTTAAGGCTATTATTGTAATTCAAATATGTTTTTCCTTTTACATAGGCTATTTTTTAGATATAATGATTTATTTCTTCATTCGACCATATTTATTTCTTCATTCGACCACATAATCAAGCCCATTCAAAGGAGGGCCTAATTGGACTTGGTGCGCTGCTTTAAATGGCAACTGTTATTGAAAAGAGGTTGTTGTTACATAGCATGCCTTTTCCTCAAATGAAGACAGACATCAGAACAGTAAGGAGAAAAAGTGAAGGCCGGCTATTGGCAGAACTACACGGCATGCGCATACAGAAGTAGTGTTCTAGCTTCTTCTATTTGCTCTAATCAGCCTGTGCATGGGTGAATGCATTAGACCAGGTTTACATTGGCCTTGAGTGTGAATTCCCCTTGAACGAACCTCACAAAATAAAGATGAAAAAAGTGAGAGAGATCGTCCTCATATAGCTGCGTAGTCCTCTACAGGTATGAGTCTTTTCACAGGTTCTGCCAAAGAACAAAGACTGAGTTGTTTGTATTAGCAATGCAGCTTGTAATTCAGTGTGAGCTTTGAAGACTATGGAATGAAACTCAACATATTCAAGGCGAGGGGAGCCAATCATTGCAGTATGTCATATGCAATCAATGGCTTTCTTCAAATATTATTTTGCATAGTCGTTAAATTGTTGCAGAGAGAGAGAGAGAACGATGCAGAGAAGGATAAATAGCCTATTGTGATTCTCCTGTGTAGTGCATTGACTTTTAGATCAATCATGTAGAAAGAGAGAAAATAGAGTGTGTGTGTGTGTGTGTGTAAGAGAGAGAGGGAGAGAGAGAGAGAGAGAATGCATGTGTGTGTGTGTTGTGAGTGTGTGTGGGGGGGGCAGTCAAAGGTATGACAAATATATGTTTCACATATACTGTGAAAATAGCTAAATAGACCTCAGAATTAGGTCTGTTTGTGTGAAACATATGTGTTCAGCTGCCCTCCATCCAGCTTTGCTTTTGAAACTGAAATTGAATTATGCCTAAAGGTCACATCCAACACAGAATATAATAATGATGATGCAAGTAACACATTTTAATCAAGATTAATTTAATCTCTGTTATGATTTCTGTTATTTGGTGCAACTTGTTATATGCAGGTATTCATTGTTTAAGTTGTTGTTAAGCTTCGAGATTTTCTATATGATTTTAAAGTAGACTTGTCCATTAAACTACCTACCCTAAACGTACATTTGTTACAAGCATACAGTGTATGTGATAGCAGAATAAATTTGAGGTTGTGGTTCTTGTTGAATGTACACCAACTTCGCCGCTAGGTGGCGGTAAAAGATTTCTCCTGCTTTTCAGTCTTCCAGGTTCTCTGGGACTGTTCGTCATTCCGGATATGACGATTGTTATTTCACCATGAGTTGTTGTGCTAGTTAACGTTTGGTACGATTTGCGCTTGGCAGGTTATTAAACTTGTATATTAAATAGAGAAAGACCATTTTACCATTTATCAGAATAACAAACACGCGGAACGACTGCAAAAACAGTCACCCTTAACAGATATAATTAAGTTCAACTGTAGCGTAGTGTTCGCATAATAAGTGGGACAATGCAAGGAAGCCTTGAGAGGGCATACAAGTCCGACTCGCTAATTACAACTCTCGCAGTCAGAAAACCCACAGAGGAAGTAAAGAAAAGCAAAAGGAAGGTTCTTGATGAAGAGGAGTACATTGAGGTAACGATAATGATTAGTACGAGGCGTTTTTTCGACGAGCTGCTAGCTGTGATAGGATAATATGTCGTTAGCTAGATAACGTTAGCTAACTTCGACAGTCAATGTTAATTTAATTTCACTAACTTAAACGTTAGTTTGATTGTTGTAGAGGATTATTTTGGCAAGTGTGCGATTGAGGTATATTGGTAAAGTTGGATTATTTAACACTGTTCAGAGATCAGACCTATGATCTTCGTGAATTGTCTTGGGACTATGCTAAGGGAGGTTACGCAAGCAGCGTAAACTAAACGCAAGTGCTCAGTACTCTGACTCTAACATTAGGCTCTTTCGCTTGATGTAGAATCAGGTTGATATTCTGGATTGTTACACTGCTTCAGTCAAACGTAGCTTACTATCTGTCTTTGGACTTAACAGGAATAGAGTTCATTTGATCTTTATTTCTGACTCACAGGGTTTAGAGAAGATCATTCAGAGAGACTTCTTCCCAGATGTCACTAAGCTGCAGGCTCAGAAAGACTACCTGCAGGCTGAGGAAAATGGGGACTTGGAGAAGATGCGAGAAATCGCCATTAAATTCGGATCAGCTTCGAACAGGTCTACTCCCCGTGTCAATATGCCATGTAAGTGTTGTTGTTCAATTTTTAAATGATCATTTTAAGTTTTAATCCTCTGTGTACACCAATGAGCAAGAGATAAAAGAAAACGCATACACCACAGGGTTCGATTTATTTCCTGGTTAGAAGAATGCTTGAACACTTCCACATCAGCTGTGTAAAGCTGACCTTGTCTCATTCAGTGCCGCTTGATGAGTTCTGCGGGTGTGGGTCAGATCTTTCATTTTTCAGTGTTGGTTGATGAGTATGGCTTGTTTCAGATGTGACGCCGAATTCATTTGAGACTCCTGAGGGCCGGCCTGCCTCTCCCTCGTCCTCTCATGGCAAACCCCGGTCTGGAATGAAAGGAACAGAATATGGTAAGATATGACTACAGCAGATAAGGATGTTATATAGCAAACTATAGCCCAGATAAGGATGCTGCATAGCAAACTATAGCTCAGATGAGGATGCTGCATAGCAAACTATAGCTCAGATAAGTATGCTGCATAGCAAACTATAGCTCAGATGAGGATGCTGCACAGCAAACTATAGCTCAGATGAGGATGCTGCATAGCAAACTATAGCTCAGATGAGGATGCTGAATAGCAAACTATAGCTTAGATAAGGATGCTAATAGATGAGGATGCTGCATAGCAAACTATAGCTTAGATAAGGATGCTAACAGATGAGGATGCTGCATAGCAAACTATAGCTTAGATAAGGATGCTAACAGATAAGGATGCTGCATAGCAAACTATAGCTTAGATAAGGATGCTAACAGATGAGGATGCTGCATAGCAAGCTATAGCTCAGGTGTTTATTACACCACTGGCATCTTTACAGGAGGGAAGGATGGTGAAAAGGAGGAGGAGAAGGAGCTCCCATGTCTGGATAGGTTCCTGGCGAAGAACACCAGTGAGGACAATGCCTCCTTCGAGCAGATTATGGAGCTGGCAGACGACAAGGAGAAGCTGAGGCACTCATGGCTGTATGAGGCCGAGGAAGAGTTCAGACAGGTGAGGCATGCATGGCTCTATGAGCCCCAGGAAGAGTAACCGGAGGGTTGCCGGTTCGAACTCCGACCTAGGCACGGCTGAAGTGCCCTTGAGCAAGGCACCTAACCCCTCACTGCTCCCTAAGCGCCGCTGTTGTTGCAGGCAGCTCACTGCGCCGGGATTAGTGTGTGCTTCACCTCACTGTGTGTTCACTGTGTGCTGAGTGTGTTTCACTAATTCACGGATTGGGATAAATGCAGAGACCAAATTTCCCTCATGGGATCAAAAGAGTATATATACTTATACTTATACTTAGGGATGCACGATATATCGGCGGCCGATATATTATTAGCCGATAAGTGAAAAAATGAAAATATTATTATCAGTCCGATAACAGAATTCTGGCCGATAATTTGCACCGATATTTTTTTACCGTCTGGCTACACTGAGCTATACTTGAGCTTGATTGGCTATACTTTTTCCTCAATATAATGGTCAGCGGTGTGAATGTATTTCACCACTCTAACAAAATCTATGGATATGCGTTCATTTGGGAATCTGTCCATCTCAAAATCCTCTCGTGAATGATCCGCCATTTAACCTTAACAGAGCGGAGCTCAGTCCTATCTAGAGCCGTCTAGGCCTACTTATGTACATGACGAGTACATAAGTAGGCCTAGTTCTAAGTGTTTTAGTATTATATTTGCATTACTTTAGCTTGGGTTTTGTATTATTACCTAGAAATATGCTAACCATTCGTGCTTCAGTTCCAGACAGGTCATCATAATAAGTTATTAAAACATTCGGGGCTAACGCCTTTAATTTCTGCTGCAGCAGGTTGTGCGCAACAGAGTAGACGGACATAAGATACAGTCTGAGGAGTTGCAGCTTTATTCAGTTATCCGCAGTTGAAACTAAACCTAAGTTTCCCTCACAAACTCTGATTTGGTCGCTATACTGTAGTTTATTCCAAGCTGAGCCGTTTATGAGCGTTTAGTCCTAAATGAAAACGATTCAAACTCTCTAGCCACTCACTCGCAATTCACTGACGTCAGGTTCACTTAAAGGAGCCACACATACTGTAGGGCTAGGCTACGGTTATGTTGTTGACTGCCATACTATTGAGGACTATTATGAGTTCTGTCCATCATTTGGTGGTAGGTAAAATTACTGCAATAAAATTATGAATTAATTATTAAATGCTTAGTATTAAATGCTTTCCCCAAATAACTTTTCACAATTTTTTTTTCAAGAGTAATATTATCGGTTATCGTATCCGTATCGGCCACAACAAACCAATAAATATCGGTTATCGTTATCGGCCCTAAAATTCCATATCGGTGCATCTCTACTTATACTTACTTATACTAGGAAGAGTCCAGACAGGTACTCAGTCCACACTCCATACTATATCAGGCACTCTTCATTACAGTGACTGCACGTGTTGTTGTATCATTGTTAGTATACGCATATATTTTGTCATACTGTTAATTATGCAGGCAGATATAGGCCTACATCAGGCTTCATAGCACCACATACTGTATCTAGATGTTATACCACATATCATGCCATGGCTTATCATACCACACCATTCTGTGCTCCATATCAGTTATGTCATGTCATCGCACTAAATACCAGCACCAGATACTCACTCCATACCAACCAATATGGTAGTTAGCTACTTACACACCAATGAATATAGAACTGACAGGTTTGTGTGCGAGTTCTGAGTTCTATAGACCAGTGAATTTGGTTTCAGAACCAGCCTTCATCTGTATGGTTCCTCTCCCCCAAAGCGCCACGAGGAGAACCTGGCCCTGCCGTCCTCAGAGAAGCAGGCCCTCGAGTGCACCAAGGCTGGGGTGGAGACGTGGGAGTACAAAGCCAAAAACGCCCTCATGTATTATCCTGAAGGTAAGGACTAAGGAGATCTGGGCTTCAATTTCTCAGGCCGGAATTCAGGTGTGGACTAGGCCGTTTAAGACATGATATTGGCAGGAATTCAGGTGTGGACTAGGCCGTTTAAGACGGAAAAATGGATGATTATATAATGGCGTTAAATATTTCTGATTACTTCAGGCAGACATTTTGTCTCTCTTTGTTCATGGAAAAAGAAAAAAAAAGCCATTGGCCCTGTATGAAAGGAAGTCTTTTGACCTCTGTCTTTTGACCTCTGTCGTTTGACCTCTCTGATGGCTTGAAGGAGTGAAAGATGACGACGCTATATTTAAGAGGCCTCGTGAGGTCATCCACAAGAACACGCGCTTTCTGGGAGACCCCTTCAGCAAAGCCCTGAACAAGACTCAGATCAAGGAGGCCGCCGCTCTGAATGCACAGGTACTTCAGTGACCCAACCCATCGTCTGCTAAACCAAGACATGGAAATGTGGCGGTGGTAGCTTAGTGGTTAAAGAGCTGGGCTAGCATGCAGTAGTCTGAAAAGTTGTGGGTTCAATTCCCGGCTTCCACTGTTGTGCCCTTGAGGCACTTAACCCTGAGTTGCTCTGGGGCCAATGGTCCTTCAATATAATTGTCATGTAAGTTGCTTTGGATAGAATGCTAAATGAATAAATCATATTCCATATTCCAAAGTCATATTCCTCTCTGTGTTTTCCCCAGTATAAACAAGGCAAGGTGGGCCCTGACGGGAAGGACCTGCTTCCACATGAGTCCCCTAAAGTGAATGGCTATGGCTATATTGGAGCTCCATCACCTGCACCTGGTAAGTATGATGAACTGAATGACCCTCCAGTCCAGTCTTCCTCTACACCTCAACACTACATTACACTGCAACACTGATCCTTATGAGTAAAATGGTGTGTTGCAATGCAATGTTTTGTGAAACTTGCCATTTGTCGGTGTCATTTGACCAGTGACATACCAGTGTAGACAAACCCTTGTGATGCATGTTGCCATGACTACTTCTGACCTCTGTCTGTTTCCCTAAGGTGTGGCCGACTCGCCCCTAATGACCTGGGGAGAGATCGAGAGCACCCCGTTCCGCCTGGAAGGTGCTGAGTCTCCATACGTAGAGAGAAATAATCACGGCCCTTCTTTTAAGGTCAGTCAGTGGTCAAAAGTTAACAATGCTTTTGTCTTCGAGGAGCTAATCAGATCATGTTTCATTATGTCCAAACAGTTTAATTCTAATCAGCATGCATCAATATATACACAGGTCTGGAAATGAAGAGACCACTGCAAATTTGAATATAAGGTTAACTCATTCGAAAGTCACTCAGCAAAAATGTGCAGTGGTCTCTTAACATTTTCCAGAGCTGTATACAGCTAGGAACAAAACTATTCATACCCCTGGCAAATATTGATT
Organism: Alosa pseudoharengus; assembly: GCF_046254945.1. NCBI lineage: Eukaryota > Metazoa > Chordata > Actinopteri > Clupeiformes > Clupeidae > Alosa > Alosa pseudoharengus. The sequence goes on along the minus strand of NW_027468609.1, from coordinate 11,073,673 downwards.
TAATGTTGATTTCTCTTGACCAATATGTTTGTTCTGACTGACAATGACACTGCCACATGGCTAAAGTTTGTAAGACGATGTGGTAGAAACATGGAATCAAAAAAAGAAGCGTTAGGGGTGTGAATCTCTCATGTAAAAGACGATACGATTCACATCTAGATACATGGGCACGATTCGATACAAGAAAAGATACATGTTCATAAAAAACGATTCAGTACGATTCGATGCGATTCGATGCAGTTCGATGCAGTTGAAGAATGGAAAGCATTCTGAAAGATTTTTTATCATTTGCTTAAGGTGCAAATTAATTTTATATTATAAATTATCATGGTCATGTCAATTAGGCAAAAACAAATGTGTGAATATGATTATCTAAACTGAGGTTTGTATCATATATTGTATTGAAATGAAAAAAGAATAGTCTACATTTCAGCCAAACAAAGCAGCCAGAAACAACATAAAAATACATTTTTATAGACTTTATAGATTTTATAGAGTTATATCTGATTGTTTTCAAGGAGCTGTAGCCTATTGTTGAGGTAAGACAATACCGAAATAAAATAAAACGGTGCTTAAGACAATCTTGGCCTTTTCTCATAGCTAGAACAACATAGGCCTACATATCAATGAACTGGGCCTATTTTGTTCCAAGTCTGAGTGAATATGAACAAAATAATAATAATTTGTACATCGTTTTAGCAGCAAGGGCCAAATTATTCTTTAACATTAAGGAAATCCCTTCATCAAACGTAAGGCTACTCTACAGACTATCGTTGCCGTTTAGGAATGCTATAGTAAGTGTTTAATTTCGCGCTGGATTTTGACAAACAAAAGAGTAAAATCTGTCAAACAACGACAGAGTGCGAGTTGTATCGTGCTTAAGTTGCAGTAGATGTATGGGTAATGAAGTCCTTTGTCTACTTTGGGCAATGAGTATAGCCCAAAACGAACTTCATTACCCACAAATCCGTGCCACGTGTAGTTTCAAAACAGGAAGTGGGATGAACGCGCTGCTTGCAACGTAAATCAGAGTCTGAGCGAGCAGAAAAGGTTATGAACCGATTTGTAACAAGTAAATCGATATAACGACCGGTTCATTTCGGTTTTATTCCGATACAGGGCTTCACATATCGATGTAGCCGTATCTTACACGTTAAAAACGGATACCGATACGTATCGGTTAATCTTTACACCCCTAGTTCTCATCTTTTAACATTTTTATGAAAAATGGCATTTTCAAAATTATTCATGCCCTTTTTAAATAATCAGTGATAACATCTTTATTTGCATTTACAGCTCTCAAGATGGTTCTTATAATACCTACCAAACCTCTCCATGTCTCCACAATGATTCTAGACCACACCTTTTTAACAGCAATCTAGGAACGATTATTTGACATCACTCTGGCCTTGTGCTCACTCTTTTGACGGATTGAGGTCTGGAGTCTGGCTGGGCCAGTCTAAAATGTTGATATTGTTCTCGTTTAACCATTTCTTGCCTTGTTTGGCTGTATGTTTTGGATCATTGTGTGGTTTAATGGTCGGTGTGCCGAGAGACCTGGCCCAATAGGCGGCATTGGACCATTAAAACACACAATGATCCCAAACATACAGCCAAACAAGACAGGAAATGGTTAACAGAGAACATTGTCAACATTTTAGAGTGGCAAGCCAGAGTCCAGACCTTAATCTGTCAAAAAAGTGTGCACAAGGCCAGAGTAATGGCAAAAAATCGTTACTGCCTTAAAACCCAGATTGCTGCTGAAAAGGTGTGGTCTAGAATCATTGTGGAGACATGGAGAGGCTTGGTAGGTATTATAAGAACCATTTTGAGAGCTGTGAATGCAAATAAAGATGTTTTCATTGATTATTTAAAAAGGGTATGAATAATTTTGGAAATTAAATTTTTCATAAAAATGTTAAAAGATGAGAACGCTTCTTTTTTTGATTCCATGTTTCTATCACATTGTCTTACAACCTTTAGCCATGTGGCAGTGTCATTTTCAGTCATAACAAACATATTGGTCAAGAGAAAATTTACATTAAATCAATATTTGCCAGGGATATGAATAGTTTTGTTCCTAACTGTATATATGGTGTGGGTTACAGATCCAGTCTAATCTGTGATACTTTGCAAAGCTCACTGCCTGCACTGCAGGACTCAGGTCAGTTTGTTAACCAATCTCTCTCTGACTTGCAGATCCCTGAACCTGGGAGAAGAGAGCGGCTTGGTTTGAAAATGGCCAACGAGGCTGCGGCCAAAAACAGAGCCAAGAAGCAGGAGGCGCTGCGCAAAGTCACCGAAAACCTAGCTAGGTGAGGGGAACACACCCTGGTGCACGCGTTCACCTACTCAACCCCCACCACACACACACACACACACACACACACACACACACACACAGCATGTACAGTTGGTACAGTAGCAAATGGTTAAAAAGTGGGATGGTTGTATGGCTGGGCGAGGCTGAATATGCAACTGAGAGGAACGTTTGTGAAGCCTGTGCTGCAACAATATGCTTCTAGAATCAAAACTAAAATCAGTGGAACTGGTTGTGCTAGTGCTCTGTGGACAGTCCTCTGTCTTTGCACAAGATTTGAGCCATGTGACTGTTCCCCTTGTGTTTTGTGTCTCCTCTGTAGCCCCAGCCTCACGGATGTGCCTGTTCTCACTTCTCTGATTGTGTTGCCTCCTTACAGCCTCACGCCCAAGGGCTTGACGCCAGCTGCTCTGTCACCTGCTCTCCAGAGGATGGTCAACCGCTCGTCCAGCAAGTACACAGACAAAGCCCTGCGTGCCAGCTACACGCCCTCCCCCTCGCACCGGGTGCCCACGCCACAGGGGCCGCTCACGCCACACGGCACACCCACGCCCAGCAAGGCTGGGACCCCGGCATCACAAGATCCCGCGTCCATCACCGACGACCTCCTGCAGCTTCCCAAGAGGAGGAAGGCCGCTGACTTCTTCTAATGAGCGGAGTGTGTGTGTGTGTGTGTCTGTGTGTGTGTGTGTCTGTGTGTGTCTGTGTCTATTTCTGGCCTGGGAGGACTACAGCCAGATCTGGACTCAAAAGCGGTCAGTCTAAAATATACCCTAATAGGGAAATTATGCCCATATTTGACCTTAACAAAAAGGTGATTCCACGGAGTGCAGCAAAGTTTTGAACAGAACTGTTTGAATGAGGAGGCTCTGCTAAGAACCGCATTCTTAAAACAGAATTGCTTGAGTAAACAGACTCAAACAATTTCATCCTTTTGAACTTTGTAAGGATACTTGTCTGGCTTACTAAGTGGAAAGTGATATGCATATGACTATGTGCATATTCTTTTGTACATGGATAATGTTAGAGGATATTCACAACAAATGTCACACTGAAAAAAGAGAATTTTGTATAGTGCGTACAGAGGTATTTAAATATCGTTATATTTTGTAGCTTTTAATTTCAAAACGACTTTGTGTTACGATTCATGATGTCATTGTTGACAAGAACCTGTTTTCTACTGCGAGTTAAAATGGTTGTCTTACAGTCACTGTAAATGACGCCCTTACAATAGAATGACCAATTATTCATTAAATGGTTGAATGTCACTAATGGTGTGTGTTTTGATTGAGTAAAGTTTCTAGTGTGTCTACCATCAAGTCACAGAGGCTGGGTCTCTGGATGAGGAGCCTCCAGCCAGGTCCTCTTTGCCAGGGTCCAGAGGGACATCTGCGTCCACTTTTGCGTGTTTCTTGTCGTCTTTGCTGCTGGAGGCTGCTTTAGACGTGGACGGCTCGTCATGGTGTCTGCGGTTGACTTCCCCTGTCTTTCCTTGCAGCCACTGATGGTCAAGGATGGAGCCAATGTCAAGTCGTCTCTTGACATCTGGGTGGAGCATCTTGTAGATGATGTCTTTGCATTCTCCTGGGACTTGTTTGGAGTGAGGGAAGTCCACTCGATGCTCCTTCTGTATCCGGAGCATTCTTTTGATATTTGAGTCATCATAAGGCATAGCTCCGCACATCATAACAAACAAAATCACGCCCATGCTCCACACGTCATACATTTTGGGGTTGTACGGTATGCCCTGCAAAACCTCAGGTGCTGCATAAGCGGCAGAGCCACAGAACGTTTTGCTCAGTTCCATTTTGCCGGTGTCATCATAAATAATCCGTCGCGTGAATCCAAAGTCTGACACTTTCAAATTGAAGTCTTTGTCCAGGAGTAGATTCTCGCACTTCAAATCCCGATGGACGATGTCTTGGGCGTGAATGAATTTAATTGCCACCGACAACTGCCGAAAAAGTTTTCTAGCGAAATCTTCTGCCAATGCGCCCCGGCTTTTGACGTACTCCAGTAGATCACCTCGTACGCCGAGCTCCATGACGATGAATACTTTTCCATCTGACGTTTCGAAAATTTTGAAGATTTTCACGACATTTGGATGGCACAAACTTGCTTGGATTTCCAGTTCTCGTGGCAAGAATTTTTCCAAAAAATCAGCGGCTGCCTTTTTTCTATTAATAATTTTGACCGCTACGTTTGATTTTAGGCTTTCAGAATAGGCGGACTTGACTTTCCCATATGATCCGTCCCCTAACGTATTTCCTAATATGTAGCCGCACTTCTTCAGAACCAAAGACTCATCCATTATAGAGCCCCTGCGTTGATACTGGATCGATTCTGTCAGCCAGCCATTATGCGCACTCTATTAGCAGACAACATTTGTTGTTGGTGGTATAGTTACATGTTTGTAACTACTTTCATTAATTCTTTCACAAATCAAGTTGTAATATGACGTCGAAAGCAGGGTAAATTACTCCGCTCGACGTCATAATAAATGAATTCTTAGCGTCATAAATCGTAGTCAACAATTAGATTTAGAATAATATTGCAGGCTGTAACGGTGTCTTTGTTTTCAAAAACGGAAAATAGATATAGATCGGAAGATGAACTGTGTGTTCTCCAGAGGCGGACAGTAACGGAGTAGGCCTACATTTACTTGAGTACAGTTTTGAGGGATCTGTAGCCTACTTTACTCGAGTATCATTTTTGGGGAGTAGGCCTACATGACTTTACTCAAGTAGGCTACATTTGAGAGGCAAATATTATACTCTTTACTCCACTACATTTCTATCCATAACCGTGAGTACCCGTTACTTCTAAAAAAAGGAAAAAGAAAAATCATGGAAACCCTGAATTTGTTGTTTTCCTCTCAAACGTGATTGGATTGTGCAGGCGCCACTGATTGGGACAGCCTATCAGCAATCACCTTCAGCTTTCCGCCAAAGTCAACTCCATGGTTAGATTTGGATAAGAGACGAAACCATGGACGGAACAATGGATGAAGACGCAGCAGGTCCATCCCGGGAATGTGCCAACCTGTGGCCCCACCTCGCCAGACTATTTCAATTTTCTGAACAAGTTAATGATAGTTTTCGCTTCAAGTGTTTCCATTACAAAATAGTATTTTGTATTTTAAATACTGCCCATCTGGCAACATGGTAAAAAGATGGAAATGACTTAATTTTACTTTCAATTCCTTTTACATTCTCCAAGGTATTAACATTACATTGTTTCATAACTCCATGTAGGATGTTTATGTACATAAATGTAAGCACTGTGACAGTAGTAATGCAATATTTAGAAAATGTACTCTTGATACTCAAGTACTTTTAAAAACAAGTACTTTAGTACTTTTACTTAAGTAGACATCTGACTGTTGTACTTTTACTTGTACTTGAGTAAAATTTAGCAAAGGGTATCTGTACTTTTACTCAAGTAATGAAGCTGTGTACTCTGTCCGCCTCTGGTTTTGTCAGTGATATATGAACAGTTTAATCTATAGGCTACACGTGGGTCTCTTGTGGGTTTTAATTCGCTTTACTGTATAGGCCTAGGTCTGTTTTTCCAAACAAGCCATTTAGTATTGGCATTAATGTCATACACTAGTAGTCCCATAGACATATAAGAAACTGCTATTCAGTCAATGTGTAGGCCTAGTGACTATTTGACTAGTCAAAAATATTAAACCCTTTTTAAGTTGACCCATGTCATGTGTGAAAGAATTTTTAGCTTAAAGATGTATAAATACTGAGAGTCTGAAATAAGGTTTGTCTTTCTCGTTAGTAGTTTATTAATCTCTGCGCAGAGAGGTCTCATAAGCATCAGGCTAACAGGAGAGACAAAGTCTGTGCACCCAAGAGACCAACAGTTGTTTTCTCACACACACATTTATACCTCGCACAGTATCATAATCTCATTGTATCATTGTATCATTACACCCTCTCTGCACACACATGACTTGGTCAATACAATGGGTTATTTAAGAATCAAGGACATTAAGAACGTTTCTAACGTCATACAACACATGGTTTGCCATCGGACCATTAGTTATTGAAACAGAAGTATCAAATAATAAGAACTTTAAGAACTAGATTAGTGTCAAACAGAAAGAGTGAATTCACACTGCATTAGAAGTAGCCTATCAATTATACGGAACATCACAAGCAAGCTAGGCTAAACACAGAAGAGACCATTTTCCCCTCACATTCCCCCCTTTTTATTATTTGTATAACCATCACATCAGAAACAATCCGTCTACACATAAGCTTTAGGCTTGAGTCGTAAAGGGTGGTAGCCATTCTTCTTCCTCGTCATCCATCGCTAAAGCAGTATACCGAACCATTTGTAGTCCCACAGAGCGTTCAACCAGGCGCATAATCGAGGCTCTAACACAAGGTACACAACAAACCACAAACGCTAACAGAATAAACACTATCATCACAGGGGCTAAAAATCTTACAACCCAGCCTTTGAGTCCTGGGACCAAACTAGGAAGCCAATCCTCCCATCCGCCTTCTGCCGCTCTTGTAGATCGTGTGCCAGTCTTGTCACGTCCTCTAGACCTTCTTGACCTCTCAAACAGGTGCAATTCACTCCTCTACACAGAAGAGCTAATGCCGTTACAAAACAGATGAGTAACAATAGTCCTAGTTCCCACAGTTTCACACTTTTCTCTTCTCGCACAACCCTTCTTTCCAACTCAAACAGCTGTAGCCTCTCCATGGTGTCTTCAAGGGCCTCACCACCCAGATATCAGCTCTTTCTTGACTGTTGCGGGCTTGGAGTGCGGCACACCCGAGCTTTCAACATGTGGTGGATTTTGATGAATATGTGTCATGCACCCACTTGGCTCTTTCTGCTACCTTGACAGCTGTTTGAGTGGTAAGAAGCACCAGATATGGCCTGTTCCACCTTTTCGACTTCCAGTGTTTCCTTCTAAAGTCTTTGATTAGCACATAGTCCCAAGGTTTGTAATTGTGTAATGGTCCTTGTGATGGTGTTGGGAACCTTGACTTGCCTAGATATCTGAGATAAAAACAGAAGACATGCTTGCAGAATACTTGAGCATTTGATCATGACAATATCCAGTGGAAATGCTATCTTTCCCTATCTGTCCATACTCCATATTGACTGGTTATTTCAAACAAGCTGACCATTCAAATGGTCTACCATTATCAAGTGTAATGACGTCACTCGTCAGGACCAATGAGGGAACTGGGAGCATAGACAGTCGTCGACTCCGTCGTTTTCAATGGGAGGGCACTGAGTCAAATAGAACGATTTTTCAGTTGGTCCCCCCAGTACTGCGCAGACTCACACTTAACTTCGTGACGTTAGCCATCGAACTGAATCTTGTAACTCATATGATAGATACACAGAAATTCTTCTCACACTTCCTTCGCCTTCAAAGTCATCAAAGATAAACATTTATTTATGTATTATCATCCTCACCAAGTCGAGTTAATGTTGAAGCTACCATACATGATCATCTTCAAAAACAGTCATGCTAAAACAAAACAAAGTTATAGCCTTGACGCTAATCTTCTTTCCACTTTTCCGACCTACGGTCAATCCATCGAAAACCTCTGAAATGATTAGTGCCCTTTTTAAAAAAATTATGTTTACTTTTTTATTATTATTAGGTTCCCTCTGTGTAATGCTTTACCTTAACATACGGTCGTATATGCTAGGTTTTGCTTATGAGTTACCATCATAGACAGAGAGATTACGTCAAAGCTAGCTTCCCTCCAACCGAACAAGCTAAACGTTCTTCTTACGGGTAACCAACGTTACGGACGAGGTAGTGGAGTCTGTTTTGCCTTTGTAGTGTTTATGTGGATTACACAGAAGCTACAATATCGGCACAGGATATATGTTTTATGAAGTTATGGTATTTCAAAAAAATCCTACAATTAATGGACTTCTATGGGAGTTAGCAGAGAGGTGGTCCCCATAGATATATACACTAGATGTCGCCTTCTGCTTCTCAGCATGCGTCAACACCGCCGCCATCTTTGTACAGGGATCTGAAGCGCTAAACTAGTTCTCCTGTATTGTCAGCGTTACCTATTTAGCGACGTTTGGCCATCCCCAGCGATAGAAAACCTTTTTAGCGATTAGCGACAAATTTAGGAACTTCTCACAATGATGGCAGATCGGCTTCTTTGTTGTTGAAACGTAAGAAAATCACCTTTCTTATGGCTTTGTCATTTATGAATTCAGCTACATCTCGTTTGCCCATGGCACTGACCCATGATTATAAAAGTAACGACTGGCGTAGCCTATGTAGTAGCAGAGGTAAATGTTCTACAGATCTAGAGCAACTTCTGGTGAGATTACAATTTACATGAGTAAACGAGACGAGGGGTATGTGGCCTCAACCAGAGCCTGTCTAGAAGAGCCTGTTTACTTTCATTGTATCGAACCTGGTTGCAGTTTACTCATTGTTCCTCTAGGGGCCGCCGCTAGCTAGTGCAGAATGAATGGGAGTCTATGGGGCTAGACGGGTAAAATGTATCGTTATTATCGTCTTAAGCTTAGTTTTCTCTAGACTCAACCATAAATACATGCCTGTCAGTTGGAACAACCCAAAAAACTAGATAATTGCTTGAGATTTTGACGATTTATGGTGATTTTATTTTCGCTAGATCTTTGCCCAGATTGACACTAATGCATTATAGAGGAGTGGATCACTGAAGCAAGATGGCGTCTCGATTGACGCATTCGTTCCAATGAACAGCAGTAGTCAAGGCGACATCTAGTGTATATGTCTATGGGTGGTCCCTCCAGCGATTCTTCTACTTCCGGGAATTCGCCTGCCCCCTTGACTGGGAGTGGTCGAAGGAAATCGTGAAGCTGTCCGCGCGCTGTTGGAAATAACAATTGATTATAGAACCCCTGTTAACCTAATGATTCTGACCCCGCTAGATATGGAGAAGTTTCAGTCAAAGTAATATTACTATCCATAGTAGGACGATGTAGGCCTAATCACGATACTGTTACAAGAATGCCTTCTAGCTATTTAAGTAGACTCAACTTCCCCAAGAATAGTGTCCTCGGCCGACTAATTCGGGAGGCACCTTTTACTGAGTAATGATCCTAGTGTGAAAGTCGGTCAGAGGCTATAGTGCTGGCCTGGACCACTATGCTCATCTGGACAGAACATCTTACCAAAGCTACAGAGGGTTCAGGGTGTGCTAAGGTTAGCTGTCTAATTCCAGACTACTAATAAAATCAGTGACCCACCACAGTACAATACGATGGCCAGTTCTCCTGATAGCGTGCCTATACTTTCACTGATTTAGCCCCACGGCCCTAGGGGCTAGCTAATCCTAGCCGTTCCCCCTGGCACATCTTAAACTTTGAGGGATATCTAAAGAAACTCTAGAAAACTATGCGGGTCAAAGCATAACAATTTATTTGTCAGGTACAAGCTATTCATCCAATACATTATAGAAGGTACATCTAAGGGACCGTTCGTTATTTATAAACGGGGTCACCGGAGGAAAATAGGGGAGGGTCATGTCTTTTTATTCTTTGTTGAGGGGAGGGTCACCTAACTTTTTTTTGTCTAGGAGGGGGGGGTCACCCATCTTTTGTATTTAATGAAAACAGCAAAAAATCAAAGTGGCTTGTTTGATTGTTGATTTCTGTCGTCATATAACGTTCTCTTTCGTTCCATAGCTCTGTCAACATTGAACAATGAATATACGGGTTTCTCACGCAAAATACGGAAAATGTCCACATCCGTCCCCATTAACGTTGGAAGGGTTGGAGCAACAAAGTAGCCTACTTTATTCACGCCTAACAGCCTATATCCATTTGGTCAACTTTATCCAGCCCTAAAAAAGCTAACTTTGGTTTACTTGTAGGCTAGTTTACGTGTAGCCTAGCCTAACTTTAAACAGTGTGCATGCTTATAAAGCATAATTGTGCTTCATTCATCCACACATCCAGCTCCTAACGTTTTGACAAGCATTTTTATACCAATTGACCTTGTTCCTGCCCATCTTTAACTTTGCTGTCTCCATCCTTTCTGTTTTTGTTGTTTGCAAAAAAATATATAGTAGCCTAGGCCCTATTTATTGGTAACCAGCAACAAGTGCAATTTGTTAATCGCTGTCATTCTCTCTCCTGCCAACAAAAATGTGTTACGTTCCAAGTAGCAGTGCGTAATTCTGCTTCATAAAGCAGAATACAGAATACAAATACATTGGTCATATAAATAGCCAGTTTATGGTCTACAGTGTAGGCTAGAGTTGGTAAGTTATGGTAGGCCAACTTGGAGTGAATATACAGGGGGATTTCTTTGGCTCTTAGTCTGGCAGGTCCGCGCGTAGACATAGCCTACGGCCGAACACTGCAAGCGAATCGTGCTCACGACAACCACGTCGTTAACTTAAATAGGCCTACTGTAGGTTAACATCACTCTGAGTTCGCATTCAAGCAAGCAAAACGATGATTTGAATACATTCGTTTCTCTGGAAGGGCAAGGGGTAACAACAGGACAACACAGAGACAGGCCAGAATGCAGGACTAATGTTATGAGAGTATTACAGTAATATGGGATATTCTACGGGAAAATATTAAAACGGCAAGACAGCGGGGAAAAGTTAAAATGATATGCCTAAACCCAGAAAAAGTTGGCATGTTAGGTGTTTTTCGGTCCCTGTGATTATTTGTGAAATTGTGCAAACGGCTTTTCAAGTCATTTGAGAAGGGGTCAGGGGAAGGAGTGTAGCAAGCTCCCAAATTGACGCTCGTCTGAGAAATTGAGTTTTGGATAATGTTCAGCTTCGGCAGCTTTACAATGACTGAGGAAGCCTAGAGACGAGTCCATAGCAACAAGTTCATGTGTTGAATTTGTTATTACCCAGTGTGCTTTGTTTAATGGTCTCAATGTTTTATTGTTTTATTTCATGTGAATACTTACTAGAGGAGTAAATTATTTCAAGTAGGCTAATGCAGTTGCAGGAAGTGTGCATTTAGTTTCCATGCTTATTGTGTTTCCACAACAATGTTAGTGAGTAAATCTACTGAAATGGCCACCATCTTGGTGAAGTGTGATGTGTAAGATCAGAAAGCAGAGGGTGAGTTATGAACGATTGCTTAAGTCGATGTGTTTTCATAGCGCTCTATAGCATGGGCGGAATTATCGGCATTTGGCCGGGGAGGATCATGTCTTTTTAGAAATGACAGCTGGAGGGTCGTTGAAAATTTTCTTGCAGGCAGTGGAGGGTCATGCAACTTTTGATTTAAGCACTCAAAATCCCTCCGGTGACCCCGTTTATAAATAACGAACGGTCCCTAAATGAATAATGTGAAAATTACGAAAACAGGTAAAAGGAACATTTAGGTAACCATATGACGCAATCAGAGAATGAACATACCAGCTCAGAGGATGATGACTACACACCTTAGTGGTGCGGGAGATTCTGACTACAGAATGGCTCCTAGAACAACGTGTTAACCTCCCTTAAATAGGCTACCCAGTTTGTGATTGGTTACATTGATATGGATCACATGGTTGGAGGTCAGCTGATTTGGGGGTCACATGAGGAGTACTTTGATGAGACTTGAGACCATAGACCTCTGAAGTTCGCCTACAAAAAAGATCCAAAACGGCCATCTTTGTCCATATAAGGAGATCCGGTTGTTAATTGAAGCTAACTACCTATGGCAAATTGCATTGCAAGTTAGCTCTGGAGTAGCAAAAATCTAAGTGTGCCGCCTTCACTTACCGGAGATCACAGTATCCACTCAAAGGCAGAGGACAAAAGTGTGTTCAGGAAAACGTCTGCATTTCAGACTTTTTCATCCCCACGAGACTTTAACAGGTGCGATTATTCAAAATCCCTATGTTATTTTCCCATAGGAAAAATTGCCAGATACCGGATGTAAAAGATGGCAGCTTTTTTGTAGGCGAACTTCAGAGGTCTATTGTTGTAGTGAGAGTGAATCAATCAAGACATGACAAGGTATACATATGATTACATTTCCTGTCCCTATAGTTAACTGTTCCTGTGGACATGTGACAGTAGGCCCACAATAGGCCCACACTTAGTAGTTGATCAAGAGTCCATATATGATTGAGAGGATTATCATCAGCCTGGTAATTAGGATCCTTACACAAGCAATATTTAGTTTTTTCTTCACTGTGTTAATTCAATAAAATCCATCATTACATGATCAAAAGGTTTTTTCAAGTGGTTGGTGGGCTGCCAGTGGTTGAGGTCATCCTTTTTCCCTACATTATGAGTCATGCAAATCAGACATTTTTGACGGTATTCTTGGGCATATGCAGTAAAATCGTTTGTAAACCAATTTTTATTTATTATCTCAAACATCCCTCCTTTTGACGCATGGTCCAACCCATGCGTTAATTTAGCAAAATGTGTAAAGTAGTGATGTGCTTTCAAACCCCATTTGAAATGATACAGCCATTACGGCGCCAGGCGTCTCGTTCACCTTGAGAGGCAAACGTTTGCAAAGCAAGTAAGTCTTGTGGGAGAGAAGAGGTTAAAACAGGACAAGTTGCAGTCACATTGAGGGTCAGGGCAACTTTGGCCTTCGCAGCAGCATCCGCCCTCGCATTACCCAAAGACAGAGGATCAGTGCCATTAGTGTGGGAGAAGCATATCGAGAATCAGTTAGAATAGTCACAGTTTTATCCTCAGCTAATTTACAGGCTTCAGTGAGTGCAACCATTTCTGCAGCCTGGGCAGAATAGTGTTGTGGCAAAGGGCCAGATTGGAGTGTGGCATGGGTCGACACTACCGCATAACCTACTGCATTTTTGCCTGTGGCTGGATCCCTGGAAGCAGAGCCATCAACAAACAGTTCCAGTTCAGCATTTGGCAGTGGTATATCAGCAAGATCAACTCTGGGGGAGCACACATGATTAAGTTCGGCCACACAGTCATGTGGCTCACCATCATCAGCTGTGGGAAGAAGAGTAGCAGGGTTAAGAACTGTGCACATCTGCATTGTGATATTAGGCATGTCTAACAACACTGTGTGATAACGGAGATATCGTGCTGCAAAGAGGTGAGAGGTGCGTTGTTCAAGGAGTATGAGAGATACAGCTTGAGGAACCAACAGTGTGAGAGGTGAATAAGCAACAATGTCTCTAGAGGCTAGCACAGCCTTTTCAGTTGCTGCCAGCGCTCTGAGACACGAGGGCAGCCCTGCCGCCACAGGATCAAGTTTAGCAGAAAAAGAAGCAACAGGGCGCTGTCTCCCTCCACGGTCCTGTAAAAGAACAGAGGTCATGTGTCCCCCCTTTTCATCAATAGTAAAAGGCTTGTCAGGATTGGGAAGGTCCAAAGTTGGGGTGGTCGGAAGGGTTGGCACGGCCTACAGTCAGATTTGGGGGTGATCACCTCTGGTTTATCGTCTTTAATTAACCCAACGTCATACCGGTATTTGAGTTTTGCCCACAGAGTCTTAGGGACCTCCTTTAGTGCTGGAATGGCTGCAGCATCAGTCTCAGTCGACATGATAGTTATGATAGTCAGTGTCAGTAGAAAGTGAAAACAGTCTCACAGTTCGCTGCGCATGTGTTACCACACCAAAATATGGTTTTTCATTGTCAGACTCTTACTAAATCACAAACAAATTTGTATCCAATCACTCACACGTTTACAGTCATCTGCCAAGCGCCCCAAGTCCTCCCACCCATCTGATTCCCTTTTTGCAAGCAAGACATGTGGAAGAGCATGGGAAACATTTTCTGAAAACAATGTCTGAAACATTGTCTGTCAGTTTCTGTTTTATTGTAGGCCTACGCAAGAATGCTCATCAATGTAGTGACATAAAATAGAGGAAATGCATAGGCCTATACAGAAAATGCAATCTTTAAAACGTTAATGAATATTAGGTCTGTAGCATACAATTCAAACATTATTCAATATTCTGCAACTATTATATAAATGGCCTGTTCCATGATACGTTTTCAAAGCGAACATAGGTAAGATTTTTACTAGAATTGGGCTAAAACAACCATTAATACATGATTTTTTTGTGGATGTTGTTGCTTTTTTGTACATATATTCTGCGGATACATTTCTGCCTATTATTACTGCTCTCAGTACCTCAGAGTCGCCCAAAAAATAAAGGTGGCCGTGATTTTTCAGTATAGCTGGGCCCAAGTTGTGGAACAACCTGCCTTTTCACATTAGATCCACCAACTATTGGTGCTTTTAAAGCCAAGTTAAAAGAATATATGCTATCAATGGCTTTTAAATTAAGTGTGGAATGTAATTATATAGGCTATATATGTACATATTATTTTAGTTTTATTTTCCTGTTGTGATTTTTTTGTCTTTATTCATTTTGTCTTCTAGCTCAAATAAATAAATAAATAAATACATTAATTAATTAATTAATAGATCATTTATTTATTTATTTATTTATTTATTTATTTATTTGAGCACTTTGGTCAGCCACTGGTTGTTTTAAATTGTGCTATATAAATAAACTTGACTATGACTATAATACACTACGCGGACGGCTACAATGTATATGGTAAATAGTAGGCTAGCCAAAATGTAAAAGGTATCAGAATCCAGCAAAATGTTACACTAAGAATATTAAACCCCGCCCCTGTCTGTAAACTGATTGGTTACCCAGCGTGTTTGGGATTGTTGTGATGGGGAAACGGAGCCATCTTGTTTTATTTCTGTACTGGGTATGTTGTTGGTAGTCTCAAAGTAGGTGCGCGGGGATCAAATTATGTAGTATATCGTTTGTGCTATATGTTTTTATAGTAGTAGTTACACTATGGGCCACGTTTTTTTCGATTATAAAATAATGAATAGCTAGATCGGATTTGGTTGCACGTTCTTGGCGAGGGTGTGCTAGTTCATATTCTCGGTTATTTTCTTTCTGTGTGGGTGAACTACTATGAATGGAGGATAAATGTTGCCGAAGGCTGACAGCAGCAGTTTCGTCCTTGTCTTGTCTCTCCTGTTTGTTCTGACTCTGACGGATCCACCACGGACAGGTAAGTGCTTGTGGCTGTAACACATTTTGGCTGTTGATTGCTAACAGGAGCAGTGTAGCCAGCCAGTCAACTACTAACAGCTTACTAGGCTAACGTTACCATGCTAGATAGCCAGTTTAGGGGTAGCAGCTAGCTGGTAACGTTAAAACGTTATACGATTATTTGGCATTTTGTGGTTTATGTTCATATATTTCATGTATGATAATGTACTAGTAATTATCATTTGTAAATCAGCATTTTAGCAAGCCAAGTAGCTGGACATTGGACAAGTTGTAAACTAACGTTTACGTTTGTGTTCACTTACTTAGGCCTTGAATTGGACTTGGCCTGTTCTTACTAGAATACTGCCTCGGCTGAGATTTATACATGTAGTATGCGTTCCTAATGTAGAGACGAAAGCCTACGAAGCGAAATCATACTTGTTTCACATCGATGGTCGGTATTTACATCATCTATTTCAGCTGCGGTATTTATACACGACTCCGTAAAAGCAAGCTACCGCTAGCTGGATATTTAGCCATTTGGTTTTTAATCCGCTCTTTGCCTGCGCACAAAGGCACTTGCAGAGATCGTGTGTCAACAGTTAAGTAGAAAGGAGTAATATGTAGGCTAAGCTTTTGCACATGCAAGGGTGTTTTAGATTATTAGCCCTAAATATAGATGCAGACAAATTGAAGCTACTTGTTTTAGTTATTGTAATCAAGGCTATTGATTTAGTACGCTTTAGGTGATCACAGATGCTGCACTGCGTGTTAAATTGGATCCCTCTGTGTCCTTTAATGTACGCTAACTGACCTAATACGACGGGTGAATGCCCAATAGGTAGATATTTTACAGATATGGATTTCTGGTGGCATTTCTAAGGACGCAACATTTAGTTTACTGAGATGTGTCGGCTGTCAGACTCCTCCGACAGTCTAACTTAGACCAGTCCTTCGACTGGCAGGTGGTTGCATGTCAAAAGGTTAGTCTGTGTGGATTTAACGTCTGCACCAGTTAAGGGAGTTAAACAAGCATGGGTAATCTGAATGCTACAGTGCTAATTTTAAACCTTGGAGGATGCTGTCGTTGGGTAGCTGCTCTGTGTTCGGTGTCAGGGTGGCTGCCCCCCTCTGACTGACTGTTTAGGCCAGATATCTAGCCACACTTAGGCCACTTAGGCCACCTACGTTGCTCCTGAAGACATCTGTGCTGCGCTTTACAATGCAGAAATTCATGTTTTAAATGTCAAATGTTAAGAGTTAGTTTCATCCAAGACTAACAACCATGTAGGCATAATTCCAAATGTTATACTGGCTCTGGTTGTGATTTTGCAATTAAAAGGGAGAAAACATATGTGTTAATATACATATAGGCCTATATCTTTTTTTTTTTTTTTTTTTTTAAAGGACTCAACAGTAGTTAACAACAGTTTGAGGTTGTGCCTGACTTAACTAACACACTATCCCACGGGCTCTTGGTGTTAGACATATCCAAACCAACACACTTGTAGTCTGTTGTGCTAGCCTTGTCGGGCTCAAAGTGTGGTTTTGTGCCAAGTCAAATCAAAGCCACAAGACATGACGTCCGTGACCAGTGACCAGGCCCAGCTGCAGAAGCAGTGTTAGTATTTTTGAGCAGGGCCACCTTGGCCTTCGCTGGTCTGTTTGCTTCGCTGGTCTATGCTGCAGGCAGCATCATGTGAGGTTTATGAATGAAACAGGGGAGACGATAGTGCTGCCTAGTGATGGCGAGATGAAGCTTCTTGAACCCTTGAAGCTTTCCAGCCAAATGTGTTGAAAAGTGGTTCATTTCTCGAGGCTTCGAATGCACCCTAGGACACCTACTGGTCAATAAAAATACAACACATCAAAATTCCACACACAAGAGCAATACAAAAAGCGCCATTTGGTCTGCAAATGCTTGATACATTCATAAGTACAGGCACTGGGGAATACAACCGATTCCCATGTTGAAATATTTCCTCTCTTTGTAGCCTAACAATTAAAGTAGTAGCTATAGGCGATCTGTGAAAATTCATGAAAATCGAGACAAGGATCGAACCCAAGTTGCAAGATCCCTAACCTAACGCCTTGCCCAGTGTCCCAAAGAGTGACTTCATTGTAATGAAATATTTTCTCTTTTTGTAACAAATGAAGTAGAAGGTGATCCGCGAAAATATATAATCTCGAGGAAGGATTGAACCCAGGACGCGTGATTGCTAGTCCAACGTCTTACCCAGTGTCCTATCCTACAATCAGCCTTCTTCCAGAGAAAAAAATCTATATTAAATTGTAAGCTGACTGTTGGCTGTTGGGTAAAATGACACAGAAGAGAGCAAAGTGCTTTTGTAACTGAGTATGTTTGAAGAACAGAGGCCAGTGAAAGTGCTTTGGTAACTGGGTAGTATTTTAAATGAACAGAGAGCAGTGAAATTTAGGCCTACAACCAACCAACGACTGACAACTACCCGCGAGTAGGCTACGTATCCGAGTATGGGTCATCTTAATAGTCGAACCGTCCTGCCTAAAGTGAACCACAACTCGAAGCAGTGGAGCCAAACGAGGCCTCGAACGTCACCGTGGGTGTTTGGTTCAGCCTCTCACAAGTTCCCAGAGCAGCTTCAGAGTCGAGCTTAGTGCTGCCACTTAATGCTTCACCCTCCACCTGCCACAGAAATGCTGAAACAGGTTAGCTTGACGCTGAGCGTTTTCCGCCAGCTTGACTTGTGAGATGAGGCCGAGACTGTGGGTGGTCTCCGATGTGATGTATTTTATGATGAGATGGCCGTGGACAGGTGGCCTGGATGGGGGGGCCATGTCCTGACCCCCCCCCCCCCCCCCCACGTACAACCACGGGCAAATGGAACACCGAGATAAATACCCTCACCTAATTAACAACTCCCTAGGTGGCCATAGACTCCCTGCAAGATGATGGCTACATTCCATTACTCAGTCGTGTGTGTGTGTGTGTGTGTGTGTGTGTGTGTGTGTGTGTGTGTGTGTGTGTGTGTGTGTGTGTGTGTGTGTGTGTGTGTGTGTGTGTGTGTGTGTGTGTGTGTGTGTGTGTGTGTGTGTGTGTGTGTGTGTGTGTGTGTGTGTGTGTGTGTGTGTGTGTGCGCGTGCGCGTGCGCGTGCGTGCGTGTGCGCGCACCTACCTATCTGTCTTTGCATTGTGTTTTGATGTGTGTTTCTTCTCTCAGAGCTGGTCTTCTCTCACTCTGCTGTTGTGAACTGGTCAGTTAAGACTTTACCTGTTGTGTGTTTTGTTGCAGGCCCTCGACTAGCGTTGGCCAGGCTACTGTCAGGTAAGACGGAAAATCCCTGTCCTCCCCACTCCTGAATGTTGTAGTGGTCTTTCCCGCATGTCCTGATGGTTGCCTGCCACATTATCAATGACTGAAATCAGAATTGTCTGGCAGGCGCTTTAAGTTAGCCTAGTGTTTTGTAATGCACACTTACAGTCTTCCTGCTGTGCTTTTTGCATAGAGAATGTGAATGTTGTTATTAATGCCATGGTGAGAGAGAGACAACATGTGATGTTTGTCAAGTAGGATCCAGAAGAGGGAGTGGTGAAAGTCTCCATTCTGCATGCAGATTCGTCAGTTCACGCTGGAACTCCCGAATACCCTTACGCAGAGCCATATGCCCTTACGTATCTAAACAGGGGAACATTTTCTGCTTGTTGAGAGACTGGACTGGCATTTTCATTATTGAGTAGTAGAGGATCATGAAGTATCAGGTTGAATGGGGAGACATTTTTGGCTTCATTGGCGCATGGTGTAATTGCAGCCATAAATTCCGATGAATGTCACAGTGCCCCTCTCCTGAGAGAAGGGCGAGTGGTCCTAGAGCAGTCTGCTGTGGCGTGAGAACTCGTGACGTAGGCCTAGATCAGAGCTTTCACTGATGTTCACCAGGGAGCCTGTGTACTCATACTCGTGTATATGTTGGAGGGTAATACAGGGTTTCTGCAGGGTCGTAAAAGGTCTTTAAAATGTCTAAAATGTAATAATATTAATCTAAATTCATATCTGAATGAATCCAACCATACAAAGTCTATACAATAAAATATAACACAGCACAGCAGGTGTTAAATATGTTTAGGTAGGTCTTGGTTATGCTCATTTAACGTTTCTTCAGCAGTGGTCAGTTAATTTTTTTGCAGCATAGATTGAAGTTGTTTGACATTGTAGGGCTTTCTCTCAACATAAATAGGCCTACAGTATCATAATATATATGTAATATTGTGAATGTAAAATATGTAATTATAACTTGACAAGACTCCCTTTAACAATAACCTTGTAACTTGCGTAGAAGTTCAGAGAACAAAATGATTTATTTTGCTTGCTGACAGTTCTGAGATTTTCCTTTGCCATTGTCTTGTTGAAACCTGCAGAATCCCTGTAAGCTATGCATGTACTCTGTCCTTATGAAGTTGATCACATTGGGTGACGCGACCAAGGAAAAATGTCTGTGCCTGAAAATATCTGTTTTCAAATCTTAAACGACCTGGCCCATGCCTGAGTTTAGGCACAGAGTCTGAGAACTTTAATTCCTTCATGAGGTGGACCAAGCCCCCATGGTTCCTAACCCAGTACTCTGTCCTTACGAAATGGGTCACATTAGGCAGACAGACCCAAAACCGAAAGGGACAGTCTCAGCTTTCTTCTGGATGAGTGAATCTGTCAGTGGAGTCTAGCTGGTGCTTCACAAATCATTCTACACTCTGACTATTATTCATCAAAGCAGAGAAGTCCAGTCACGGCTATTTCAGCTGAGCTTTGCACTTTTCTGTGCTTGTTAGCACAGTAGTGTGTCCTTTTGGTGGCGGGTCAAGCTAGCTAGCACAGTAGTGTGTCCTTATGGTGGTGGGTCATGCTAGGTAGACAACTGCCCTGTGACTCACAGCTATGTCAAGTCAAGTCAACTTATTTATATAGCGCATTTGCTACACAGAGGGAATTCAATGTGCTTTAAACAAAAGCAAACAGGAATAGCTAATAAAAGCATAGAAGGGCAATAGTTAAAAAAATAGTTTTAAAAGTAAAGAATAACAAAAGAAATGTCAAGGCTGCTGAGAAGTAGCCTACCTACCCATTGGGAATGATTTGGGGTGTGTGTAAAAGAACATCACGGCCTGTAACTTTGTTTAACAAAGACAAATATACACCCACTAACCCACTGTGGGCAGCCGTTAGCGCTTCGGACTTGTAACTGGAGGGTTGCTGCTTCGAACCCCGACCAGTAGGCACGGCTGAAGTGCCCTTGAGCAAGGCACCTAACCCCTCACTGCTCCCCGAGCGCCGCTGTTGAGACCAAATTTCCCTCACAGGATCAAAAGAGTATACTTATACTTAACCAAAACTGACCTCCTCTGTTGTCTTCTGGGTGAGTGTATGTGTTAGGGGAGCTGGTGCTTTAGAAAACAGTCTCCCCAATGACTGCTCTTCAGTTGATAATCTATGCATGCATTCTCATTAATCATATCGCCTCAATTTGCTAACAAGCTTGACTTTGACTCTCTCTCTCTCTCTCTCTCTCTCTCTCTCTCTCTCTCTCTCTCTCTCTCTCTCTCTCTCTCTCTCTCTCTCTCTCTCTCTCTCTCTATGTGCGCGCGTACAGAGCAGCGTTGCAGCCCTGGCCAGTTTGCCTGTCGCAGTGGGAAGGTGCAGTGTATCCCTTTGGACTGGCAGTGTGATGGCTGGAATGCCTGTGATGACAAGAGCGATGAGATGGACTGCCCTCGTAAGTATCAACACGAAACTCACACACACACACTCATGTTGTGTGTGTGCATATATATGTGTGTGTGTGATGGACTGCACCCGTAACTACCAACATGAAACTCACACACGCATGTATGCATGTGTTCCAAGTCCCAAATATGGGACTGCCGTAACAAAAATAAAAATAACCTGAAAGACAGGTAAAATAAAAGGAGAGTTAGACACAGCAGCTTTTCATGTTTTCTCCCAAATTGCATCTGGTTTATTTATTCAGAATAAATCACAAAATATCTGTGCATTAATCGTTTTGTTCAAGAGTCAGCGTGGTGTACAATATACATATAAAGTATATAATATATAAATATATAATAGTAGATAGCAATCTTATCCCCAATGCATACATAAACAATTCATACAAAACATTGCCATATTGCCATCTCCCGAAATAACACAATATCACATATCATATACCCTATATTCACACTCCAACATATCAGTTATCCAAGGCCACTGTGGCTGCATAGAGTACTTTAACATGGCTACATTGTAATTAAAGTTGTAGCTGCATATAGCTGCCTAGCGAATACTGGACTAAAACATTCAAACTGCATTTGATTACTGACAAAGGCTACAACACATAAGAATCACTTTAAATCACTTAAACTAAACAGCAATGACCATTTACAAAACCATTTGTAAACCCTGTGTGTGTGGACTAATTCATACTTGTTCAAGTTGGCAAAATAACAGTTTCTAAAACCAGTGTGTACTTATTTATTCTCATTAAAGTTGGCAAAATAATCGTTTCTAAAACCAGTGTGTATACTTATTCATTTTCACCCGTGTGTATTTGCTTAATGATTCTCATTAAACTTGTCAACATAATCGCTTCTAACAAACAGAGTGCCGGAGCTCAAAATGCTATGTTACATGAACATGGACCAAGAGACGGCAGCTAGCCGTCTGCAATACCGTTATTCCAGTTTGCTGCCACAGCTTGTTCGCGAGACGGTAGCTGCTGGCTAACTGTTTACAGTAGCCTACCTCAGCTAGCTGCCTTGATCAATGGCAAACTTTCTATTTACACTTTTATTGTTAGATTATAAACAACACTACAATCAGTTATCAAACAGACATTAAGAAAAAGGGTGATACCCCAACAAGTAAAGATGGGTAGTTTACCCATTACTGACCTGAAAGACAGGTGAAACAAAAGGAGAATGACAGTGTATATACATATACATAGAGATCATATTTATTTACTAATAAACATATGACCAATGTGGTCACCTGTTTTGGGTGCGCCACACATGCACGCACACACACACACACCCAGTCACACGTATATGTGCACACACACACAGGGGAAAGAGCAATGGACTGCACTCGCAAGTACCAACAAGAAACTAATACACACACACACACACACACACACACACCGTGATGTGAGCAATGAGGTGGACTGCACATGTATGCCAAGAATTGTTAAACACTATACAGACTATTTCATAGCAACTCTCATTCTCCCCAAACACAGGGGACTAATACACACACACACACAGAGGGAAGCAAGCCCTTTAAAAGAGAAGTAGGTAACCTCATACAACATTCTGACATGCACAAACCTATCCACAAATACACCAAAAATACATTCTGCAAATGTTGGAAGGAACCTCAGACACAGAACATAACTATGCACGCAAGCACACACACAGACACACACACTCACACACATGCACACACATGCACTACCCCACTATGATCAGATAAAAAAAAAAAAATGGTTTGTTTAAAAAGCAGAAATGGTTTGTTGTCATTCAGATTGACAAATGATGACTGTAATTTCTTCTGGGCCAAGAGAACTCTGAAAACCAAAACAATCTTTTCTCTGGAAAAAAACAGCAGGTTTCCAACAAAAGGAACCCAAAACAGAAACCAAAAACATAATATTGTGAGTCTTAAGTAGGCAGTGTGTGGCTTCCCCTTTCATAGCATTCTGGGCTGTAAACTGTTTATGAGTCTTTGAGTGTGGCCTGTGTTGTGGCTAAAACACTTGCTAGCGACAGATATGTTGGCGACGAGGCTAAAACACTTGCTAGCAACAGTTATGTTGGCAACGAGGCTAAAACACTTGCTAGTGGTCCAGACACTAGAGAGACAAGAAAGAGACAGAGAAGAAGGTGGAGGGAATGAAAGAGGGATGTGGTAAATATCGAGATGGAGACAGAAAGTCAGGCAGAGAAAGACACACACACACACACAGACACACACACATGCTCCTCG
Source organism: Alosa pseudoharengus (assembly GCF_046254945.1). Classification (NCBI taxonomy): domain Eukaryota; kingdom Metazoa; phylum Chordata; class Actinopteri; order Clupeiformes; family Clupeidae; genus Alosa; species Alosa pseudoharengus. Next base: position 11,050,354 of record NW_027468609.1, on the reverse strand, counting down.
TCTGATCCCGGCCTTAGTAAGAGCCCTTATTAGGCCGAGGGGGTTGAGAGGGCAGATTTGTTCACCATGTGACCTTTGTTGTCTTGTAGTTAACTTGTGACTGAGCTTACACACACACACACACACACACACACACACACACACACACACACACACACAAACACCCACTGTTCAGATGCCACCAAACGAGGTCAGACACTAACTGTATAATGCTGTTAGAGAGAATGGCTGTTTGCCAGTGTCGCTGTACTAGATTAGCTAGGACTCTTGGGCTTAGTAGAAACCCAACGGGATGTTCCATGTTTCTCTGTCTGTGCCTGTCAGTATCTATCTACATTGTGCACGCAACACCTTCTCAAGCAGGACGTAAGCACTTGATGCTGTAATGGGGAAACTTTGACTGAGTAGCAGTTGGAGTGTTTGGACAGCCAGCTCAGCTGACACGCTTTGATCTTACCCTGTTTTACATCCGTTGTTTTTCTTTTGGAGGTCTGTCGCTGTCTTTGCCAAGTATTGATGTTCGAAAAACACGTCATCATTAAAGCAGCCTTTGAATGTTTTCACATATCGCTGCATGTCGCTTCAGTACCTCATCTAGAAAGCTGCTAAGGTTATGAGCCACTCACACACTCATTCACTCACTCCTTACCTGTGAACCTGTGTTTCTCTCCTTGCAGACATAAAGGAGGAGCGGAATCGCTACGGCAACAGCTACGACCAGGTGGAAGATGTGATGGGTGTGGCCCAGCCTGTGCGCTTCAACAGTAAGTACCCCCCCCCCCCCCAGGAAGTGCAGACCCTTAATGTGGCGTTGGCACCGCTGAGGAAGTGCAGACCCTTAACGTGGCGTTGGCACCACCAGGGCTCGAAATGAACTTTTTTTCCTCAGTGTCCCGCAGCTGTCCCGAATTCTACTTGCCACTGTCCCGGACTTAAACACCAGTGTCCCAAATTCAAGTTCTTGTTTTTTCCCATTCTACATAATAAACAGCATAATAATAAGTAACTTGCATCACTTAATTAACTCATTCTGGTCCACCATGTCAGTTCTGAACAATTTATTAAACACCATTTTATTATTAATCATCTGCTGTTTCACACAACACTCATTTTTAGAGATTGCTCATTGTCCATCGTTTTGACGGACAGGGTTGTAAAACATTCCGTCAATAATCTATTTTCACGTGTCTTTATTTTTAAGTTTGGTTTGGTGTGATGTCATGGCCACATATCTCAGTGAAAACAATAAGTAGGGTGGGAAATTACCACAAAGCTGACAGATAGGCTACTCTCCTGCCGCGCTCTCACCCTCTTGTGCACACTCAAATGCGTTCCCAATTAAATTAAGTAGCAAAACATAGTTAGATCTGCTGCAACTATGTATCTCGATGTAACAAGCTGTTTTGACATTGTAAACGTTCTCTAAGAAGAGTGAAAAGCAGTTTGCAGTAGCCTAAAGTTAACCACAACGTCGTCTATTGCTGGAAACTATGATATCCTTATTAAATGCTCGGCAGGCCAGATTAAAGTGCGTGGCGGGACGGATCTATGATAAACTAATAACTGCTCGGCGGGCCAGATTAAAGTGCGTGGTGGGCCGCAGTTTGGACACCCCTAGCCTTAGAACTGCCACAGCGAAAATGTCAAATGCTAACTTAAATAACTGTTTTCATTGTTATAGGCTACCTTGCAACACTATCGTTTTGTCAAATCACAGTTGCAGTAGGCTATTTAGCTCAGCATGATATTGGTGACGTTTGTCTGTCACTGACAGAAAACACGCAGGGTTTTAGTCAGAGAGGACTGTCATCTCGTTTTTTTAGAACACCAGTGTAACTTTAGGCCTACACTATCAGTCAAAAATGTTCACAATGTCATGAAAACAAATGCCATTTACCTGCCTGCTAGTTAGGTAAGTTAACCTCTATATCGGAAAGTGACCCATTAGGCATACCGCCCGTGCCCTATTTTTGTGTCGGCCTATGAGTCACTTAATATTAATTTAACCAATACCGCAGATTCCTAAAGAAATACAAGCACCCAGCCCATTTGGGTATCTTACTATATTTGTACCAAAAATAACATTGTAGCCTACAGTGATTTGAAGAGCAGTAGCCTAAACAGTGTTGTAAGGTTGCGTGTTCAGAACCGCTTCTTTACAGATCAGCTGGCTAACGCTGCTTTTGCCAGCTACCCGTTACGCCAGGTCAAATTTTGTATTATTATTTTATGAAAAAAGTACCTATTTTGAAATTTGCTTTGCCATTTTTCTACTGTCCCAGAGTTGTCCCAGACATCATTCTATTGTGTCCCGGAAGCATTGTTTATGGTCCCCGGGACGTCGGCACATCGTTAATTACTAGACCTGGGCACCACTGAGGGAAATGACTTGGCTCCAGGCATGGTCTACTTGTAGCTGCGTTCCCACCAGCAAGCGCCAGTAGCCCAGTTTAGCTCTTCACTCACGTGTGGCACAGATCGGATATGTGTAACGGCAATTATGCTGCTGGGCTGTTCCAGCCAGGCAGTCTGGTCAGTTGTGTCTGCTGGTGGGGTGCAGGGTCTGGAGGGGTGACCTCTCTATCTCTGCGCTATAAGGGGTGAGTGTATCCTGGCTGGTGCCCATGTTTACCCCTTTCATTACTCGACCTCTGACCTTTTTGTTTTGCCCACAGAGAAGTGCCCGACTGGCTGGCACCACTACGAGAGGACGGCCAGCTGTTACAAGGTGTACCTGCGCAGCGAGAACTACTGGCAGGCGGTGGACACCTGTCAGAAAGTCAACGGGTCGCTGGCCACCTTCGTCACCAACGAGGAGCTGCAGTTCATCTTGAAGATCGAGGAGGACTTCGACGAAAAGGTCTGCGAGAGGAAGGACCAGTGCAAGTGAGTGACTCGCGGTGACATCTCCTACTGAGCAGGATTAGCATTGCAACATCACATTGTCGTGTGTGTCTGTGTGTGTCTGTGTGTGTGTGTGTGTGTGTGTGTGTGTGTGTGTGTGTGTGTGTGTGTGTGTGTGTGTGTGTGTGTGTGTGTGTGTGTGTGTGTACAAGCATTTGGATAAAGCATTTGGATATTAAAAGGTAGCTACAAAGGTGCACATCTGATTTTTCTTCTGTTTGGTTATAAAACTTTGTGTGTGTGTGTTACGTCTCCAGGTTCTGGGTGGGCTACCAGTATGTGGTCACTTATCAGAACCACTCGTTCGAGGGACGCTGGGAGGTGGCCTACAAAGGTGAGTCCCTGGCCCTCTCATTGGCTGTGCCAATGATGACATTTAATGTACATGATCTATCTTGTGTCTAAGCATTAGACATCATGACTGATAGAAAGCCAACGATGGCATGTAAAGGTTTAGGGATCCCTTCCCAATGCAGATATGGATATTGTATTGAAAATATAAGTGCAATGCTTAAAGGGACACCAGGCAACGTTTTCGTGTTAATTACTCATCTTCGTAAGTCGGTATATGGTTAAATGACTAATTACAGGGCGAATGAAGACTCTCTCGCCCGCCCCTACTGCCTGTAGGAAGAATATTCCGCTTGCAAGTTCAGTGTATCGTACCCGCCGACCGAAGCAGGATCAGTTTACATCCTGCATCCACAGCACAGAGGCAGGCTAACGAAACGCTAGCGGTTCTTGCAAACGTGTGCATAATGGCAGAGCCGGCGAAGAAGCAGCGAAAACCCTTGACTGAAGATGCAAAGAAAAGGAAAAGAGCTTTAGACCGTGCGAGGGGGAGTTTCGTAGAGAAAAAGCATCAGGCTTGCCTGGTGTCCCTTTAATGTCTATTGTCAATGCTGTGTTTAATGTCCAGGCCCGATGGAGGTGATCCTGCCCCCAGAGGGTCTGACCAGCTTGTTGCGTGAGGCGGCACCCCCACAGGACAACGTCTTCTGCGGTCAGCTGCAGCGCTTCCAGATGCGGAGCATGAACGAGCACGGGCTGCACAGCTGGCACGCAGAGAACTGCTACAAGAAGTTCCCCTTCCTCTGCAAGAGGAGTACGTGACCCTTCCTCTCCTCTCCTCTTCTCTCCCCTCCTCTCCTCTTCTCTCCTCTCCTCTCCTCAGTTCCCCTTCCTCTGCAAGAGGAGTACGTGACCCTTCCTCTCCCCTCCTCTCCTCTTCTCTCCTCTCCTCTCCTCTCAGTTCCCCTTCCTCTGCAAGAGGAGTACGTGACCCTTCCTCTCCCCTCCTCTCCTCTCCTCTCCTCTCAGTTCCCCTTCCTCTGCAAGAGGAATACGTGATCCTTCCTCTCCTCTCCTCTCCCCTCCTCTCCTCTCCTCTCTTAACTTCTCTCAGTTCCGCTTCCTCTTCTCTTCGGTCATCCCATCTATTCACTCACCTGCCTTCCTCGCGCGTCCTCCTCTCCTCATTTCTCTCTCTTCTTTTCTCTTCTCTTCTCCTCTCACGTGTCCTCCTCTCCTCTCCTCATTTCTCTCTCTTCTCCTCTCCTCCACTCCTTTCCTCTTCTCTTCTCCTCCTCTCACTTGTCCTCCTCTCCTCATTTCGCTCTCTTCTCCTCCACTCCTTTCCTCTTCTCTTCTCCTCCTCTCACTTGTCCTCCTATCCTCTCCTCATTTCTCTCTCTTCTCCTCTCCTCCTCTCCTCCACTCCTTTTCTTTCCTCTTCTCTTCTCCTCCTCTCACGTGTCCTCCTCTCCTCATTTCTCTATTCTATTCTCCTCTCCTCTCAGCATGAATTTGGTTTGATGTGTACCAGGGCACGTGGGCCTTGAGAAGTGCTGCTGCTGTGGTGAAGCCTGGAGTGGGAGGAGGTTTGATCACTGCAGTGAGAGGTGTGTGTGTGTGTGTGTGTGTGTGTGTGTGTGTGTGTGTGTGTGTGTGTGTGTGTGTGTGTGTGTGTGTGTGTGTGTGTGTGTGTGTGTGTGTGTGTGTGTGTGTGTGTGTGTGTGTGTGTGTGTGTGTGTGTGTGTGTGTGTGTGTGTGTGTGTGTGTGTGTGTGTGTGTGTGTGTGTGCCTGCGCTGCTCCCACCACAGCAATAAACCACTTCCTCACCCACTTCAGGTAGAGAAGGTGCGCGCGCGTGTGTGTGTGCGGGGTAGATGGAGTGCATGACTTGTACTCATACACTTCAGTTGTACGAGTGTGTGTGAGAGGGAGACAGAGAGGTGTTCTATTGTGCTTTGGGTGTTTAGTATTACTGATCCTGTGCATCCTCCTCCTCCTCAGGACAGACTTGCGTGGACATCAAGGACAACGTGGTGAACGAGGGCTACTACTTCACGCCCAAGGGCGATGACCCATGCCTGAGCTGCACGTGCCACGACGGCGAGCCCGAGATGTGTGTGGCCGCGCTGTGTGAGCGCCCGCAGGGGTGCCAGCACTTCCGCAAGGACCCCAAAGAGTGCTGCAAGTTCACCTGCCTGGATCCAGGTACCCGCACACACACGCACACATATATGTATTAACACACATATACACACATACCAGGGGCCCGTTGCACAAAAGCAGAATTAAGACATCCGGGATAAGTTACTGAGCTGCGCTCAATGAATCCAAAACAAGAGCGTACAGGCTTAATTTGTTGCACAACGAGCAAGCCAGGATGAGCAGACACGGATTCATCAAGCCAGGTGAAACCTATCCTGGATAAGTGCGCGCTCACGGCTCCCTCAAATAGACCCCGCTACCGATCACAGATTCACTGATTCACCATGGCAACTAGAGCGGCTTCATTGCTTCTTCTACGGTGTAAAGTAGGTAGCGATAGCCTTTTCACAACAGCAACAAACAGCAACACCTCTGTTTAGGAGAATATTGCAATTAGTGTCGCGACCACCACGCGCACAATTCTTATGGCGCTCCCGTGACGTCATATTGTCGCATGACAGGTCGGGAATTGCAAGTATGTAAAAGTTAATTAATGATCAAAAAAGTTTAAATAATGACAGTGGGTTTAGGTATATGTGATAAAAATGTGTAGTGGGCAGTGAAATAACTATTGGTTTCCGTTTGTGGTGACTGCTGACTGAGATAAGGGATGAGATTAAATAGATCCTGGAATTTAGCCTGGTCTGGAGCAGGCTAGCTCCACAGAATAAATCGCCATGGTGACTTATACCATAACATATCCTGCTGCCCCCTATCCCGCTTTTGTGCAACTGGATCACAGATAAATTGAGCCAGGATAACCAAGATATCCTGGCTTAATCCCTTATCCTAGTTTTGTGCAATAGGCCCCAGGACAGAAACTTGTGCACACATATTCCATATATTCATACAGTTATTTCACACACACACACACACACACACACACACACACACACATTTATAAACACACATATACACACATACCAGGACAGAGACTTGTGCCCACATATTCATACAGTTATTTCACACTCACACACACACACACACACACACACACTCATACTTACATACATAAACAAATAATCTTATTGGTTTTGCTAGAACGTAACCTAACCACTACCTAAGTAAATGTTTAATATGTGTGTTGTACCATTGTTGTAAATGCATCTCTTTCCCCTTTCTATCATGCATTCTGTTTTTTGCTCTCTCTTCTTTCGTTCTTTCCTTTTTTCTTTTCTTTCACACACATCTATCTTTATTTTGTCTCTTATCAATAATTCTATTTCTCTCCTGTCTCTTCCCCGTTCTCTCCCTCTGTGTGTGTGTCCTCCTGGCCTGCAGATGGCAGTAGTCTGTTTGACTCCATGGCCAGTGGCATGCGTCTGATAGTCAGCTGCATCTCCTCCTTCCTCATCCTCTCACTGCTCCTCTTCATGGTCCACCGCCTCCGACAGAGACGCCGCGAACGCATCGAGACCCTCATCGGGGGCAACCGTAAGAACACACACACACACACACACACACACACACACTCACATTTGATATTTTTGTTGTCATTTGTAAGCTCAGAAGGGGTGTGTGTGTGTTGACCTGTTTCTTGTCCCCTCCAGTTCATCACTTCAACCTGGGCCGGCGAGTGCCGGGTTTTGACTACGGGCCGGACGCCTTCGGGACGGGCCTGACTCCCCTGCACCTGTCAGATGACGGTGAGGGCGGGGCTTTCCACTTCCAGGAGCCGCCCCCACCCTACGCGGCCTATAAGTACCCCGACATCCAACACCCCGATGACCCCCCGCCCCCCTACGAGGCCTCCATCAACCCTGACAGTCTCCTCTACGTGGACCTGGGTATGCTCTCTTTGGGTTACACTAGTGTGTGTGTGTGTGTGTGTGTGTGTGTGTGTGTGTGTGTGTGTGTGTGTGTGTGTGTGTGTGTGTGTGTGTGTGTCAGTCATTCCCACTTACATTGTTTGTTGATTTTTTTTCTGTTTATATGCTGTGTTGGGCCTCATGTGGGTATAAGAACCTATGTTATTAAATTGGTAAAGTTGTACTGTCATACTTGGTGACACCTAGTTACAGTGACGGAAATCAATCAAGTGGCATTGGGAGCAGTAACATTCCCGTCTTTAACAATCTCTTAGGCTCAGTAGTACCGATCCCTAATATCAGTCTATTAGGCTCAGTAGTACCGATCCCTAATATCAGTCTCTTAGGCTCAGTAGTGATATATTCCTAATAATCCCTAATATCAATCTCTTAGGCTCAGTAGTGATATATTCCTAATAATCCCTAATATCAATCTCTTAGGCTCAGTAGTACTGATCCCTAATATCAATCTCTTAGGCTCAGTAGTGATATATTCCTAATAATCCCTAATATCAATCTCTTAGGCTCAGTAGTGATATATTCCTAATAATCCCTAGTATCAATCTCTTAGGCTCAGTAGTGATATATTCCTAATAATCACTAATATCAATCTCTTAGGCTCAATAGTGATATATCCCTAATAATCCCCAATATCAATCTCTTAGGCTCAGTAGTGATCTGTCCCTAATATCAAGTTAAATGTGGATTATATCTATGACTTCTTGTTGGCACAGTTTTGCATTTCATATGTGGAAAAAGTATTTGAGAGTGCTACTGCATTAGTAGAAGTAGCACTATCCATGTTAACGTGTGTGTGTGTGCGCATGTGTGGTGTGTGTGCACGTGTGTGTGTGTGCGCGTGTGCAACAAATAGAGAGGTAAGGGAGGTGATAACAGATGTGTCCTCTAATGCCTTATTCTTGTGCTTTCTGTGTGTGTGTGTGTGTGTGTGTGTGTGTGTGTGTGTGTGTGTGTGTGTGTCTCTCCTCAGCGAGGAACGGTATGCCGGTGAGCATGGGTCAGATGAGCATGGTGGACGCGGGCGTTGCAGGTGAGGGTTCGGTTCTGCCTCCGCCCCCCGCGCCTCAGGAGCGCGAAGACTCCATCGACAGCAGCACCTTCCTGGTGGCCCCTGACACCCCCACCGAGAGCAGGGGCCCTGGGGGGCCACAGGAGCCCTCAGACTGCAGCAGCGCCCCCTCTCTCAGCACAGTGGTATAGACCTGCAGCAGGACAGAGAGGGAGAGATGGAGAGATGAACAGACCGAGAGAGGGGGGGAGAGAAGGGGGCTGGAGGAAGAGGAGGAGGAGGAGGAGGAGGAGGTGGAGATACTTCAGTGAAATGAGATCAAAAGGAAGGAGATGAGAAGCTCTACGCTCTTTTCATCCAAGAGACGAGAGATGGCGGCTAAACTCGTGGAGACACTAAAGAGACAGAAACGAGAGCCCACAGAACCGCGAAGGAGGTGCTCTTCACTTGGGCACACACGAATGAACTGGGCCTGTGTGCCTGTGTGTGTGTGTGTGCCTGTGTGTGTGTGTGTGTGTGTGTGTGTGTGTGTGTGTGTGTGCGCGCGCGCCTATGTGTGTTTACACGACGTGACGGGTGCGTTTCTGTACAGAACTGAGATCTTGTGAGATTTCCCCGAGATCGGACACTACTGAGGCTGACCGTTGGTTTTGCTTTGTGGTGATTTCTTTTTTTTTGTTTTGTTTTTAAGCAGACGAAGCAGCTTGTACGTGCCGTTTGGTTGTGGTAGGTCCCCTCAGCGTCCTCCTCCCGCGCACGCACTCCTGTACATATGGGCCCTGGCCCCCTCGCCTGGCTCCTACGGCTCGCTCGCTTTTATTTCGTGTTGTTGTTTATTGTTTGTGGTTTTTTTGTTTTTCCGATTTCTCCTCCCTGTCCCATAGTCCTCCACCTGTTGCCCACGGAGACCGGATGGGCACACCCGCATCACAAAGACTCACGGGTAGTCACGGCAACGTCGGCCACAGAACCGGATGGACGGACTTGTTGCTGCGGCAGGCGTGACCTTTTGACCTATGCCCTTTTGAGTCGTGCTGGCCTTGCAGGACCCGGTCAGATTCCCGAGGTCAGTAGGCAGCCGCGGTGAGGATGGCGGGAACTTGGGGCTGGCCACGTGACGCGTGTGCCGCAGCACGGTAGCTTCCTATTGGCCTCGCGCCCAGCGTTAGTGGTACGGACGTGTGTGTGTGTGTGTGTGTGTGTGTCGCAGCACGGTAGCGTCCCGTTGGCCTCGCACCCAGCGTTAGTGGTACGGACGACACCAGACAGACCACCCTCCGCCGCCAGTGTCCTCGAGACTTTCTGTCTGGGTCGTCGTTCCTTCCTGTTTTGTTTCTATTGTCTCTTGTTTCTTCCAGACTCTCTTGTGGTACTATAAGCACACTCGTGTGTGTGTGAGTGTGTGTGAGTGTGTTTGTCTGTCTGGTTACTGAGTTGTAGTGATAATGATGGATCATGATCATTAGGTTCTCTTGGAACTGTGCCTCAGGACATACACCGAAAACACACTCTCACACACATATACTGACTACAGTAATAAAACTGCAGTGGAGACTCCACTGTTCATGCGAACCAGCCAATAGGAGCTCAGCAGTGTGAAGCGGCTTGTGTGATTGGCTGGCCCTGAAGAGCTGTGTGTGGTGGTAACAACAGCTCCATCTGGTGGATGAGTGCTGCCATCAGCTCACACTAAGGTGTGTGAATGAGCGAGCCTGTGTGTTTGTGTGCGTTTGGTTGTTATTGCTTATTTTGTTGTTTACTTTTGTTTTCTTTTCAATTGTACTTTTTTCAAACGTATGCCATGCAGACTATGACCTCTTCACTAGTCTTTTGCTTTGACTGTATGTATTTGACACAGCATGTGTAGCGAACATGAAAAGGCTATTGACTTTTTTTTCTCAGTATTTTGCACATGACTCTCTTACTATGCTGTTTCTTTATTTGTTTTGACTGGTCAGTCCTGCAGGCAACCATTAAAGACTTCAGGGGTCAGAGGGCTGAGGTCAGGGCTTCTTTAACACCATAGGTTCAGGACTTTTGCGATCGTTTGACCATAATCTGCATGTTTGTTCATTTAAGCTGGTTGACTGATGACCCCCCCCCCCCCCCCCCTCATTCCCATCCGTCGGTAGGGCCACCTGAGTTGTTTGCCCCAATGCTAGAGAGCGTTAGGGATGCCCAAAGCTTCACGAGAGAGGCCGTGTAACTAACGTTACATGGCCCTAGAATTGGACATGACAATCATTTCAGGTTCATAGAACAGACAACTGGCCTTCCATCAGTAAGGTAGGGGGAAAATACTAGTTTGACTGGGCTGTTTTTATTTATTTATTTTAGTTAACTATTTAACTGTAGAGTGTCATGCGGGGCAACACTGACAGAGAGAGAGGAAGAGAGAGAGAGAGTGTGTGTGTGTGTGTGTGTGAGAGAGAGAGAGGTGAACGCTGGACGAAGGTTTACAATTGAACCACCATTAAACAATTTGCAATGTTTATACACAAGTATGTGGAAGAAAACATGTTTGCCACGAACGCCTGCCACTGTTAAAAGAATTTGAACTGCGTGCGTGTGTGTGTGTGTGCGTGCACTGTATGGTGAGATGAGGCTAATGCAGTGTCTACAGAGACACACAAGCTTTGTAGGATATTGAGCTGAAATCAAGCACCAGCGCTACCCTGTTGTCTTTGATGAACTGTCTGCAAAGCTCTCCACGGCATCGACGTCATATATGAAATGTCTGACTTTTTAGTTTCTTTAGTTCTATTTGCGTTGGCACAGACAATCCTCTGTGAAGGATCAGTGAACTCTAATGTTAAAAAGAGATTTTTTTTTCTGTGTATGTAAAGAGGTAGGAATTCAAGGCAAGTATGTTAATGATTTGAGTGTGAACATGTGTTTGTTTTTATTTGTTGTTTTTTGTTGATTTTTGTTTTGTTTTTGCTTTTCCTTTCCCTTCCCCCTCGTTTGGACCTGAGGTGCATGTTGTAGTGTTTTTGGGCATGCTCAGATCGTCTGTTTGTTTGTTTGTTTGTTTGTTTGTTTGTTTGTTGTTTTGTTTGTTTGTTTTTTAACCCACTCCATGCTGAAGCTCATGTCTGTCTGGGCCCCCCCCCCCCTGCCAACACAGCCCACACAGGCATGGCTCTGGACTGGGTTGCAGTTGGACCTGTTCCAGATCGGGTCAGGATTAGAGCCAGATCAGGGCCTGGTCAGAAGCGGATCAACTTCTGACCGGGCAGTTGTGTCATGTCGGATCCAAATCAGAGAGGCTTAAAGCCAGAGGTGTGTTCAGATGTTGGCGACGGCTCTGTTGCTCGCCATTTTTGTTTACAGTTTAAAGCCAATAATTTGAGAAATGTTCACACAGAAAAAGATACATTGACCTTTTTGCCAAACTCTACAGGATACACAAGCCCAGATCGGGATAGTTGGCTTCGTGTTGGCTTAGATCTGACACCTGAAGCCAGTGGGGTGTACTACGAATCTCGATTAGTGGGTTAGCGAGGTATGTTGCGCTCAAAGCCGGGCTATGCTGTGACACGAAAGTGGATCTGTTTTAGTGTCGCTATATCACCATGGTATCTTATGCTGTCAACCAAACCTGGTCGGGAGGAGGTTATGTGCTAAGTTATAGCTCAAATCGTGTAATCTACTGCACACTGACCAATCAATTGTCTTAAAAACGAAGTTATCTCACGTGTAGGATTCTGTCATATATCTTACAGGTGGAGCTCCGCCTCTACTAACATTTTGGATCTTGAATGCGCTTTAATAGTGCTGTGCGTGCAAATATCCCACTATGGACGTGCATACCATACAACAACTGATGACAATTGATTTATTTGATGTTATAGGTTAGAATCAAAAAATGACCGCAGTGTAGATTAAGCTATCGTTCATGAATGCGGAAGTAATTGTTTTTAAATAGAGGCGGTCTTGTGCGTCTCCACGTTACACGATTGGCCAAAGTCATCCCAACACCGAGAACGCGCACAGATCTGAGCTGAAAGCCTAGTTTCACAAATATGTCACATAACTGCAATCGTAGTATCACTTAACATATACCCCTGAGTCAAGGCTTTGTCAAACCTCGATATGTCTACATAGCCTAGATATGTCTAACATGCTTCGTAGTATACCCCACAGGTGTGTGTTCAAATTTGGGAAACAGAGTTGGATGTTTAAGCCCCAACTACAACTACAAACAGAGTTGGACGTTTGTAGCCCCCCATCTGGACTAGGGATAGTCCGAGTTCTAGTCCGATTCCAGACCCAGTCCAGAACCTGCCACTAAATGGACTCCAATTCTGCCCCCTTTGGCTCCAATTACGCCCCCTTTGGCTGCGTCTTCAAAGACATTATGAGTACCGGTAGTTGATTTTTCATTTGTTATAGATTTCAGACTGAGGAGGTGCAACAAGATTTTGAGGGGAGGGGGGGAAAAAAATGTTTTAATGTAGAATGCAAGCAGTCGATGACTTTTAAATGTTGATTTTACTTTAGGCTTTATATTTTTTAATAGTAGATTTTTTTTTATTATTATTTTTATTTTGTAGGGGGCCTTTTTAAGTTTTATTTTGAAGTAGATGTACATCTAATCAAATGCCAAATAAATTGTATCATAAAAAAGTATGTTGTGGGTGATGTGATTTGTATTTCAGAAACACTTGCGCATCATGAGCTTCTAGACAGTGAGGGTCTGGTTGGTCCTGACATTTTTTTTTGCATACCTTAATTCATGTTCTGAGTTTATATCCTTTAGCATGGATTATAACGACACAAAGCTGAGTTTTTTAGATTTGTGGATCATCCGAGAGGGGGAGAAATTATATACGGATCTCTACACGAAGCCTACAGCGAGAAACTCCCTCTTAAGGGCTGACTCTGACCATCCCTTGCCACTAAAAAACAGTCTACCTTTCAGCCAATTTTGTCGTTTAAAACGTATCTGTAAAAAACCTGAAGACCTGACTAAGAATATGACAACCATGAAAAATAACTTTAGAAAGAGGGGCTACAAAAACTCTGTTTTGAATGAAGCAGCGAATAAAATCAATAATATACCAAGAACTGATTTATTAAAAAAAAAAAAAAAAAAGAAATCTAATAAACGGGTGATATTAACCACAGAGTATTGCAGAAATTTTGGACAGTTAAAGAATATAATCATGAAACACTGGCATATTTTGGAATCAGATGATCATTTAAAAAATGTCTTTAATGAACGACCACTTGTCTACAAAAGAGGTCGAAATTTAAGAGATCAACTTGTTCATTCATATCTGTCCCCTGACCCTATTGTGTCTCAAACCACCCTAGCACCGATCCCTGATGGGAATAGGCGCTGTGGCAACTGTACCCAATGCGTACCCAAATGTACCCAAGGTGTAACAGTTTCAAAAACCCACATACGGGGAAGGAAATTAAGATCAAAGGTAAAATTTCTTGTAGTACGTTTGTGATATATTTAATAACCTGTCCATGTGGTAAATCTTAAGTTGGCAAAACGAGTAGATCTTTGAAGACACGTATAGCTGAGCATCGAAGCACTATTAGATGCAAACATTTGAATTATCCTGTTGCTGCTCATTTCGTTGAATTCAATCATCCAATTTCATCCTTTAAATACATTGGTATTGAGAAGATGTCATTGCCCCCTAGAGGGGGTGATTTAGACAATTTACTCTCCAGAAGGGAACACTACTGGATATACCATTTAAAAACCTTAACACCCTATGGTTTAAATGTTGAATATGACCTTAAATGTTTTCTCTGAAGGGTTACCTGCAAAAATGTGTTGTTTATGATTTCAGATTGTATTATTTATGATGTTTTAACTGAACTGATGTTTTAATTTCAATCTGTAAACATGTGTAAATAGATGTAAATACTCTGGGTTACACCTAATTAAGACTGATTTGCCAATGAGTGAGCCTTGTGCTCAGAGGCATTTAGGGTGATCAACCTATGGATGAGCTCTATGCACTAGGGGACCAGGTGTTCACTAATTGGGATGAATATAAAGACACTTTGGATGTTGGTGTTGTATAAGTTTGAAGAAGGCCAAAAGGCCGAAACGTCACTTCAACATTAAAACATGGAGCAGAGTGTGCGGCATTCTCTTTATTTTCTTTAACAATTATATGCACAAGAAGCCAGCACCTCAGGAAAGACTTTATTGGTGTGCGATACCTCTTTTTTTTCTAAGTGGTCCTGAAACATGATATCATGAAACAGAACACAAAAACATGAAAAAAGGTGGATAAAAAAGTGTGTTAGAGGCACTAAACGAAGAGGAAAACACATACCGCTGGGAAGTCATACGGCACACAAACGTTTGACAGAAATAAGGAACAACAGCTGTGTTGAAGGCTCTCTCTTGTAAATGAGGGTTTTAAATGCAGTCTGGCATGTTCTTAATTCCAGAGAACCCGTCTGTGTCTAACACTGGTGCCATCAGCATAGCCAGTGATGGCCTCTTCTGGCATCATATGAAGCTGGCTGCCTACCCCACCGTAAGTGATTGGTTCCTGGATTTTTGGTGATTCAGAATTTGGCTTGAATGGAAGCGATGCCAGACGGACCTGTTGAGCAAAATCAGATGCGTTCACAGGTTTGTCTGGGTTCACCCAGTTGCATCCAAAGTCCACAGAGAAGATGCGTTACAGCTGTGTGCGTTTTCTGTGGTCAACAGAGGGCGCTAAATCAGTGGTGGTTATCAGTCGCAGGTTCATTCAGTACACAAGTGTTAATAGCGTGGGCGCCCTGATTGGGTTTGTGGTCACTATGCTGAAACATTATCTCTGTGTCTCAGTATCCGCACTGTCTTAAAGTGAATTGTATTATGAGGGCAGTCTTTCACCGGTAACAAAATGTCAGTGTCCTAATCCATCAGGGGGAAACCCTTCGCAGCAAATGCAGAAGGTCAGCCGCCTGATAGTCCTGAACAGGGCTCGAATGATCTTTTTGTCTTTAAGGGGGTCTCTCTATCTCATAAAAAGTTGGCACACCCCGCGCATAGCCAAAAAAGGCGATACAATGAAATAGCCTAGGCGCAAGTGGCGCTTTTGCGCAGTACAGTATATGCGCACGGTAGGCCTAGGCTTTACCTTGACACACGCACACAACAGACATAGATTTCTGTCTAGGGTGACTTCTTCAGATTTGCTAGTGCTGTCAAATCGATACGGTTTGCTCATATAGTCTAGTGGTGTGGTGGTGAAGTGTCATGCTGCGTTCAAGAGCGGTCATACGGACCGCGGGCCACATCCGGCCCGTGGGCTTTCCCTGACCGGCCCGCGTAAAGTCCGTGAAAGAACAATAGTCAAGAGCCTAGCATAGAGATAATGCACGCAAATCAATATCGTTGCTTTTATTTTGAAAGCGACTGCTATTTGTACGCCCATACATTTGTTCATGGATGCGATGTAAAAACCTTCACTGATGTGCTGGTGAATAGAATTTATGCTTCTGCGTCGACACAATGCAGTTGCCTTTAAGTCGGCGTAAACCTTTCAAAGTTTTGTGTCTCTTATGTCTGCGTCGCTCACCACCGCAAAGGTTGTCAGAACGAACTCCTGCTGTTTGTTGGCGATACGAAGTGTTAATTACAGTGCATGAAAATGCACTGTTCTTCCTAGGAACTTCTTATTATTATTCCGCTTTTTTCTCTTGAACAGTTTAACTTAGAAACTTCATTCAAACTTATATATATATACTTTATACTTTTTAAACTATTAAAGAAAAACTTTTTAAAAATCCCCATAGACTTAACATTGCCGATTATGACATCATAATACGGCCATCAAGCAATTAGAATCCTATGGCAGGTGTTCAGGCCACCTGCAGCCTCAGGCTTTAAGCAGAGACGGTTGATAAAGCCAGAGCCATAGAAAAAGAGAGTTGCGACACTCCCATAGACTTCCATAGGAAACAATGGCGGTGCTTTTTCCACGCTACTTCCGCTTTATGCTGAGCTCAACAGTTCCAAACTTTGACATTCACGGCTGTAGCCCCATTGACTTCCATTGCTTTCTGCCTGATATTGTCAGTGGTTCAACCCGGATCAGTTTAGTGAGTGACTCAGAATAACCCGGATCCTTAAAAGGAATCGAGTTTGACAGGCCTAGGCTACAGCCGTGAATGTCAAAGTTTGGAACTGTTGAGCTCAGCATAAAGCGGAAGTAGCGTGGAAAAAGCGCCGCCATTGTTTCCTATGGAAGTCTATGGGAGTGTCGCAACTCTCTTTTTCTATGGCTCTGGTTGAAACTAAGGGGAGGAATGTGAGTGAGTACACTGTGCCCTGATTTTGTCCACTGCCGTTAACTCAACTGCTAGCCTATTGATACGATTTGCACTAGCATTGCACCAATTTCGGAGGAGCGCCTGAAAGAGTATAAGGCTATAAAATAAGCCCTCATATATTTTGTGTTCACCTATATGCCCAAGATGTATCGAGGCTATTTTATTTGATATTGTTTCATAGGGCTTTAGAGGTGGTGTTGAAGCCTATAAGCCCAATGTTTTCTTGTCAAGTGCTCTGTTTGTGGCATTTTTTATAATAAAGAGCACAAAAGAAATACCTGTTATGTTCTCCATAGTAGAACTTTATGTAGGCCTACACATTTAGGAACAGATACTGGGTTCTGCCCAAAATCGAGCAACATAAAAATAACGTAAAAGTAACAAGTAACGTAAAAAGTTACTTTCCATAGAGGGTAACTAAGTAAAGTAACGGGTTACTTTTTTGAGAAGTAACGAGTAACGAGCAAACACTACTTTTTAAAAGTAACTTCCCCAACACTGCTGTATACTGCTTATCAAAGATGCTTAAGTTGAAGCACATATGTAATGCATGTGGCACCATGCACTTCATGGGAGACATTTTGAAAGTTTTTACTTGAATTGTTACTTGAACTTCCCTTGGGGATCAATAAAGTATCTATCTATCTATCTATCTATGTGCTGCTCATGCTGTATGGTTACTATCCAACATGGTCTTTTTCATAGATTTGCCAGCTACCGCCATTTTCATGCATTTTGGCAGCAGATTGAACCTGCCACTAGGCGAATTGTACGCGTTGGACAATCATCGACCAAAGTTCCTGATACGACTGCTGACCCACCACGTAGACCAGTAGGCATCTGATTGTCTGTTTTTATGTTGTGGAAATAAAAGATAAATACAAGAATTTGAACATTACATTTTAATATTTTCGGATGTAGTGCTATGCTGTTACAAAGACTTTTGTCTTGCACAATGTGCAACTTGTCAATTACTATTTGTCTACCTACAGAGCCGTTGTCTACCGCTGGTTGATGAGTTGTTCCTCTTTTTGGTCTATCTGTCTCTGGGTCTGAAGGAGAAGGATCTAGCGGACCGCTTCAATGTACATCAGTCAACTGTTAGTAGAACAATTAGAACCTGGGCTAATTTTATGTTCACAGTTTTGGGTGCTGTGGGCATTTGGATGTCTCCTGATGCAGTACGTGCCATGATGCCTAGTGTGTTCGAAAGGTACTCTGACACACAGGTGATAGTAGACTGCACTGAACTAAAATGTCAAACTCCTTCTTCACTGCTTTTGCAGAGTGAGATGTACTCCCAATACAAATCTCACACCACAGTAAAGGGAATGATTGGTGTGTCCCCACACGGTGCTGTCACCTTTGTGTCAGCACTGTACTCGGGTTCTATCAGTGATAAAGAACTGTTTAAGCAGTCTGGAATAATCCCTTTACTGGACAAAGACATGGCTGTAATGGGGGACAAAGGCTTTACAATTTATGATTTATTACCAGGTAAAGTACACAGGCCACCATTTCTGGGAAAGAACTCTCAGCTGTCTCGTGAAGAGGTTTTAGCTACTCAGGACATTGCACGGCTTAGAATACATGTGGAGAGAGTGATTAGGCGCATCAAAGAAAATAAATTGTTCGATTCCATCATCCCTCTGACTATAGCTGGTAGTATCAACCAGCTTTTTGCAGTAGCCTGCCTTCTATCAAATTACCAGAACAAGCCACTGGTCAAGGCTTGGGCCAAATAGATCATCTAAGGTACCTATTGTAAATACATTTGTACATAAAGCAAGATTAACAAAAGTTTGCAGACATTTTTTTATTCTGTCAAATAAATGTTGTGCCCAGTACCTAACGCCTGTTAAAAGTCAGGTACTTGGGCATATAAAAATTGAAATAATAGTTGTCTGCCTTCTTTCGAATTACTTTTAGAATCTCTTGGTTAACTTCTATACGTTGGACTAGCATGTCTTCTTGGGCAAAAACGACAAAGTCACACCATGTCATTCCTGTCAGCATAAGTTGCCCCTGCACCTGCCAGTAGTATATGTGGCTTTCTTTTAACAGCAGTGTTCCTTCTTGCATGTTAAGGTATTTGCAGTCAACGTAGCTGGTAACATTGGGGCACTTGATCTCAACTAGGCCAAATGGTGGCTGTGCAAGAGGGTCAAATACTAGGCCATCTGGTGAGGTGCCAAGCCATGGGGCGTCAGTGTGAACAATTAGGCCACAGGGCATGTAGTTCACGTTCCTTATTTTGCAGTATTCTTGTGCTGCTGTAAATTCCATATCTGCACCTGTTTGAGTAAAAGATGTTTCTAAATTTGAGTTGAATGGTCGCAATACAGTGAGCATATGCAAAGTATTGTAATTAGCAAATGAATGCCATTGCAAGGTGGGGTAACAGTTAACTTAGAAACAGACAGTTATGTGTGTACCTCTTTTCATTTCAGCTGTCTGCCTCGTTCCTTTGAGGATGCGTTCAGCCAGAGACTGTGCTGAGCCATCTCCCCTGACAAAGCACACCTCTGAAATGAGAGGAGGTTATGCGAGGCCTGCGCAGCTGATGCCACTCTAAACTTCCAGCCTGTTCTCTGGTTGCCACCTCAATCATTCTTGCCATTTCAAATGTCACATTCAAACTTTTCAAATGGAAGTGCTGTTCCTCAGTTAGCCCATGCACCCAGTCTGTTGGGGCAAGCCGGTAGTCATTTGTTGGAAGCTCTGGAAAAGGTGGAGCATCCAAATGGTTATTTATTACCTTAGTAGGTATTATGGGCTGCTGGTATGAATGCACACTTCCCTTTTGGGCTAAACCAAGCGATGTCTCCACCAGTGTTCTCTCATCACTGATGGCCATTGTTGCTATGAGGGGCCTCTCTTCGATTGCGAAGTCTCTGTAAGGGTCCTCAATAAATAGCAGCCCAATATCACATGGATTCCCATTCACACCCTTGTAGAGTGTACTTCTGTGTGACAAAGTAATAATAATAAATATAACCGCAAGCGGTGATTTACGGGGTCCGAGCAAAACGAACATGATGGCATAGCTTTTTAGTTTTACATATGCTTTGATTGTTTGGGCACAATTGTTCAAAAGAAACGTGATCGGATTTCGGTTATCGGATTTCAGTTACCGGATTTCAGCTATCGGATTGGATCAAATCTTGAAAATGGGTTGTTCAAAGGGAAACAAGGATCCTGAAATTGGATTAGATCACATAATCTATTCTTGGTTTTGATCTGGATAAAACCTTCACTTTGTGTCGTTCAACACTTTTGAGTTGGATTGGAATAAATTTGATGCATAAAATTAGGATTACCCTGTGCTGTAACATTATAGTGTGCTAACCTCCACAACCCAACAGTATTCTAACAATACTTGATTCTACAGGACTATTTATTTGTTGTGGATAAGATGAAGGGTTTGATAATGGAAGGCAGTGTTTCCCACAGAATTGAATTGTATTTGTGGTGGTGGGTTCTGTGTCGGAGTCAATAAGATAAACAGCGTATAATTATACAGTTATACTTGCCTTGCACTACAAGTCCATATTGACAAGTAGCTGTAATGCTGTAATGTTATAGTGTGCTAACCTCCACAACCCAACAGCATTCTATTCTAGTATGCTAACCTCCACAACCCAACAGTATTTTAACACTAATGCTTCAGGTGGGATTTGAACACTCAACATAAGGATGACCAGTACAAGGCATTATCCCACTAAGCCACTGTCAATCCTACATCTTTGCCAGTCACATTCACATGCTGAAAATGTGTATTGGTAAACACACAAGAAAAACTCCAAGTATACATTTGACAATAAAATGAAGGGCTTTCCTGAAAGAGAACACCTGAAAACGTTTGGAAATTCTGGGACAATTAGACATTTGTAGAGAAGAACAGTAATGGATGAAATATAAATATGATAGACTTAATGATGAAGGAAAAATAGTAAACAAAGAAGTTCCCCTATATGTCTTCGAGTGTGTTGGCATTCTGATTCTTGGCAACTAATGAGTGTGAATGTTGATTGCCTGATGTCATTCAGGTGCTGTTCAATGGTGTGACTCTTCAATAACAAATAGCATGTGCATTTTGAGCCTAAAGCTCTAGCAGGATTCGAACTCTCAACCTAACAAACACCAGCACTAGGCATTATCCCTCTGAGCCACTAACAATCCGACATATTAGGCAGTCACATTCACATGGTGAAAATGTGTGTTGGTAAACACACAAGAAAAACTCCAAGTATACATTTGACAATAAAATGAAGGGCTTTCCTGAAAGAGTACACCTGAAAACTTTTGGACATTTTGGGGCAATTAGACATTTATAGAGAAGAACAGTAATGGATGAAATATAAATACGATAGACTTAATGATGAAGGAAAAATAGTAAACAAAGAAGTTCCCCTATATGTCTTAGAGTGTGTCGGCATTCTGATTCTTGGCAACTAATGAGTGTGAATGTTAATTGCCTGATGTCATTCAGGTGCTGTTCAATGGTGTGACTCAGAAGGCTCAATGGTATGGAGTGATGACACGAAAATGGCAGGTTTCGGTGCAACACAAGTTAACTTTATTTGAGTTTCAATTCATCTGTTCTTTTGTTCTTTACTTGTATGTGTGCTGCATCAAAGAGGAAACAAACAGAAAATGGAGTAATCAGTGAAATGGGGTAAATCAGTACAGATCCCAACTCACAAACAAACCAATTGACATTTGAACAATAAACTGAAATCATAAGGCTATATAAGGTACAACTAAACAATACTTGACATCCCAAGTCAACCAACATCACCTAATCATCTCTCACATGGGACTCCAACACACCAAACCAACAAACAAAGACCTTTACACATGATGGCAGAGCTACTCTACAAACTGATAAACATCACAAAAGTCATAGTGAAGGTGATTAAAGTGATGACTTACGTTAACTCAAAGACGCACACAGAGCAGGACACACTGGAGTGCTGGGTTGAGATGAACAAAAGAGCGAACTGAGGGCGAGCAAACAATTTATCCTGGTCTGAGCCCCTGCTCCGGAGCTACAGGGTTTCCCAGCGGGTAAACTTTGGAAAGATTTGCAAAGATTTGGAAAAGATTTTTGAAAGACTACAGTCTCAGACCCTCTCACATCTAAAGACAAGTAGTAGAGTTTTAAGTCACAGACTATGATTTTGCAATGACTAGGGATCTTGCAGGGTCACTATTTACAAGACTGCAACATGATTCCTTTAAATTATTACCCATTGTGCAATAGATAAACAGGAACTGAAAATTATAGCCTACTAAACTCAAAGTCGTATTTTCATGTTTCTGCAGCATTGTTTCATGCGTGACATCCTTAACCGATATAGTTTTGTTCTGTCAAGTGGAAGAGCCGACTAAATATGTATAAGAAATGACAAATATTATAAGAATAACAAATAATTATAGGCTACAGCTTATAATTATACAGTAATACTTGCCTTGCACTACAAGTCCATATTGACAAGTAGCTGTAATGTTATAGTGTGTTATCCTCCACAACCCAACAGCATTCTATTGTAGTATGCTAACATCCACAACCCACTAATGCTTCAAGTGGGATTTGAACTCTCAACCTAAGGATCACCAGTACAAGGCATTATCCCACTGAGCCACTGTCAATCCTACATGTTGGCCAGTCACATTCACATGGTGAAAATGTGTATTGGTAAACACACAAGAAAAACTCCAAGCATGGAGGGGCGATTAGACATTTGTAGAGATGAACACTAATAGATTAAATATAAATATGATAGACTTAATGATGAAGGAAAAATAGTAAACAAAGAAGTTCCACTGAATGTCATAGAGTGTCTCGGCATTCTGATTCTTGGCAACTGATGAGTGTGAATGTTGATTGCCTGATGTCATTCAGGTGCTGTTCAATGGTGTGAATCTTCAATAACCAATAGTATTCGAGCTAGAGCCTAAAGCACTACCGGGGATTCGAACCCTCAACCTAACAAACACCAGCACTAGGCATTATCCCACTGAGCCACTGACAATCCTACATATTGGGTAGTCACATTCACATGGTGAAAATGTGTGTTGGTAAACACACAAGAAAAACTCCAAGTATATATTTGACAATAAAATGAAGGGCTTTCCTGAAAAAATACACCTGAAAACTTTTGGATATTCTGGGGCAAATAGACATTTATAGAGAAGAACAGTAATGGATGAAATATAAATATGATAGACTTAATGATGAAGGAAAAATAGTAAACAAAGAAGTTCCCCTATATGTCATAGAGTGTGTCGGCATTCTGATTCTTGGCAACTAATGAGTGTGAATGTTAATTGTCTGATGTCATTCAGGTGCTGTTCAATAGTGTGAATCTTCAATAACCAATAGCATGTGCATCTTGAGCCTAAAGCTCTAGCAGGATTCGAACTCTCAACCTAACAAACACCAGCACTAGGCATTATCCCACTCTGCCACTGACAATCATACACATTCAGCAGTCACATTCAAATGGTGAAAATGTGTGTTGGTAAACACACAAGAAAAACTCCAAGTACACATTTGACAATAAAATGAAGGGCTTTCCTGAAAGAGTACACCTGAAAACTTTTGGATATTCTGGGGCAAATAGACATTTATAGAGAAGAACAGTAATGGATGAAATATAAATATGATAGACTTAATGATGAAGGAAAAATAGTAAACAAATAAGTTCCCCTATATGTCATAGAGTGTGTCGGCATTCTGATTCTTGGCAACTAATGAGTGTGAATGTTAATTGTCTGATGTCATTCAGGTGCTGTTCAATAGTGTGAATCTTCAATAACCAATAGTATGTGCATCTTGAGCCTAAAGCTCTAGCAGGATTCGAACTCTCAACCTAACAAACACCAGCACTAGGCATTATCCCACTCTGCCACTGACAATCATACACATTCAGCAGTCACATTCAAATGGTGAAAATGTGTGTTGGTAAACACACAAGAAAAACTCCAAGTACACATTTGACAATAAAATGAAGGGCTTTCCTGAAAGAGTACACCTGAAAACTTTTGGATATTCTGGGGCAATTAGACATTTATAGAGAAGAACAGTAATGGATGAAATATAAATATGATAGACTTAATGATGAAGGAAAAATAGTAAACAAAGAAGTTCCCCTATATGTCATAGAGTGTGTCGGCATTCTGATTCTTGGCAACTAATGAGTGTGAATGTTAATTGTCTGATGTCATTTAGGTGCTGTTCAATAGTGTGAATCTTCAATAACCAATAGCATGTGCATCTTGAGCCTAAAGCTCTAGCAGGATTCAAACTCTCAACCTAACAAACACCAGCACTAGGCATTATCCCACTCAGCCACTGACAATCATACACATTGAGCAGTCACATTCAAATGGTGAAAATGTGTGTTGGCAAACACACAACATCAAGAAAATTCCTAGCATACATTTGACAATAGAATTAAGGGCTTTATAAAAAAGAGTACATATCTGAAAATGTGCACTGTTAATGGTATCCACCTAATGATGGTTGTATGGTTGTTATCCAAGAAAAAAAATTACTCATATAGGAATATAGGTGATATAGGAGAAATGGGCTGAGTGGTCGAACTTTATTGGCCTATATCTCTGAAATGGAACAACGTATCCAAATTCTTTTGATAGCTTTTGTGAGGCTTTGTCTAAACATTGTCTGTGAGAATTTTGGTGAAGATTTGATAATTTTTGAAGCCTGTGAAACTTTTTATGATGTTTGGCTTTTCTCTGAAATTGTGGCAAAAGTAAACATTTTTAGAGCATAAGACCAGGGTGAAAAAGATGCATCTGAATGTAGAGATTAATATGATGAAAGAATTTTGAGTCTAGGTGAATCTGGTAAGGAGAAATAAGCGTTTTTGACAAGAGCGCCACCTTTGGGTGCAGTACCCCAAATTTGGGTTATGGGTAGTGGGGGGTACTGGTAACAATACTTGAAAATGTCAAGTTTCTAGGACTTACGGTTTATAGGAATATAGGTGATCTAGGAAAAAAGGCCTAAGTGGTCTAACTTTATTGGCCTATATCTCTGAAATGGAACAAAATATCAAAATTCTGAGCGATAACTTTTGTGAGGCTTGGTCTAAACATTGTCTGTGAGAATTTTGGTGAAGATTCGATTATTTTTGAAGAGTGTGAAACTTTTTATAATGTTTGGCTTTTCCATGAAATTGTGGAAAAAGTAAACATTTGTAGACCATAAGACCAGGGCCAAAAAGATGCATCTGAGTTTAGAGATTAATATTCTGAAAGAATTTTGAGTCTAGGTGAATCTGGTAAGGAGAAATAAGCATAATTAACTTTTTTTTTCAATAGCGCCACCTTTGGGTGCAGTACCCCAAATTTTGGGTTATGGGTAGAGGGGGGTACTGGTAACCATACCTGAAAATTTCAAGAGTTTTGGAGTTACGGTTTAGGCTGCAGTATGATTTTTACAGAATTTTGGCCAAAAAATGAACGGTACAGAAACAATAGGGTTCCTGCAGCTACGCTGCTCGGACCCCTAATAATAGTATGGCATCTTTCATACACAGAATGCAGCCATAGCTTTGGGGCATAGTGGATAAAAGCAGCTTCTCCACATTAGAGGATCTAAGTTTCCTTTGTGGTTGATAATGCATTAAAAGCTCATAGATGTATGAAGGGGCTATGCCATTCAGAGCTTTGTAAGTAATTTGTAAGTAATTAAGGGCGGTGGTAGTGTAGTGGTTAAGGAGCTGGGCTAGCGTGCAGTAGCCTGAAAGTTGTCGGTTCAATTCCCGGCTTCCACCGTTGTGCCCTTGAGCAAGGCACTTAACCCCAAGTTGCTCCGGGAACAATGTGATCCCTTGTAATATAGCTGACATATGTAAGTCACTTTGGTCAAGAAGTGTCTGCTAAATGTAATGTAATTAACATAACCTTAAAATCAATTCTATAGGAAACAGGGAGCCAGTACAGTTCAGCTAATATCCTACAGTGACAATGTTGTATTTATGGTCTGCTGGCTTTAGTAACTGCATTTAAAGCGAAGTCCATAAAGTCAGTCTAGTGTCATTGAGTTGTTTGCACTGAATACAGTCCTCATTTGAGATGAGGATGACCTGAAAGTAAGAACCATTTTTCACTCTCAGTGTGGGTTTTCAGAAAAGTTTCTACCCTTGTGACATGCTGTGCCCCATGTTTAAGTGTATGAGCTCAGTGACTGCAGTACAGCACCTCACCTGATTCCTCCTTCCATATGCCTGTTAAGTCTGGGTCTTGTGACAATCATACTGCTTATCGGCCCAGGTTTCACTCCCTTATGAAGTAAAGAAAATAAACAGTCGCCACTATATTATGCTGCACCTCTATTACTTCTGACTTTGGATCACTATACTTTCTATTAGCAATTTACTAATTTATTGCTACATACATAACCTAACTCTTACATACAGTATGTTTGTCTCAACCCTTACTGCAGTTCTGGGCTTGTGCCACTGTTGTTCAGTCTCTGTGCAGGCATGAACAGGGGGCACAACCTGGATATTGAGCTCTGAATAATGTGCTGTCTGAAAGAGCAGTGCAGCAGTGTGATTACACACTGCTGTGCCAGCTTTGCACGAACACTGACTGGAGGTCATGACGACAGGGTTTGAATCACGAAGCACTATCTGTGTAGAATACATAAAGAGAGATGGATAGATAGATAGACAGATAGATAGATAGATAGATAGATAGTATTTATTGTCCCATAGGGATAATGATTTCCACACAACATTCCATCATGTTCCATAGCACAGCAACATAAAAACACATATAACATGTATGCATGCATGAAACTACAAGCAACTGAGGTGGTGGTGACAATATTACTGCTTGTTCAACAATGTGATGGCGGTGGGGACAATTTTTAAAACTGGCATTAGTCAGTTTAGTGCTCTGTATCTGCGGCCGGATGGAAGTAGTGTAAACAATTGGTTCAGGGGATGGTCTGTGTCAGCTGCTATTGTATGTGCTAGGCGTGTGAGGTTGGATGATGCTTTTGTAGAGTAGGAGCAAGAGGTGGGGGGCAGCAGAGAGGGCTTTTGAGTTTGCATATGACATGTAGTCTTTGTTGTGTGCGTGTCTGGATGGCAGTGACATGTTCCTTGAAGTGGAGTTTGTTGTCTGAGTCCCAGGTATTTTAAACTGATGACCTGTTGACAATTGGACAAAGATTGTCACTGATGTATCCTTTGAAGTGTTTTTGAAGTGAATTTTGTAACTTAAACAGTCGTCAGAACAAATACCACTGAATTAAGATTTGTTCTAGTAAGGTTGCTGGGATAATTTTGTTGACAAGGGGTTTCCAACAAGTCTACTACAATACTACAAAACAATAAGTATGTTGCAATAGAAAGATTTACTGTCAAACAACTTTGCCCCAATTAACAGGGAGACTACAGCCATTTATCAAGTGTCTCAGAAGAATGTGTGTAGGTTACCATTGTCTCTGTGAACATGGTGTTTACATAGTCACGAACATGCTCATGGCCAAATGAAAGCAGTTGTAGTGTAACTATTTTCATTCTGAGAGGCTTGATGAACGCATGCTATGCAGTCATTGAACTGGAACAGACTGCACAATTGAACAGAATACCCAAACCCCTCCCTAAACATTAGCCTACTCTTCTGCATGGACCTGTGACAAGCTGCTCTGACACTGAGAGTACCGGTCAACCTGTCTTTGTTTGAAACTGGTGGACAAGAAGATACAGCATTCATGCATCACATTTGTCATTATTCCAACAATGTTTTAGTATTGTGAAACACCTAAGAACAGCAGTTGACATTAGTCGACACATTAGACCTAAAGTCAGATGGATAGGTTGACCAGCATATCACATAGGACATCGTAGTAATTATACTGTTGGTACTATAACAACATCGCTAAAATGCAGTCTTCATTTCATTGTTTTAATCGTCTGCACGCAAAAATAACAGGCTAAAATACTGATAGCATACAAGTCTAAACTAACTAGGCTAAAGTTACTGATAGTTAACGTTAACGCAGCTAACGTAACGTTATCGCTGGGTGGCATTAGAAAAAGCTACATATACCTGGCTACATACCTTCATAATTATGAATAAAAGAGGAGGCGTAAAACTTAAACCCCTTGTCTAGCAGAGTACTCGGGGCTCTGGACGTCCGTTTGGCTATACGGTGTACATCCGATATGGTAATTTGAGGTAGCTCCTGTAAACACCGGCTATAAAAGGTGGCCATAACTACGCTTTACCGGTAGCTGCTACAGTATCTGACGGCCGGAGTAGTTGATTCCGTTTTGTAGAACCCAAGAATGTTGCGCATAATCCGAATTAAGACTACACATCCTATTCAACTGTTTCCTCTGCCCAAAACTGTTTCAAAATATATTTGCCGATATATTTTTCTAAAAAAAAAATCCCATCCCCTCCGCTAAACTCTAGGAACGCAACCACTAGATGGCGATGAGATTACTTTCCCTCCCTATGGCAGGTGTTCGGGCCACCTGGATCTCAACTGCCAGTCTCAGGCTTTAAGCATACAAACTGGCCCTATTAAGACTACACATCCTGTTCAACTGCTTCCTCTGCCAAAAACTGTTTCAAAATAAAAGTCCTCACTACAATATTTCACTGCTAAACAATGTAAGCCTTTAAACTACTGAACTTTTTAACTGTTCAGCCATTGTAACTGTTACTTGTCATCAACTGTGACTCCTACCCACTGTAGCTAGTTAGCTAAGTTAGCTAAGTAACATGGAGTCTGTCTCAAATGGTGTACTTACGTGAGTACACTTTCGTGTAGTACACTAGCTGCTATGTGCACTGTGTGCTTACTGGCGGAGTTCGCAAATTTTAACAAAATAGTATTTTCTCATATTAAACACTAACTCCGTGCACTTCACGGAAATGACGATCGCAAACATTTTAACATAACTTTATTGGCGTCCTCAACTCGACAGTGACATGATCATACTGTGTCAAAACATGAACCGTTTATGTTATAACTTGCTTGTACCTCCGTAAAGTCTGTTTTCCACTGCTGCTGTTTCAGCTTTCTTAACCGCGATTTCCACGAGTTTGAAAACGCTCCCTCCCCTTCCGCTATTTGGCCAAGATGGCGTCCGTTCATAGACACTAGATGTCGCCTTGACTACTGCTGTTCATTGGAACGAATGCGTCAATCGAGACGCCATCTTGCTTCAGTGATCCACTCCTCTATAATGCATTAGCGTCAATCTGGGCAAAGATCTAGCGAAAATAAAATCACCATAAATCGTCAAAATCTCAAGCAATTATCTAGTTTTTTGGGTTGTTCCAACTGACAGGCATGTATTTATGGTTGAGTCTAGAGAAAACTAAGCTTAAGACGATAATAAAGATACATTTTACCCATCTAGCCCCATAGACTCCCATTCATTCTGCAATAGCTAGCGGCGGCCCCTAGAGGAACAATGAGTAAACTGCAACCAGGTTCGATACAATGAAAGTAAACAGGCTCTTCTAGACAGGCTCTGGTTGAGGCCACATACCCCTCGTCTCGTTTACTCATGTAAGTTGTAATCTCACCAGAAGTTGCTGTAGATCTGTAAAACATTTACCTCTGCTACTACATAGGCTACGCCAGTCGTTACTTTTATAATCATGGGTCAGTGCCATGGGCAAACGAGATGTAGCTGAATTCATAAATGACAAAGCCATGAGAAAGGTGATTTTCTTACATTTCAACAACAAAGAAGCCGATCTGCCATCATTGTGAGAAGTTCCCAAATTTGTCGCTAATTACTAAAAAGGTTTTCTATCGCTGGGGATGGCCAAACGTCGCTAAATAGGTAACGCTGACAATACAGGGGAACTAGTTTAGCGCTTCAGATCCCTGTACAAAGATGGCGGCGGTGTTGACGCATGCTGAGAAGCAGAAGGCGACATCAGTGTATATATCTATGGCGTCCGTTAAGCAGGGCCGCGTTTGGGCATTGGGCAAAGGGGCTGCTGCCCCGGGCCCCGGCCACTAGGGGGCCCCGGCGCGGGACATTTAAAAAAGAAAACAAGTGTCTTATCGTCACCTGTCTTTGCCCGTATCAATGCATGCTATCACAGACAACAATGGGTTCGCATGAGACAATTAGTAAATATGAAAGCGGATCTCGAAAAAAGAGAGAGCTTCAGCCAGACGTTCTCAGTAAGGCGCGCCAAAACCATGGCCGTACGCGCTGTGCGTATCAGCCAGGCTACTCAACAACGAGACAGAATTTCCCCTGTGTGCGTGTATTCACACCAAATTGGCCTAGGCTACCATAACTTCTCAACTCTGCACAGTAGCCTATTCCATTAACTGCATGCCAGTAGGCTATACAATTTTCTGTAAAGTAAAGTTTGTAACGTTATCAAAATCAACTTAATGCAGAACTATGCACGCGCGCACCTTTTGTTTGAGCAGGAGAGATATACAGGCATGCTACAGAAGTTGTAGGCTAGCTTGTTGTTTTCTATCAGCACACACAATGGTATAAGCTAATTCATTAACTCAAGACTCATCATGGATATAACAAGTTTTTTAAACAACGAAAACAGAAAGGATGGCGACAGCAAAGCGAGAGGAGTTATTTCAAATGGGCAAGCCGCAAGCACAAGGTAGGCAAGATTATTGCTTGTCAAAACGTTAGGCTAGCATTACCACTGTTTAAAGCCATACGTGAACGTAGCCTTCGCTAGAACAAAACTAGGTAACTTTAGCCTTTATAGGGCTTTACAAAGTTGTCCAAATAAATAGGTCGTTGTTAGGCGTTGTTGTTATAAAGATATTGCATGTGGATGTTATTAGCCTACTACAGTATGTAGGCTACTTTTTAACTGACCAATGCAGGAACCTAACCGGGACAAATATTATCAAAGCGTTGAAAGTTAGGTGGGTGTGTGCGTACCATCGCATTCATTCCTGCAGGTGACCTGTCCACTTTTTTCAAAACGAGGATCAAAATAGGGTTAAGTCCACGTCTAGGCATACTATCGCTGTCCCTGACAACGTTACCGTTATCGGCTGCGACACCCCCCTTGTTTGTATTTTATGTGGTTGGGCTGTGTGTGTGCGCTAGACTGCATGTTTCAATGTAGCCTATTTGACGTCGTGGCTGGCTATACTAGGGCTGCGTGTTACAGTGTATTACAGACAGCGTGTTACAATGCATCATGATGTGGCTGTGTGCGTGCGCGCAAAACTCTAGGCTACAATGTTTCATGAGTTCAGAGTTCGGGAGTTGCACATTTTAGTCTGACCAGGGTACCACTGGCAGTTTTCAAGCCTTAGTTGAAGTAATTGATGGTAATAATGTAATATTTCATGGTTGATTTTTGTGTGTGCATTGCCCCATGTTTGTAGGCTACTTGTTTTTTGTATGTTGGTACAATTGTATGTTGGTTATACGGTTCCACAATATAAATGCAAATTTAATTTTTACATTATGTCTGTCATAATTTAATTGCCTCTCTCTCTCTCTGTCTTATGTATATTAATAATAATAATAATAGTAATATATATTGAAGGGGAGGCCTCTGCCCCGGGCCCCAGATGAGCCTGGCCCTGCCGTTAAGGGCAAAAAGTGTCCAGCGTTGCACACTCAGCTTTTTGACCGTTATGAGTGCACCATCCAGGAACTTGCAGCGCTCTTCGTTTTGTTGGAATTGTCAGTGTGAACACCCTCATGCACTCAAATGAGGTATTGTAAGTGCAGAAGTACGCAATTTGAGACAGAGTCATGGTTAACATAGTTAGCATGTTAGCATGCTAGTTAGCATTTTTAGCAAAACTACTAAAAATGATTAGCTAAGTTAGCTAAGTAACATGGTTAGCATAGTTAGCATGCTAGCATGTTAGCATGCTAGTTAGCATTTTTAACAAAACTGCTAAAAATGATTAGCTAAGTTAGCTAAGTAACATGGTTAGCATAGTTAGCATGTTACCATGCTAGTTAGCAGAGTTAGCATAACTGCTAAAAATGATTAGCTGGGTTAGCTAAGTAACATGGTTAACATAGTTAGCATGTTAGCATGCTAGTTAGAATAGTTAGCATACCTACTAAAAATGATTAGCTAAGTTAGCTAAATCACATGGTTAGCATACTTAACATGTTAACATGCTATTTAGCATAGTTAGCATACCTACTAAAATGATTAGCTAGGTAAGCTAAATCACATGGTTAGTATACTTAACATGTTAACATGCTATTTAGCATAGTTAGCATACCTACTAAAAATGATTAGCTAGGTAAGCTAAGTCACATGGTTAACATAGTTAGCATGTTAGCATTGCTAACATGTTAGTTAGCATAACTACTAAATATGAAAACATTAGCTAAGTTAACTAAGTTAAGTAACTTGGTTAACATTATTATCTTTGATAACATAGTTAGCATAACTGCTAGCAAACATTAGAGCCATTCCAACTGTCAGTTATCGTCAATTATCTACCTAAATAATTTAACCATTTAAATTATCCACCTATTTAACCGTTCAATCATTCCAACTATATTAAACCTTATCTACCAAGCAAATCATTTAACTATATAAACTATCCACCTATTTAACTGTTCAGTCATTCCAACTATATTAAACCTCATCTACCTAGCAACCAATATAGTTTGTTTTTACTCTGTATGATATTTTACATCATATTTTGTGCATTTTCATGCACTGTATTTCCTTCAGGAAATGCTTTTCTAGTTATATCTAGATATTGTAGTACTTTTTTATATCAGTCTTTGAAAACTGAAAAAAAAATGTTGATGTCGAAAAAATAATTTTCGAGAATGAGGATTAAATACTGGACATAGATTAAATAGCCTATTGCTGTTTTTCCTTTGTCTCCCTCACATTTTCATCTGTTCTTACGAGTAGTAAACAAAACCATATGATTTACTTAATGTTATACAAGAACAGAATAGAATTGGACAGAATTAAGTTCAGACTTGAGTTCGGTATTTTGGGTCCGGCCCTCCTCAACAGTCCCAGTTTGTCATGTGGCCCCTTGGGGAAATTAGTTGCCCACCCCTGGTATAGGTCTACGTCCCGTAGTAGGCTAGCCTATATTTACAGTGCATGAAAATGCACTGTTCTGTTATCCGAAGTCTTCTTCTTCTTCTTCTTCTTCTTCTTCCCACCAAATTTCTGCGTCCAATTCAGCTTAAACCGTTTAACGTAGAAACTTCGTTCAAACTTTGTAACGTAGGTCTTGAAAAGGACACTTGAGGAATGTATTTTTCACTTTTGTAAACTTTATACTTTTTGAGATATTAACAAAAAACAAGATTATTTTTCCCCATAGACTTTATATTAGCACTATGACATCACAATGGACTAATTAACTTGATTTGCACCTGTATCAACTTCCAGCTGCTCAACTAGGACCCATCAAAGGGCCAGTTAAACTGATTGCACCTGTATCAACTGCTTTCTGCTTAACTAGGCCAACTCTCTGTGTCTCTCCATTCTACAAGGATATAAGGCACATTCCATCCAACTTTCTATCCATTCATCCTCTTCAAACCATTCACTCATCCACCCATTAAACTATCCATCAACATCCATTAAACAATCTGCCTAGCAACATCCATTCAACTTTCTGTCTATCAACATCCATTACACTATCTACATTCAACTTGTAAACTATTGTCTCAGGCTTTAAGCATACAATCTGGCTCTCTTAAGACTACTATTTCCTCTGCCCAACTGTTTCAAAATAAATGTCCTCACTACAATAATTCACTATTAAATAATTTAACTATTTAAACTACTCAACTATTTAACTGTTCAGCCATTTCAACTGTCAGTTGTTATCAACTATGACTCCTGCCAACTGTTTCAAAATAAAAGTTTTCCTAAAAAATCAGTCACAAAAAATTTCCTCGAAATTACATTTTCTAGTTGACTTTGTTGCTTTCATGGGAGCCAGTCCTATGGGAGCTCGGCTCCCTCTGGCTCCCACGTAATTCGAGCCCTGGTCCTGAAGGACTTCAATTCAGTCGGAGGTTTAGATTACAATCACAGCCGTAACTTTAATCCTCTTTAAAAAGTATGCCTGTTAGTCTATATTATTTCTTGAAATCTAAGGACTATAATGAGCTGGTAAGATTAGGTGTGTGTGGGTCAGTAAGCGCTTTAAAGTTTTATTGTGTTCGATTTTTTCCATGGCCTAGCCAGTCACATCATGCTTGAGATAGGCTACTCTTTGTGACTGGTCTATCATGTCCACTTGAAAACGGCAGTGTGAATGACATGCAATGATGCTAAGCGTTCCGAGTTGGAGTGACACGTCTTTGTGTCTGTTGGAGCTGCTGCCACCAACACGAACAAGTACGCACAGAACACCCCCCCCCCCTCCCCATCCCTCTCTCCCTGCAACTGGACCGCTATTTAAACACGTTTGCCTCCTGTACTTATACGTTCATCTGCTCAGTACGAATGAGGGAGAGTGTAAGCTAATAGTCCTTGAATATGATGATTTTTCCAGTCATTGCCTTTTCAATCATTCGTCTAGCAACGTCTACCGGTGAGTGATGAATAATAACACTTATTGATGCAAATCTGGTCTTATTCATAATTGTATGTAGCCTATTCAGGTAACGCATTGTTGGATGAAAACGTTTTATTTATTTGTTTTAGTTTTTAATAACACACTGAGTTAAAACAATTAATCAGTCATATTGTATATACTGTCATACATTGATTTTATATACTGTCCCATCCTTAGATTTTTGCTATGACGAGGGATACTGTGGTAAGTAGCTGACCTGACAAAAGGCATGCTTCCTTTGAGTGAGGAGGCCCGAATGATTACAGTGTTACCATCATCAATTCTACCAGGTCGTTTCAAGTATTTAGTTTGTAGGCATAATGCTTATGTTGTGATTTAGTATGATGTACTATTGTAAAGTACTGAAAGGTGCTATTATAAATCAAATGTAGCTTGTTGTTATGAATTGAGTACTGTATGTGCAGTGAAATGCAGACGTGTGGGAAACTAGTTTATGAGTCTTTACTGTGTCCATATCCCATGAGACCCGTATGCATGGGGAGACTTCTTCCCTACCTGTCACCCTCTGTTGGAGTCTCACCACTCGCCCATTGACCTGAACTACGATGTGACCAGAGACGATGCTCTGGAACCGCTGCATCTGGAGGGCTTTGACTCAGTACAGAAAGGGCAGTGGAGGCTACGCAATGATGGACACACAGGTGAGGGGACAGGACATACACACACACATACACACACAGGTGAGAGGACAGGAAACACACACACACACACACACACAGGTGAGAGGACAGGAAACACACACACACACACACACACACACACACACACACACAGGTGAGAGGACAGGAAACACACACACACACACACACACACACACAGGTGAGAGGACAGGAAACACACACACACACACACACACACACAGGTGAGAGGACAGTGGTGACTGGCACGGCAGAGAGGAGGGGACAGTCCACTCAGTGGGCAGCTCTGTCTCTCTCTCTCTCTCTCTCTCTCTTTCTCTCTCTCTCTTTCTCTCTCTTGTCACTAATTTTGTCTATAGTGTTGCTGTGTTATTGTATTTTTTTTTGTGTGATGTTCTTTCTTGTCCTGCCCTGTTGTGTCATATTGTGTCCTGTGCAGTGTTTTGCTGTGTGGTATTGTATTGTGTGTGGTGTTGTGTGTTGTTGTCTTATATTGTGCTGTGTGGTGTTGTGTGTTGTGTTGTCTTATATTGTGTTGTGTGGTGTTGTGTTGTCTTATATTGTGTTGTGTTGTGTGGTGTGTGTGTGTGTGTGGTGTGAGTTGTTTTGTGTTGTTGTCTTATATTGTGTTGTGTGGTGTGTTGTCTTATATTGTGTTGTGTGTTGTGTTGTGTTGTTGTGTGTTTGTTGTGTGTTGTTGTCTTATATTGTGTTGTGTGTTGTGTTGTGTTGTGTGTTGTTGTGTTGTGTTGTCTTATATTATGTTGTGTTGTGTTGTGTTGTCTTATATTATGTTGTGTTGTGTGTTGTTGTGTTGTGTTGTCTTATATTATGTTGTGTTGTGTGTTGTTGTGTTGTGTTGTTGTTGTTGTTGTTGTTGTGTTATCTTATATTGTGTTGTGTGGTATGTGGTGTTGTGTGTTGACTTATATTGTGTGGTGTGTGTTGTGTGGTGTGTGTGTGTGTGTTGTTGTCTCATGTTGTGTTGTTGTGTGGTGTGTGTGTGTGTGTTGTTGTCTTATATTGTGTTGTGTGGTGTGTGTGTGTGTGGTGTTGTTGTGTGTTGTCTTATATTGTGTGGTGTGTGTTGTGTTGTGTGTGTGTGTGCGTTGTTGTCTCATATTGTGTTGTGTGGTGTGTGTGTGTGTGTGTGTGTGTGTGTGTGTGTGTGTGTGTGTGGTGTGTTGTCTTATATGTATGTGTGTTGTGTGGTTGCGTTGCGTAGTGGTCCTGGAGGTGGGCAGTGGGATGACGGTAAGTGGGGGGGGACTCCCCGGCACGTACAGCACCCTCCAGCTGCACTTCCACTGGGGCAGCCTGGCCACCAACGGCTCAGAGCACACCATACACTCACACAGATTCCCCATGGAGGTGAGGATAACACACACACACACACACACACACACACCATACACACACACACCATACACACACACCATACACTCACACATCATACACACACACACACCATACACTCACACAGATTCCCCATGGAGGTGAGGATAACACACACACACACACACACACACACACACCATACACACACACACCATACACACACACCATACACTCACACATCATACACACACACACACCATACACTCACACCGATTCCCCATGGAGGTGAGGATAACACACACACACACACACAACATACACACACACCATACACTCACACAGATTCCCCATGGAGGTAAGAATAACACACACACACACACACGCACGCACCATACACACACACCATACACTCACACACACACACCATACACTCACACAGATTCCCCATGGAGGTGAGGATAACACACACACACATACACACACACATACACCATACACACACACACACCATACACACATACACACACACCATACACTCACACAGATTCCCCATGGAGGTGAGGATAACACACACACACATACACACACACATACACCATACACACACACACACACCATACACACACACACCATACACTCACACCGATTCTGCATGGAGGTGAGGATACACACACACACACACTCACACCATACACTCACACAGATTCCCCATGGAGGTGAGGATAACACACACACACACACACACACACCATACACACACACACACACACACACACACCATACACACACACCATACACTCACACAGATTCCCCATGAAGGTGAGGATAACACACACACACACACACACACACACACCACACACACACACCATATACTCACACCATACACTCACACAGATTCCCCATGGAGGTGAGGATAACACACACACACACACACACACACACCATACACACACACACACCATACACACACACCATGCACTCACACAGATTCCCCATGGAGGTGAGGATAACACACACACACACACACACACACACACACACACCATACGCACACACTATACACACACACAGATTCCCCATGAAGGTGAGGATAACACACACACACACACACACACACACACACACACACACCATACGCACACACTATACACACACACAGATTCCCCATGAAGGTGAGGATAACACACACACACACACACACACACACACACCACACACACACACCATACACTCACACCATACACTCACACAGATTCCCCATGGAGATAAGAATAACACACACACACACGCACGCACCATACACACACACCATACACTCACACCATACACTCACACAGATTCGCCATGTAGGTAAGAATAACACAAACACACACACGCACCATACACACACACCATACACACACACACACACACACACCATACACACACACCATACACTCACACAGATTCCCCATGGAGGTGAGGATAACACACACACACACACACCATATACTCACAGTGAGAGTGAGATGTGTTTCTATGACTTCTGCTTAATGTCCTATTCATGTCCACAGATGCACATAGTAAATATGAAGTCCACTCATCCAAATCTGACCTCTGCCATGGAGGACCCAACAGGCCTTGCAGTCCTAGCTGTGTTTATTGATGTGAGTGTGTGTGTGTCCAACACAATGGAACGCACATTCAGTACAGGCCGAGAGCGCAGATGGCCTCTTTAGCATCGCTGTGCTGTGACCATTTCAGGTGTCCTACGCTGAGAGTGTGAGCTTCAGCCCCATCACCAAGGCCTTGACATCAGTGGCACATAAAGGTGGGTAGAGGTGCGTGCGTGCGTGCGTGACCATCAGCTCAAGGGTACAATGGTGGTAGTTGGGAAGTGGACCCAGTAGTAGTTGTGGCAACATGGCGATATGTTGGAACTGAATGCCAGTTGATTCAATAGCAGATCCTGTAGCAGATTTCAAGTAAAGGCACCCTTAACAAGATTTGCTCTCAGGGTCCCCCTCTGGTTGAGAAGTGCAATAACAAACAAACTTAAAGGAGAATTCCGGTGTGATTTTGACCTAAAGTGTTTTGAAACATGATACCGAGTGTGAACGTATGTCTCATAGCCCATCTCGGCTTGTCCCCTGCACTCCGAAATCTGGCGCTAGTTAGCCGATGCTACCAACAAGGCGGTCAATGGTTGTGCCTCGGCATCGGCATAGCCATGCAAATAAATCACTGTTTTACACCATTTACGAGGCTCAATGTATCTCCACACTTCATTGGCAGACTTCCAAGGGCCCTGACATTTAAAACGAGACATTGAGAACTTTGAAAAAGCACTGGTAGTTTACTTACAAGACGATATATACAGACAGTATCTTCTCGAAGTTTAGCGTTTGCAGCCATCTTGAATTTAGTCACGATAAGTCGAGCGACGAGTAAGAATGAACAGGTATGATAAGGGATCAGATTCCAAAAATAATTCCGTGGAAATGCATGGATTCCAGTTGCTGCTACTGGAAGAAACTGTAATCCATGCATTTCCACAGAATTATTTTTGGAATCTGATCCCTTATCATACCTGTTCATTCTTACTCGTCGCTCGACTTATCGTGACTAAATTCAAGATGGCTGCAAACGCTAAACTTCGAGAAGATACTGTCTGTATAAATCGTCTTGTAAGTAAACTACCAGTGCTTTTTCAAAGTTCTCAATGTCTCGTTTTAAATCTCAGGGCCCTTGGAAGTCTACCAATGAAGTGTGGAGATACATTGAGCCTCGTAAATGGTGTAAAACAGTGATTTATTTGCATGGCTATGCCGATGCCGAGGCACAACCATTGACCGCCTTGTTGGTAGCATCGGCTAACTAGCGCCAGATTTCGGAGTGCAGGGGACAAGCCGAGATGGGCTATGAGACATACGTTCACACTCGGTATCATGTTTCAAAACACTTTAGGTCAAAATCACACCGGAATTCTCCTTTAATATGCCTCTTTTGCAACAAAGTATGCATGATATAGAAGGACTGCACTGACAGCAGTCTGTAGAAAAGAGCTCTGAATTTCTGTAGCATAGCAGCTTATTTGCATTTCGATTCTGGAGTTGGGGGGGCAGTTTCCCACCCGAAACTAGGAAGTTGCTAGGTCTGTCATCGCCTACAGAGGGCCGGTCAGACAATGGCAGAAGTTCCGTATGTAATGATATGAAGTTATGTACCATCAAAATGATTTTGGAAACGTTATGTTAAGGTCAACAATCTGTTAAGAGTGCCTCTAAGGTCAAAAAACTTTTAGGAGTGCCTTTAAGGTTCTTATTCCACCTGTTTGGCCATGCTGACATAGTAGAATTGAGACTCATAGAAATTGAAGGCTCATTTGCTGGGCTCCCTCTTCTGTTGGGCAGGGTTAGGGTCACACCTGGGTGGCCTTATTGACCCAGTAAGTGGAGTCGTAGTGTTAGAGCGATGAGTGGTAGAAAATGGCAGTTTTTTTGTCCCTCAATCTCTTCTCTAGTATAGAGGTAGGTAAAAACAACAAGTATTTGGCAGACGCTTTCATCCAAAGAAACTAAGCTGTGTTTTGGCTGACCACGCGTAAAATGGTGATGCTAACCATGCTAAGGCTATGTTACAGGGGAGAATGTTCGACCTTGATGACCTTAGTGACCTTGAGAGTAGAGTAGAAACATAGATATTAGATAGCTAGATACCGCAATGTCCGTCGAGTTCTATTAGCTGGCATACGTGAACGCGGCCGCCATATTGCTGGAGGCAAACACCGTTACTGTCTATGGGCAATCACAGACACCTGTGAGTCACATGCTCCTGCATTGGCGTCCAGTGATCGTTGCCCCCACCAAGATAGCGGCGCTGTTTACGTACGTTCTGGAGCCCAATGCGGTATCTAGCTTTCTTATATCCAGGGATGGATTACTGCCCGGGGGCCCAAGGGGTCAGGGGGCCCTGAAGCCCAAGCCTTTGCATGGAATCACTGCCTCAATATCAACAAATCAGGATGCAGGCTATGAATCTGATTGAATTTAGTATTGGCCATCCCCAAAATGCACCAGAATACAGGAAATCACATCAAACAAATTAAAAATGTTCTTGGGGAGGACCCCCAAACCCCCCTCCCCACATATGTGACAATTAGTGGGGGGCCCTTAATACATCTGGGCCCAGGGGCCCAAAAGTTCATAATCCGCCCATGCTCATATCTATGAGCAGAACGGCTAGAACAGTAGCAAAGCAGTGCTTGATGGGAATTGAAAGCTGGTTGGTCTCCTCCACAGGATAAGGATAGGGTTTGTTTTTGGCCCTACACTACACACATGACTTTGACGACCTTGAAAGTAGTTAGTTCTGTTGTTCCTCGTTGGTGGAACACACTGCCAGTTCCCACAAGGACAGGGACATCCCTCTCCATCTTCAAAACACTCCTGAAGACCCAGCTCTTTAGAGAACATCTCCTCTCATAGCAACACTTACAACAAGTGTTGCTGATCCTAGCACTCACCAGCCGTCTTGAACTGACGCTCAACTGTTTAAAAACAGCACTCACTGATGCACTTATTCTTACTGTACTCTACCGTTTTTAAATTGTCCTAAAATTGTTGAGAGAATTGCTTTAAAACTTAAACTGTTCACCATGTTGTTAGTCGCTTTGGTTAAAAATGCATCAGCCAAATGTAATGTAATGTAATGTAAAAGTACAGTACAGCAATAAGGGAAGAAAAGGTACATTTTACTCAGGTCAGAGTCGTGATTGGTGATAGGTTGGACTCTCTCCTCAGGTTAGAGTCGTGATTGGTGATAGGTTGGTCTCTCTCCTCAGGCCAGAGTCATGATTGGTTATAGGTTGGACTCTCTCCTCAGGTCAGAGTTGTAATTGGTGATAGGTTGGTCTCTCTCCTCAGGTCAGAGTCGTGATTGGTGATTGGTTGGACTCTCTCCTCAGGTCAGAGTCATGATTGGTTATAGGTTGGTCTCTCTCCTCAGGTCAGAGTTGTAATTGGTGATAGGTTGGTCTCTCTCCTCAGGTCAGAGTCGTGATTGGTGATGGGTTGGTCTCTCTCCTCAGGTCAGAGTTGTGATTGGTGATAGGTTGGTCTCTCTCCTCAGGTCAGAGTGCCGTTGTCAGACCGTTCCCTCTGGCCAATCTGCTCCCTCAGGACCACCTGGGCCTCTACTACCGTTACCATGGCAGCCTGACCACCCCGCCCTGCTTACAGGTGGTGCTGTGGACCGTATATGAGGTTCCAATTATCATCTCTTGGTCTCAGGTAGTGCCTCCACATAGAAACAAACAAACACTCACACACACACACATATATACATGCACAAACAACAAACAAACACACACACACAGACACACACACTCCCTATAGCGGTCAGTAGGTCTGGGTGTTTGATCTCGATATGCTGAAGAGAAATGGTGATATATGATATGATACAATATAATAGTCTCATCAAATAATGTTATACAGAGCTATACACCTCATTCTGATGTAATAATTACACATCTTATTAGTTGCATTCAATAAAAAAAAATGGTGCTCACAGCTCTGCAAATAATGACCATGGGTTCATTTTTGAAACATGTATTCAGTTCTGTCTTGGTTTTGTCAGTTGGTGGCTCCTTGATCTGCTCGGTGTGGTGATGTACTAGGGCACACATAGGAACTATGTCTGTAGTCCTACATAACCATGTGTGTTAGTTGATGGTCTTCAGTCACTGTGATGAAGCTCATCTCTCTGGCAATTTTTGTTTCCTCAGTACGAGCAGTTTGCGGTTGGAGTTTTCTCCACAGAAGAGGAGGCCGACCAGGACGTCCTTCTCCAGAACAACTTCAGGCACGTGCACCCCACCTACAGTCGCCGGGTCCTCGCCTCCAGGGAGGCCCATCTCCTCGGGGCGGCCTGCCCAGCAGCACCTCCTCACTCTGGGGTTCTCCTGCTTCCCCTCCTGCCTCTGCTCCTCAGCCACCTAGAGCCTACCTCCTGACCAGCCCTGGGCCACAGAGAGGCTCCCCAGACGCAGGCCAACTCCGTACCGGGTTTGGACCGGACACACATCACCTTGAAGGCAGTGAGGGGGCAGGGCTATGACTGAACTGTGACAAAGGGGTTGTTTCCATGGATACCATACACATCACGCACAAGCAGCTGACACTGGAATGCATCTGGTTTTGATCTAAATCTGATCTGGATCCTGATATTTACATGATCTGGTTCCGATCTAGTCCTGATCCATTACATAAACTAGGCCAGACCTGGTCCCGATCTGGTTGTAATTTGGTTGTGTTCTCTACCTGATCTGAGTCAGCTTCTCTCTGGAGTGCATGGGTCTGGAGACAAAGAAGCCCATTGGTACATAAACCGTCACGGCCAGGGTGACCGTGAAGCCAGGATGACCGTGGAGTCAGGGTGACCGTGAAGCCAGGATGACTGTGACGCCAGAGTAAAGACCACAGAACCCTTACAAGAAGCATGACATAACTTAGCTGCTTGATTTTAGGTCGGCTTTGTTTAGAATGAACAAACTTGAATAAACAAATGATGAAGGTAACACAATGAGTCCTAGTTTCACAAATTGTGGTTGATGGCAGAATCATTTCAATCATTAAATTTGTGCAGTTTGCATCAGACATGAACCTTTGAGCCATTCCAAAAGGAATTACAGGGGGAGGAAAGACCAATTTATTCATAACTGTAGTGGGGAGTGTGCAATCAACTTTCTTATCTTGTTATCTTTCTCTCCCCTCCCCACTACACACACACACACACACACACAGAACAGGCATCTCCATGACGGCAATGCCACTCATGTCCTGTCACTGACAAAGTCTATCTCTCTCATACACACACGCACTCTCTCTTTAACAAAGCGCTGTTTGTCTCCTGTGCAGGCCATTAAGGCTTCACCCTGGCTGAGCTCACACAGGAGTCTACAGAGGACACTCACCCACAGCATTTCTCTCTCTCTCTCTCTCTCCCATCCCTCTTTTCCTGTCTCTCACTCTTTCTTTTCAGCATCGATCACCCCCCCCCCATCCCCCCTCCCTCTGGTCACACGCTCGTTAGAGCAAGGCGCAGTGTCTGCTTTTGTCCTCTACGGCAAGGCCGAGCTGAAGAGCTCCATTGTGCTGGACACACGTGACCTGGCAGAGATGCATTGTGTAAATGAGCTAGTTAACTCCTCCTTGGCATGACACCTTCATGTGATACAAATGCACAAAATAAAGTCAAATCAGCACTAATAGTAAGCCCTGTTTGTGCTCTCAAATCTAGCAATAACTACCTGACACACAGGACAACCCTCACAGTTGGTAGAGAACTGGTGACTTTTGGAAATCTAGTTTGTGGTGTTCTTTTGTGAAAAGGTCCCTTATTTGAGTGAGTTGGTCCATCCCAAACCAGAACTACACAGTGGCAATGAAATGTGTGTCCATCTGTTATTTACATAACCATCTATTTACCTTACCCCTTAAAGGTGTGGGTTTTACATAAGATTCTGTTCCGCAACAATTGAAGGTTCTAAAATTCTATGTTGAATTCAATGAACCCAGATATTCTTTAAAACGTTCATTTTCCAACATTCTCATCACACCAGTGTGACGGTACACCCTGAGGATACCTAAACTAGCTGGTCACTTCTAAAAGCTGAACTCAAAGAGGTGGCAAATAGGTCACTTCTAAAAGCTGAACTCAAAGAGGTGGCAAATTGTTGCATACAGGAAGAAACATAGACACACCCATTCTTCTG
The DNA here is from genome assembly GCF_046254945.1 of Alosa pseudoharengus. Lineage (NCBI taxonomy): Eukaryota > Metazoa > Chordata > Actinopteri > Clupeiformes > Clupeidae > Alosa > Alosa pseudoharengus. Next base: position 11,006,468 of record NW_027468609.1, on the reverse strand, counting down.
GAAAAAATGACTTTATTTTTCATGATTTTTTTTCTGGCGATAAACTTGATGGTGTAATAAATAGACCAGGGGATAGGAGGGGAAGCCGCCCAGTCCCCCTGGCCAATTCTGCATCATAATGCTCTGGTTTCCCACACTGCAAACAAGTCTTCATAGAATTTACAACCCAAAATAAAAAATAAAGCTTGACACAAGCTGAAATGACTGCCTGCAGCTCTGTGCTGTTCCTTCGCTGTCTCTCCCTCACACACACACACACACACACACACACACACATACATATACACACTCACACACACCAACACGTCTCTGAGCTGTATCTCTGCAGCACATCCTCAAGAACAAAAAAATATATATATTTATATTCACAGTTAAAGTATTTACACTTTAAGATTAGAAAGAAAACAAAAACAAAACAACAAATGGGGCCGAAAGAAGACGTTTCTACAAGAAACAATCTTTCAGAGGGAAGGTTTCCAGATCTGGTGTTCTGTACAAGATGAACCTTTTGTTTTGTCTTCTTCAAACGTTCAGTGAATCCACCCCTCTTTGTCTTCTTCTCTTAATGATCCCTGAAAATATGATTTATTTATTTAGATTTTTTTTTGTTTTGTTTCTTTTTTTAAATACACCATCTCTTTTTTGATTTTCTTCATAAAAAAAGGAAGGCTATGTCGTCATCACCTGCAGTCCCTCCGTCAGGTTAAAAAGAAAGAAAAAAAAGCCTCATGTCTTCTATACAAACATTCCTATCCTGTACAATATAAACATTACTGGTCTTTTTTGTGTGAACTTAGCAACCCTCCAACCCTACCCTGTGAGAGGGAAGGAGGGGGTTATAAGTGGACCCTACCCTGTGAGAGGGTAGGAGGAGGGGGGTTATAAGTGGACCCTACCCTGTGAGAGGGTAGGAGGAGGGGGGTTATAAGTGGACCCTACCCTGTGAGAGGGAAGGAGGGGGGTTATAAGTGGACTCTGGATTGACTGGGGCTGACTGGGACACAAGTGCCATACGGGCCTCTAGTGCAATCATAAAGGGGGGGGGGCATAAGGGCAATAAGCAAACACTCTGAGTGGCAACAAGCACAGGAAGTAAGTGTGTGGAGGTGGCAGAGGGCTGGGAGTTTCACACACACACACACACAACCTCTGAATGTGCGGTTGAATGTAAGATAGTGGGAGAACCCACAAGAACACTGCTAATCATGAACAGGATACACACACACACACACACACACAGGTGAGACTCAGTGACTGTACTGTCTTCACGGGGCATATTTGGCAATCCCTGCTACACAAATGTACTGTGAGCTTAACTCAAAACACACACACACACACACACAGAATGGGACCCTTTTATAATAGAAAGTCAGCCAATTCTTATGGACTCATACTGAGGCTTGTGAGATGAGACTGCCGTGACCCTCACCACCTGAAGCACACTCTGACAGAGCGAGTCACTGTAACACTTGAGGCTTTAAAGCACCTGTTTCTAGGCAAGTCAGAGGGTGATGCTGCCCCTCTGTGGCAGGGCAGGTAGAGCAAGTGAGCCGAGGGGCACGACATCAATACTACCCAAACAAATATCCAGTCAGCAGCAGACGCCATCACTACGGAAACTGAACATCACCATCCGTCGCTCCTGATTGGCTAGAGAGCACAGAGGCCTGAATGGGTGGGTGGGTGGGGGGTTGGGGGCAGGTAAGGAGAAAAAGTGACACACAGCACTAAATGAACACTAAATGAGCTTCTGACTTTGGGGCAGGAGAGTACAGGACACAGAGGGACAGAGCAGGCCATGCTGTTAACCCACCACACACACACACACACTCTTTTAGCAGCTTAAGTGGTCAGTGAACACAGGCCCTCCCCCTGGTTCCCAACAGGTCCAGTATGAGAGGAGGGGCTGTTTATGTGCTGCTGGGTTGGGGGGGGGGGGGGGGGGTCTCCAGGGGCCATTACTCTGGTGCTCCTATAGGTGGCACTCGTCTTTGTCATTACTACAGGCAGCCAGTAGGGGGAAACGGAAACACACACAGAATGAGGCTTCAGTCAGGAACACAAAGGAAACCGTGTGGATAGAGAGACAAACACCTGTGGATAGAGAGACAGACACCTGTCCTAAGTGCGTGTGTGTGTGTTAACGAGAGAGAGAGAGAGAGAGAGAGAGAGAGAGAGAGAGAGAGAATACTGGAGTAGTGTAGTGCAGCTGGAGAAGGCAGCCTCATGGTAGAGCTTATGGTAATCAGTCTTGCCACACACACACACACACACACACACACACACACACACACACACACACACACACACACACACACACACACACACACACACACACACACACACACACACACACACACACACACACACACACACACACACACACACACACACACACACACACACACACACACACACACACACACACACACACACACCTCAACTCACTTTGGGTACATTTGCCTGGGCTCTTGGATCGTATGCTGCACATTTGTTTAATGATGCCAGCAGGTGTGTCTGAGCCACAAGGTTGTCTGTCTGTGTGTGTGTGTGTGTGTGTGTTGCAAAGTTGGGGCCGCCTATCTTACACATCAGAGGGAACACAGCGTCCTGGAGAAGGCAAAGGACCAAAACGTAACAACCCCACCCCAACCCAACCCACCCCCCCCGCCACACACACACAAACACACACACACACACACACACACACACACACACACACACACACACACACACACACTAACTAGCACTGGGAACGTTGTGCGTGTGAAAGAGTTAAGAGAACGAGCAGCTTGAGGGTGTTCCACAGTGACAAGAGCAACAGACACACAGAGCAACAGACACACAGAGCACAGACAGAGTGGGGACGCTCCAACCCAGCGCACTGGGACAGACGGACACAGACAGGGGGGGGGGGGGGGTTGGGAGTCAGGGTAAAGAGTCATCTGTTTCAGGTCTGAATGCATACACTGAAAAAGCACCTGGAATCGTAAACAATCATAATGTGTTTAGTTTTTAAGTTCCTTTTTGTTTGTTTCTCTCCAAAAGAGTTCTCGACACCTAGCTGCACGTTATCCGCTACGTCGGACAAGACCAGGTTCTGCTCTGCTCCGCAGCCACTGTTCCTCCAAACGGAACCTCTGGTTCTTCGCAACCGTTTTTTGGCAGGGGTTCTACCCCCTTTCCCGATTCAGTTGTAGAGGAGGGCTGACGGTCCTAGTTAAGGGTTCCTCGGCAGTTCTCGGCTCCACAGAGACATGGGATCTTGACGTCCTCGATGGGGAACTTGTAGTCGTAGGTGATCTCCTCATTGACACTAATGGGCTGTTTCGAGTAGATGACAATCTTCTTCTGTGACTCTACAGTGATGACCTTGGCATAGCAGTTGGGCTGCACAGTGGAAAACACACACACACACACACACACACACACACACACACACACACACACACACACACACACACACACACACACACACACACAAACGTTTTAATTAAACTATTTTATCCATTTGTAACTTTTACATGTGTTAGACATTGTGATGTTCATGGCTACTGCTACGTCCATGTTAAACACATAAGCTCTTCAATTCTATTGACTAGGGAACGGCTTGCACGAGCCACTTACGTTGCAACTGTGGTTGATGAAGCGAGCGAAGTTGCCACACTTGGTGGCGTCGATGATGGTGTCGTGGTCCACACGGAACATGTAGCTGCTGCCGATGCCCTCTTCCTCATATCGCTTCTCTCGCATGTCAGCAATCACCTGTGAGGTGGAGAGAGAGAGAGAGGGAGGAGAGAGGGAGAGGAGAGAGTGATGGAGAGAGAGAGAGAGGGAGGAGAGAGAGGGAGAGGAGAGAGTGATGGAGAGGGAGAGTGAGGGAGAGACAGTGAGGGAGAGGAGAGAGTGATGGAGAGAGAGAGAGAGGGAGGAGAGAGAGGGAGAGGAGAGAGTGATGGAGAGGGAGAGTGAGGGAGAGAGAGTGAGGGAGAAGAGAGGGATGGAGAGAGAGTGAGGGAGAAGAGAGAGTGGGAGAAGAAAAGAGAAAGACAGAAAGAGAGAGAGAGAGAGAAAGAGATAGAGAGGGGGGACAAAGAAACAAATTAGGACAGGCAAAGCTTTGAGTCCATCCAGGTGTATTAAACTTGGTAATTGTTTGTGTGTGTGTGTGTGTGTGTGTGTGTGTGTGTGTGGCAGCTGGAGGACATGGGCTCACCTGTCGGATGTTCTGGCCCACGTACTCGATGACCATCTCGTCTGCAGCAATGGGCTCCATGGCAAACAGACCCCAGTCGTGGATGGACGACCTGCAGAAGCGGATCTTCTTCTTACGGAACTGCAGCAGAACAGGAGCAGAGGCCAGAGAATGGGCAATGAGACCCGTGTGACGGAGCACGTTCTCTACTACTTAACGCAGAACCTACGTTCTCTACTACTTAACGCAGAACCTACGTTCTCTACTACTTAACGCAGAACCTCCACACTCATTCGTACACTCAACACTATTAAGGGGGGGGGGGGGTGTAGTTATTCTGCAGAGTTTTTGTTGCAGCTAATAATCAAGGAATGTCAAATGGATGGAGAGATTAAGAGAGCCTGAGAGAGAGAGAGAGAGAGAGAGAGAGAGATGGACAGAGAGGTTAAGAGAGCATGAGAGAGAGAGAGAGAGAGAGAGATGGACAGAGAGGTTAAGAGAGCATGAGAGAGAGAGAGAGAGAAAGATGGACAGAGAGGTTAAGAGAGCATGAGAGAGAGAGAGAGAGAGAGAGATGGACAGAGAGAGAGAGAGAGAGAGAGAGAGAGAGATTAAGAGAGCATGAGAGAGAGAGAGAGAGAGATGGACAGAGAGGTTAAGAGAGCATGAGAGAGAGAGAGAGAGAGAGAGAGAGAGATGGACAGAGAGGTTAAGAGAGCATGAGAGAGAGATGGATGGACAGAGAGGTTGAGTGTGGGCACCTTGAGCTGGTTGAACTTGAGCAGGTCGCTGTCACAGCTGAAGGAGGACAGCAGGCGGCGCTGTTCCGATCGCCTCTCTGAGCCGGCTCTGGTGGACGCGTGAGGCTGAGCTGGCTTGTGGACACCCTGCAGAGTGGACACACACACACACACACACACACACACACACACACACCATTGCAACCCCAAACACACACACACCATTGCAACCAAACCACACACAGACATGCATACACACACATACAAAAAATATGATTAATGCCAGTGTCTCCAGACCTACACTGGTCCCCACAGGAGGGGGGCTTGGACTTGACTTGCTCTGTGTATGTGTGTGTGCATTAGGAATGCCACGGAACGCTGTGTGTATGTGTGTGTGCATTAGGAATGCCACGGAACGCTGTGTGTGTGTGTGTGTGTGTGTGCATTAGGAATGCCATGGAACGCTGTACACGCTGCACATGATTGGTACAGCCCTGCGGGTCCACACACAGAGATATGGTACGTAAACGCTATCATTTCCAAAACTTGCTCACTGCACTGCAGGCAAGACGCACGCACATTGCGCATTCACAGAACGCCTCTGGAGTCTGTCAGCACTCTGTATGCAAGTAGGAGTTTGAGATGTAACACACTAAGCAAACTAACACAGCTGGCAGCTCCAACGTGATTGACAGTGGAACGGTGAGAAGCACATGTCTGAATAGGCAGTACCATCCTTCATAGCCACTCTGACCGAGCATTTGCAATTTCAGTAGCCTACGATGACGAAGGTGAACAGACTGTAAACCAAGCGAGCAGCGTCTGCAAGCGGTCATCTCACTTTGTTACTGCAGTCTACTACTCAGGCTGGTGTCTCAAATATACCATGGCTCATAAATCATCTTGCATACTGGACCGATGTATCCCTAGTGTGTGTATGGAAACGTTTATGACAATGAGCAGACACGTGTGTGTGTGTGCGTGCGTGTTTTCACCTGGGTCTCCTCCTCCATGGGCTCGTCAGAGGGCAGGCGAGACTCAAGATACTTGAGCTTGTCCTTCTTGTCGATCTTGTAGTAGCCCTCGCTGCGGGCGCAACCCGTCACGTGGTCACGCATGCAGTCCTCACGCCGCTTGCGCTTCACCCCCGGGATGTTCTGGTTGGTGGGTGCACAGGAGTTAAGGTGCACACACACACACACACACACATATACATGAGAGGAATAATGTGCCACACGTACACACACACAGAGTTCAGACACAGTGCAGACTCAAGCACACAAACACAGGAATAGACTGCGCGCGCACTCACACAAAAAGACATACAGGAATACACTGCGCACGCGCACTCACACACACACACACACACACACACAAAGAGACATACACCTACATACACCTATACACACACATCTATAAACACACATGTGTATATATATATATATATATATATATATATATATATATATATTAATATATATATATATATATACACACACACACGTGTGTGTGTGTGTGTGTATATATACACACACACACACACAGAGACATTCACCTACACTGTACACACACACCAAGAGACACACACCTACTCTAGTATACACACACACTCCAACTTGTGCAACCCAATTGGTCTCTGGAAAGGATATGCGGATGGTGCACCCAGAGTGTGTCGTTGAGCCAGTCGTTGCCGCCGTTGTCCTGCTGCAGCATGCGGTCGTAGGTGACCTGCAGGTGCTTGATGTCCTCCTCGTCGATGCCGTCGTTCCAGATGTCGTAGAGGATGGTCATCTCCTCGAAGTCGGAGCGCGGCATGAAGACGGGCTTGGGCGGCGAGCTGACCGGCGAGTGCATGGACAGCAGCAGCTCCTCCCATCCCCGGCGTCGACCCCGCGTCTTCGTCAGGTGCCCTTCCTCACGGAAGATGCGCTCCATGTCCGACAGAGCGGTCTGCTGTGGCGCAGCGTCTTCGGGCGGCGGTGGCGGCGGCGCCTCCTCGTCCCTGAAGTCCAGCGCCACCACAGACGGGTCCCTGGACACGCTTATGCTGCTGGGTGGCAGGTCTGTGGCTGCCGCTGCCTCAGGGCACGCCACGGGCAGAGGGGGCTCTGGGGGCAACGATGCTGCGGTCAAGGCGGCCGGCGCAGGCTCGTGGGGAGGCAGCTGCTGGTCAGGAGGAAGCGGCGTCTGTGGTGTCTTTTTGGACTTGGGCCGGCCTGGCTTCCTCTTGGGCGGCGTTGCGTCCGGCGGTACGGGCACCGCCGGCGCGTCTTTGGGCAGTCCGGCGAGGGCGGCGTCGGCAGGCGTGGGGTAGGAGCCGAGGGCTGGCGCGTGGGCGAGAGCGCCATCTTGTGGCGCGCCTGGAAAGGGCGATGGTGCGAGTCGGTCAGGCAGGGAGACGACGGGCTCCTTGAAGACTCCCCTCTCCTCTCCTCCCGAGGTGTCCGACGAGGCCGACGTCTTGCGATGGACGAGGGAGCCGCCGGCGGCAGCGAGCGCCGCCGGGTCCACGACGGTCCCGAACACCGGGCCGAAGCTGAGGTCGCGGCCGGGCGTGCGCGGGATGCCCGCTGAGAGCACGGGCGACTGCGCCGGGTAGGAGAAGGGGCTGCCGGGCACGTGCGGAGAGCCCAGGACCAGGCCGCCGATGCCGCCCGCTAGCGACGCCTCGCTGCCCGGCGTCACCGGAACCCCGTCAGCGCTCTGGCTCTTGCCCAGATGCCCGCGCGGGCGCTCCGGGAGGTCTCGGCCCGGCGTGCGGGGCAGCTCCTCGTCGGTGGGCAGCCTCGGGCGCGCGGGCAGGACGAGCTCGGGAAGGGAGGAGGGAGGGGCGGGCGGCTGCAGAGAGGAGCGCGCGTCCGGTCCAGGCGGGAGCGGAGGGAGCGGGGGCAGCAGGAGATGCAGCGCGGGCAGTGGGGGGCCGCTACCGTCCGAGTCCAGGGCAGCAGGATGATGATGATGGTGGTGATGATGCTCACGTCCAGGCGTGCGGGGCACCTCCTCGGGCTCGGGGCGGATCTTGGGGCGTACCTCGTGGTCGCTGTCGGCCAGAGAGCCGGTGGGCGTCGGGGGTCGCAGGACTCCCTCCTCCTCCATGGGCTCCTTCGGCAGCGGGACCTCAAGGTCACTCTCTGGCTCCTCATCTGGATAGATAGATAGATAGATAGATAGATAGATAGATAGATAGATATTATTGATCCCCAAGGGGAAATTCAAGAACATCTGGAACACACACACATGATCAGCAAACACACACATGATAAAACACACACATGATCAGCAAACACACACATGATAAAACACACACATGAGAAAACACACACATGAGAAAACACACAGAGAAAACACACACAGAGAAAACACACACAGAGAAAACACACACAGAGAAAACACACACAGAGAAAACACACACAGAGAAAACACACACATGAGAGAACACACACATGAGAGAACACACACATGAGAGAACACACACACGAGAGAACACACACAGAGAAAACACACACATGAGAGAACACACACATGAGAGAACACGTCCACCGCTGACCTGAAGTGTGTGTGAGCGTGTGTAATGCGTATGTGTGTACGCTTGGGTGTGTACATGCATGTGTGTGTGTACCTGGCACTCCTTTGGGCGAGGGCGGCCGCAGGTCGTCCATGCCGGACCGGAGTGACCCCACGGCCTCCTCGGCCTCGCGGATGGCCCTCTGCTGGGCCTCGGGGTCCATGCGTAGCCTCTGCTTCTCCAGCGTGGCCAGCTCCAGGGCCTCGTCCCTCGGCTCGTCCTGCGGCAGGGGGGGCGAACGCGGCCCCTTGGGCTCCAGCACGGCCGCCACGGCCGCCGCCGCCGCGTCCTCCTCTTCCTCCTCCTCCACCGCCTCCCCCTCCTCCTCAGAGGACGACGACGAAGACGAGGAGGAGGACGAGCTGCGAACCTTGTCCTCGTCCTCCTCCACCTCCACCTGAGCGTCCTTCTCCTCGTCTTCCTCTTCCTCTGAGCTGGACTCGTAGTCGGATGAAGAGTCGCTGCCGGACGAGGAGTCTGACGAAGCTTTGGACGAAGCAGAGCTGGCAGCTTCTACAAACACAATGCAACAGTTTCAGAGACCTCAGAGTTCACACTTCTTCAGCAGGGATTCAAGCAAGGAAGATAGTCACCACACATGCTCTAAGGTATCATATATTTATATTCATTTCCAATGGAATCAGCCCTGCCCATTCCTGTATCCCTGCCTAGTGCTTAGTGCAGGCTTGAGTATGCTGCGCCAGAGCATGAGACATTTTAAACAAACGAGGAAGAGATTAATGCATGCTTACGTAGGGTTGCACAATTATCACAATTCCAATCATAATCGCAAAATTAACCAACGCTGTTACCCAATCGCAATCATAATGACGATATAAACCAACGCCATTACCCAATCGCAATCATAATCGTAATATGAACCAACACTGTTACCCAATCACAATCATAATCGTAATATGAATATGACTTTTATATTAATTTCATCCTCACTGACTATGCCATTTGTGGCACAGAAATTCTGATTGGTGAGCTTTACGGTCGGTCGCGGGTGCTGTGCCTCTTGTGCACTGGGCGTGCTCACCAATCAGGGGTGGCACAAATGTAAGAGATTCACTGACAATTCACTGACATTCAAAAATCATATCCTAAATCGCAATATAGATATTTTCCCCAAATCCTGCAGCCTTACTTATAAGGCATTTGCCCTCATCAGATGCATCTGAAGGTTTCAAAATCTACATCTTAAGAGTACATTTCCAATATGTGAGGGTTTGGGAAGTGCAGGTATGTAACAGAATACAGCGTGCCAGTGCCACTGAATGCATAGCGGCGATGTGCATGAGGGTGTACATAGGGCTGGGATGGTAACCGCATTACCGCGGTCACGTGACACCGTCATCAAAAAAAAACAGCCCAGGTGTACAAGACATTGCATTTATTTGATTTGATTTTACCTTCATCAGAAGAATCAGAGGATTCACTGTCGCTGGAGTCAGATTCTCTGTCCTCCTCATCCTCCTCTTCCTCATCATCAACCTCCTAAAGAAAACAACAACATTTGATCAGCTTACAGTTACAAAGCTAAGGGTCTGCTAAGAACTATATTCACACACGCAAATCAGGGTTTAGACATGCCACTGCATGGACCTATAATGGAAAGGCATCTGTTTGCCTCAAGTCTTCGTATATGAGGAACGCGGTCAGATGGACACAACCCCACAACACCTTTCTCACCTTTTCTGACGAGAGCCTCTCAGAGACCTCTTCGTCCCGGTCCTCCTCTCTGTCCGACGACTCTCCATCCTTCCCAGAAGTCTCCTCTTCCTCTTCCTCCTCCTCCTCTCCCTCGCTGTCCAGTGGCCGAACCGGACGTCGCCGGGCTGAAGACCCATCTCCGTCCTGCCTGGAACCGTCCGACGGGAGATCGGCCCGCTCGGACTCTGAAACACACATGAGTCAGTTGGGATCCCCAGACTCTGCACACTGGACCAAACAAGATGGTTGACAGATGTCGTTCTCTGTAAAACTGTTTACAGATGGAAGTGACAAAAGCTCTGTTCTGTATACTGTGTGTGGACATACGGGAGAAGTCATTTGTGGACAGCATATCGGGCCATGAGGATTTCACATTACGACAGTAGAGCATCTGAGTTAGGATTGTTAGGACTCTGCCTTGCAGCAGTATTGTGTGTGTGTGTGTGTGTGTGTGTGAGACAGAGAGAGACAGAGATAGAGTGAGTCATAACCTCACCTTCATCCTCCATCTCGTCATCGACTGGCGTCGACGGCCGTACTCTCTTGGAGTCTGCGGTGGAAGCAGCATCAGGCGGCTCCTTCCTCTTCACCTGAACACACAAGGAGCATCACATTAGTGATGCTTTTACCTGCACTTCTCACACACACACACACAAACTTTTTGTCTGGCGACCCCCCAAAAACATTGGCCAAGTCTCACGACCCCCTTCTCTTCAACAGATGAAATTTGGTTTCACTTTAGAAATATGCACTGAAGGCAGAGGCAGAAACGGTCTTCTCTCAGAGAATCTCTCTTAGGTAGGCTATGTCAACACCAAAGGCATTAATGTAAATGGCAGCCTTTGACAATCTGATATATTATTTTCCAAAGGATAACTAGCACTCATCCAATGTATAACTGGCACTCCTGTGGAAAAAAAGGCTGATAGTGTTCAGTCTCTGGTAAGCTTACGTACAGCATCTTTGAGCTCATCATTGCAAGAGGCACAAGTAGAGATTTGAAATTTGCATAAACAGAGCATCCACTTTTGAAGGAGTATTACGCAAACACTGTGAATTGTAAGCCTACATATCTAGGGCTACTGAATACCCCAGTTTTTAAAACATGTTGGTCTAAATTCAGACTGCAAATCTGGGGGGCTCGACTCCCAGTTTAAGAGCCACTGAACCAGAGTTCTCACACACCAGAGAAGTGTCATGTGACTCACAGTCAAACGCTAAAAACTTCCCCTGTACACGTTTCTGTGTGACTGTGTTTGAAGTCCCCCCCACTCTGTGGCCATCTTGCAGTGCTCTTTGGGCAGTTATGGGGCAGCTATGTTCCTATTCAAGTGAATGGGGAGGAATACAGGAAGGGGCGGGATATGTGTAGAGAGTACTGAGAGTACCATATTGGCGTTACAAACTAACCCCATGCATTTCAACGGAGGATTCTTTGAGTGTTGTGTCTCCTCATTAGAAAGTCCCTACCTATACACGTTTCCACCATCACATGACCGTTTGAAGTGATGTTAGTGGCCTACCTTGAAGGAGGGCAGGCGTATGGCGCCACGCAGGCCGATGCCCAAGCCCATGCCCTCGTAGCCCAGGCCTTCGCCCTTGTTCCAGTTCTCCAGCAAGCTGGACGCTATTGTCTCTTTTGGCTTCGGCTTCTCCTTCTCCTCCTCTTTACCTTCTCCTGCCTTCACCGGCGTAAGGGAGGCCTGGGGACGTGGAAAAACACAACAGTTTAGCCATCGCTTCAGTTGTAGGCGTATGCATATCTCATCTGGTCGGAGTCCATTTTGTGCTTTTAGCAAATAACAGACAGTGCCTGACAGTGATGGGCAAGCTACTTAGAAAATGTAGTTAGCTAAGCGACTAGTTACTGCTCCAAAATCATTTTTTGGAAAAAAGGCTCCACATAGCGGGAGTGACCTCTCTATCTTTAAAAAACGTTTTAAGACACAACTCTTCCAAGAATACCTCGTCTCCTAGCGTTTCTGACAACCTCGGACACAGGTCTAATACACACTTACCAAACTTTTCCCTCCTCTAGCTCCTCTTCTACCATACTTTGACTAGTACTTAGTATGTAGTCACTCCCATCTTCTAGTACTAGTACTTAGTATGTAGTCACTTCCATCCTCTAGTACTAGTACTTAGTAGTCATTCCTATCCTCTAGTACTAGTACTTAGTAGTCACTCCTATCCTCTAGTACTAGTATTGACAGATGCAGTGGTAATTCCTAGCAATAGTCTCCTCTGCACTGTACCTTAAATGTTATTCTATTGCTGTAGCTGTCCTTCTGTAGTTGCTTAATTGTTCAAATGCTTAACTGTTATTCTAATGTTGCAACTAGCTCTGTAGATTAAATGTTAAAATGCTTAATGTTATTTTAATGTTGCAACTAGCTCTGTAGATTAAATGTTAAAATGCTTAAATGTTATTCTAATGCTACAACTACAACCACTCTGGCACCAACAAAGCACAATTTCACTTCGCTTCAGCTCTGCCATGAAAAATTAGTTTCAGAAGTTTATGTTTCCCAGTGCAATAAAGGACCAATGCCCGTCTATTTTCAGCTTTCATTGAAGAAACGGGCCACGTTTTTCAGATTTATTGAATAGAAAGCTTCGCTACAAGTAGCCTAGTTAAACTACTGCCCATCACAGGTCCCTGACAACGATAAAAGTCGTGCGCGATTCAAAGGACCAGGCAACTCGCGATAGCTTGCTAATGTTCAGAACACCTTCAGCTAAACCCGGTTGCGTTTGCTAACATAGGCCTAAAAAGCATTTATAAACGAGAGACAATTTAGAAATAAAAGCTTACTTACTAGTTATTTTAAGTCACTTTACATTTTAAGTTACTTTAACTAATTAATCGAGACATTAATTGAAGTGTGCTGCTAGCTAATTTTACTGACGAAGAACGGTTAGCCTGACATTTAACATGAGGGAAATCAAATTATTTAGCGAAATTATAATAATTACTTAGTCATCAGATACCATTTTTATCAACTGATCTTACCATATTGTCACTGTTATCATCCATACTGAAATTAAATTAAATTATATGATGTCTTGAAAGTTTCAAAATTCCATTGCAGACTGAAACGATTCAAATCAAAGATTCTAGAACAGAGCTTTGATTCAAATGTAGCATTTTTCCGAACGCAACAGTGACATAACTTGGTAACAGACACGTTATGTCCATAACAGAGTACTACGTTGTTGTAGATGAATGAGAAACTATACGAATAATACCATGTTAATTATCTCCAAATCTAAAAAAATATGTATAATTTAAAATATATAATAATCCAAACAAAGAAATGAACAGATATAATATTCTCCTCATCTCCTATGTAATAGGTTTTTCTGAAATCCCTTCAGGCGTCCGCAGTAACCATTCTTGCCAGTAGGGGGAGGGCTCACCTTAGCTGAGCGCTCCTTCCTCTCCCACCACTCGTCAAAGGCCCTGAAGGCCACCACCTCCACCATCTTGCGGTTCAGGTCCCTCTTCATGATGGCCTTCAGCTCCTTGACGATCACCATGAGCACCCCCTCCACCGTGGCCTTGTGCGGATCCTCCTTCTTGGGCTCATACCCCGGCGGCGGCACAGCCGGGTTGAACTTGGGCATGCTGGGGAAGGACCAAGGCTGCCCGTGGCTCACGCTCCCCGAGGGCGTGCTGGCCATGGAGAGGGGCGCGTAGGGCCCCCCGAACGCCATGGTCCCGGCGGCGGCGGCGGCAGCAGCAGCAGCGGCGGCAGCCCCGGCCCCCGCGCCACTCATGTAGTGGGGGTACGGGTAGTGCCGCTGGCTCTGCACCATGCGGCTCAGCATCTGCTGCTGCATCTGGAAGGACATGCTCACGCTGCCCCACTGCGGCAGGCAGCTCACCAGGTCCACTGGCATCATATGCATCATGCCCGGCGGGTAGGGGGGCATCGGGGGCAGCATGGGCGGTGGCACGCCAGGAGGGCCGGGTAGGTGTGGCACGGTGGAGTGTGGGGGCAAGGGGGGAGGCGGAGGCAGGGGGAAGCCCGGCTGGTGGGGGGGCAGAGGGGGATAGCCCAGAGAAATGGTTTGCGGGTGCATGGGGGACACAGAGGAGTTGATAACGATGCCCTTGTCGCCGGACGATGGTGTGCCAGGCATCTCGTCGTCCGAGATCTCCATGTCCTCACCCGAGGAGTTGTTGACCTGAGAGTAAAAACAAAGCCGTTTATTTCGCTCTTCATCTCTCCACCTCTTCCGATCGGTCTGTATGCCCAACCTTACTGAAACACTTTTAAGTCCTATCCTTATTCTTACTCTCTGGTTTTATCAGATAGGCTACAATAAAAACAGCAACATGCAGTTTTCCAATTTATTCATATCAGTAGCTTCAGCAATCTTAATAGCTTTCTAAAATCACCAAATAATCCCCAAATGTGCTTGGATCTGCATCACTTACATAGATCATTTCTTTTCAGAGCTCGTAATGTTAAGACATACAGTACATAGCCATACGCACTAATGCACTGGGCCACACCAACACTAACTAACAGTGGCATTAAGGAGGGCCCCTGTAATGGTGTGTGTGTGTGTGTGTGTGTGTGTGTGAGTGTGAGTGTGAGAGAGAGAGAAAGAGCCTGCCTTGTTGCAATGCTAGAGAGCATGGGCCTGCAAGTTAGCAGGGTGAGTCATGTTAGCAGATGGGCCTTCTTCTTCTCGCTGCTTTGTTTATAAATGAATGTTAAGTGTATTTGGCCACACTGCTGCTGCAGTCTGTATGGAAATATTTGCCCTGGTATTATTATAAACAGCTCTGTGGGCAAGATTAATCTCTCTCTGCTGCCGACCGTAAATGCAAGTGTGTGTGTGTGTGTGTGTGTGTGTGTGTACTCAACACAAACTCAGTTACAGCTGACAGTTAATGAGATGGTGACATGTGGGGTGAAAACATTTGACGGTTAATGAGGTAATAACAACATGTCGTGTAAAAAGAAAATGTTGCCCCTCAACAATGTTGTTCTTCCAGCCCTGCAGAAGCAGGAAGTGAGGTCGTAACGGCCAGGCTGGCACAGGCAGCAGGAGGAAGTGAAAGTGCCCCGCGACGCGGTGAGGCTCGGGGTGGCCCAACCCCTCAGGGCTGAGGACTCGCCTCTCTGTGCTTGGCGTTGACCGTGTAAATGAAACCTAGCTCAAGGTCCATTTACTCCAACAAAAGACAAGCCCTACAAAGCCTAGCTCTATTCAACCACACACACACAGAGGCAACAAAAACAAAACAAAAACACACCCAGAGGCTTCACCAAACAGGTTTAAGGCTAATGAGTAACATAACACTTCCTAGCACTCATTATAAATGTACCATTCATGAAATCAACCAGAAGTGTAGGTTTTGTGAATTGAAGCAGCAGTAGTTACAGGCCAATTATTTTCATTGTTTTAAGCATCATCACTCATGCTTGTGGTGGTACTTTCTTGTAAGCAGATACAGCAACATGGTCAAATTAATCTATGGCGTACAAGGCCAACATTCAGCCCAATTACACTGACATTAGGTTATACACACACACACACACACACAGTTTGTCAGAGCGGAATACGCCATTTCCTTTTGTGTTAGACGAGTTAAGAGAGAGGCATGAAAGTCAGAGTAGCCTGAGCAGGGGCCCACTTTCACTGCCACCGTGCAGCCAAGCTTCCTGTGCTGCCAGCTCCCCCTGGGTCCTCCAGCCCACCAGACTTAAGGGAACATGTGGGTGACATGCTCACAGCAAAACAGACGTACGTGTCAGTCAATCTCAGACGGCAGACCACACACAGACACATAGATATACCAAAACAGAGATGGCTGCCTAGAAATCCATAGCCCTTTCGACTACACAGACCATTTCTTTTAACAGTCTTTACTGACTAGTAAAGAGAGCACTCCAGTTGAGACTGCTGGTAACTGTAAAGAAGTCTGAGATCACATGTAATCCAAGCATGGCAAAAAAAATCATTCAAGTATGTGCATAGTTCACTCTTTGGTCAACAGTGACAACAAAATCATCTTATCCCCCACCATAAGGATGTGCATGACCAGGTGAAATAACATCCAAGTGGCCTAACGTGAAAGAGGAAATGACATCACTTCTGGCACATGCTGGAGTGCTTGGGCATTACCCAAAACCCTAAACACAGACCCATTCAGTCTTGAGCTGAGGCCACAGAACACCTTCACTCTTAAGCATCTCTGGTCAACTCTGACGGACATCTGACCAGAGGTGGACATCCCGGGTTCAGAGAGTAAGTCCTGCCATGTATTGCTTCTACCTGTGACACAGGTGATTTATCACAGCTAATTATCTGACCTACCTGGCTGAAGAATTGTGGGAATTAAGATCGGCTGGTTAACTAATCTGCAGCATGGCAGGACTTTTACTTTCTGAACCCGAGATGTCTACCTTTGCAACCGATAAGGGAAAGTTAAGAGGCGTGCTTCTCACCGTGTCCATTTTGTCCGTGGGCGTGTGCTGCCGGTCCTTGAGGTCCACCGCAGAGGCACTCTTGGCCAGGGAGCTGGTGGGCGAGCTGGCCCTGGAGTTAAGCAGCAGCGCGGCGGTGCCCGGCACGGGCTCCTCGTCGTCCGAGTCGGGCAGGGGCGTGGGGCTGATGTCCTCCAGGCCCGTGCTGGACGGCCGCGAGGGCTGCCGGGACAGCTGCGCGGACGAGGGGGGTATGGGCGAGAGCTGCGAGGATGAGGAGGAGATGGGGCTGCCCTCCATGCGCACGTCCGGTTCCGAGTCGCCGCCACCACCACCGCCGCCGCCGCCGCGCTCGTTCAGGAAGGGCAGCTTGGTGCGCTTCTCCTTCAGCAGCATCTCGATGCGCGAGTCCAGGCTGTGGCGCTCCGACTCCAGGGGCGGCGAGGCGCCGGGCGAGGCGCCGGGCGATGGGGTGCGGGCCAGCGGGGGCGTCGTCGGTCCGACCGTAGGCACCGGCGGCGGCTCCGGCATCGGGGGGGTCTCGGGTCTGTCGCGGCCCGCGGCGAACTCGGGCGTGGAGGGCAGCGGCGGGGCGCGCCGGTAGTCCCCTTCCCGCTGGACGGGCTGGGGGTACGGCGGCTCGGCCGGAGGGTAGGCGGGGGGCATGGGCGGCGCCTGCTGGTACGGCGAGAAGGCCGACTTGAAGGCGCTGGCCGGGGGCGGGGGGGTGTGGGCGAAGGGCATGGGGGGCTCGGGCGGCGCCGGCTGGTGCTGCTGCTTGAAGGGGAAGGGCGGCTGCTGGTGCACGTAGTGGCGCTCCGTGCGCCGGTTGTAGGCGTCCTGGAACTTGGACTCGTGCCGCCGGTGCTTGTAGCCGGCCCCTGGTCCGTCGGCACGGCCCGGCTGGTGGGTGGGCGTGGCCTGTCGGCTGGAGTAGGAGGAGTCCTGAGAGAAGGGCGTGCCCGAGGGCCGTGGCGTGCCGAGGGGCGTGTTCTGCGACTGCGGCGTCTCCTGCCTCAGGCTGAAGTAGGCCGTGTCCTGGGAGAGGGGGGTGCCCGTGCCTGGTGTGGACGTTCCGCCCACCACCGATGAACTGCTCTCGGACAGCCTCCTGATAGGCTCCTACACACACACACACACACACACACACACACACACACACACACACACACACACACACACACACACACACACACACACACACACATTAAGTACTAGTATCCAGAGCATATTTCATCTGCTGCATCAGCGATGGCAGTTACAACAGGTCACACGTAACACCACACACACAAAACTGAATTGATGAGATTAGACCTGACAATTAAACTAAACACACACACACACACACACACACACACACACAATCACAACCTGATGTGTGGAGTTGTGACAGCTTTGAATCTTAACTTTGAACCACTCTGACATTCTAACTGCTACATACACAGGGGAGTAGTGTGAACATCACAACATGAGAAACTATTCATCACGTTCACCTGTACCAGCGCTACACAAACACATGCTTTATGTGCCCAGGACAAAAACACAGAGCACTCTTTTGGGAGAGGGCTGCCCCGGAATGCTGCCATGGAAGTCTGGGCCAGCTGTGGCCCAGATAGGCTTTACAGCCGCAGCTGTCGGGGGGGGGGGGGGGGGGGTGAGGCAAAGGGCAGGTTGCGACAGTTTGTTCGCTGAGTGTCTACTAGCAGCAGTGGAGTGAGTGAGTGAGTGAGTGTTTGAGTGAATGAGTGAGTGCATGAATGACTGAGTGTGTGTGTGAGTGTGTGTGTGAGTGAGTGACTGAGTGAGTGCATGAATGAATGACTGAGTGAGTGTGTGAGTGAGTGACTGAGTGTGTGAGTGAATGAGTGAATGAGTGAATGAGTGAGTGAGTGTGTGAGTGAGTCCCACAGCAGAGCGACACATTCCACACAGGGCCCGGTATTGCCACCTGCTGCACTGATAAACTGGATTAGAGATAAGGGCTCTGGACACGGGCTCAGGCTCTCCCCGGCTGGCTCACTCACTAACGAACACTGTCCCCACACACACACACACACACACACACACACACACACACACACACACACACACACACAGTACAGCTAGAGTAATTACCCA
This sequence comes from Alosa pseudoharengus, assembly GCF_046254945.1. NCBI lineage: Eukaryota > Metazoa > Chordata > Actinopteri > Clupeiformes > Clupeidae > Alosa > Alosa pseudoharengus. The sequence continues at coordinate 10,987,688 of NW_027468609.1, read as the reverse complement.
CTACAATACAGACACCCCACCACCTCTCCTCTGCTCCTCTGCTACATGCAGGTCAGACAAACTCAGACAAAGACATGCACAACTATTGGGATTAGGTCAATAATATATACTTTATATATGTATATACTGTGTATATATATATATTGTTTGTATCATTGGATATGAGATTTTACATTACTGTGAACTAAACTCATATGGAAGTCTTGAGCAAAATATCCAGAATAGCATTTCAGTGGCAAGATGGAGAGCCATTAGACTTGGAGGCTTAGACCTCCCAATGAATCACAAACTTCACCATCATCATCATCATCATAATCATCATAGTACATAACGTGCTGATTTATAATCAGGAAAAACATTGCAATTGAAAACAATAAGCTTAAATGCCCTATGCACACTGAGGAAACACTTCACATGCACAGCACTGTTTCTATTGAACGCAATTCGTTTTGACTAGCCATGGGGTGGGGTGGGGACTATTTGCCAGTATTCATTTTACTTTTGCATCACACAAAATCACTGGCTGTAAATCACAATGTCTTACAACCCCAGTGACTTCCAACCGGCCCAGACTACTATGCTGAGGCGGCGGCAGCAGCAGCTACAGCTGCTGCTGCGGCGGCAACAGCAATATCACCTAGTGACCCGTCTCTGACCCTGGAGTGATGTTGCTGCGGAGCGTACGTGTCGGGACTCACCAGCAGCGCCTCTGCGATTGTGTGGGGGGACACCCCACGAGCCTCCTCGCCACCCACGGGCAGAGTCCGAGGAGTGTAAGTGCCATTGATCAGGAGCTGGAGGTACCGCTGGCGATTCTCGCCTGGACAAGACAGAAGGGTAAGAGAGAAATACAAGAGGCTTGCAAAGGTTGTAGCCAACTCTGCAAAGGACAACACGTCATGCCTTTGACTGAGGATTGTGAAGATGTGCACAGGTGAAACTGTTCTTTCAAAGACATCTGACAAAACTATGATTTACTAGGTCTTACTACAATAGTAAATAAGAAGGTCATTCAGAAACGTTTGCACAACTTGGTGAACAAAATGGTCAACAAATAAAAGTGAACATCACATGTGAAATAGGCTTCAAATCTAATCTTACTTAAAACTAAATTAATCGGCGCTTAAAAACAGTTCGTAATGTAATGTTTACAATAAGTGTGTTGCATCTTTAGACAGACCACTGTCATCCCACGCACGATACATGATGTGTTGTCACTGTCTCTTTAAGAGAGACGAAAGCGCGTTGGGGTTGTAAATACGATTCCATTCAAGCAAGCCAAAGCCATGATAAAGCGGTTTTCCGTTCATCAAACAGAGAATTGGTTTAACATACAAGCTAACTGAAATATACTCAAAGTAGACGACTGCACACCAAAAGTGAAAAATGTTTCAATTTGCCCAAAGGTCAATGCTTCTTTTTAACATAACAGGCAACATAACATAGGCCAAGACTGTGAAACTAAAACGGAATAGCCTACATTTTATTCAGTGTAAAGTTAAATAGCGTTTCTTAAAGAAGTCATGTTTTAAAGCATCTTAATAAAATCTCTAAATGTTGTTAAGGTTACTACCTTCAGCTAGAAGAAAAATTCACAAGGGGATGCAATTACCCCGGTTACTAAGCAACCCATGTAAATTAAAGCACGTGTCTTGACATTAAATCGACAACCCCAACAAGATCATAGCAACAGTGCAAAGGAGCAGTCCTTGACTATTCAGGAAGACCGTGTCACAGAAATATCTAAAGTCAAAGAACAGTACAAGCACATGTAGCCTAATGTAGATAGGCTATTTGCGTAAAACAGTTTACCTTTTGGGTCTAGCTCCACGTGGATGATGTTGCCCATCACAGACGTGTTATGGAGATTATGTACCGCATCCTTCGCTGCTTTTACAGCTCCGAATACGACTTTAGCGATCCCCAAGTGTTTCTTGTTCTTCGGATTGTACAATATTTCCACTTCTTCAATGTCTCCAAATTTCTTGCACATGTCGGTCAGAAAACCCTCCCTTATGTTATCGTTTAGCCTGGCGAATGTCACCTCCTTTGGAGGCACAGGGCCAATGTAGCAGTCGTCAATCTGAGGAAAACAAACAGCGTCCTTTATTTAAAATATTGCTAATGCACACGAAATTATCGTCGATATGTTTGGTATTCTAAGAAGGGTTCGAGCTATCACGAAGTCGTGACGACCTAGCCTATTGAACCGCATGTTGCAGTTCTACTAAATCTGTAAAAAAAAAAGTTTGGAGTGGAAAAAAGTAGTAGCCTATAGGCCTCGTCTAAATACAGGCTTAATGATATTACTAAATCGACAAGTACTAATATATCCTTATGCAAGCTGTGGAAGCATGCGGCATGGAAATAAACAGGCTATAACTACTGTCAAATTGTTTAAGTCGATACTCGCCAACAGATAAAATTATATGCACAGCCTATCCTACAAGATACACATGCTGCGCTAAAAATTAAACTGTAGCCTACCAACACATTCAAGTGTAATGAATCTGACCGACCCCTGGTATATAGCCTATGTGCAGATCAATGAGGGGGGTGTGACAACCTTAAATATTGGAACCGGGAGATCGGTCTCCTTGTACTTGGCCCAGTGGCGTCCGATTCTCGGATCCCTGACCATGTCCACGGGTGGCATCCCGGAATCCTGAGAAAATGTTAAGAAAAACAACAATGAGTCAGTCTACATCCATAGAAAGTCCAGTCTGACAGAGCTCCGGTAGCCCAAACAGACAGCGGCGGCATGCGCGTCGCTCACAACATTTCAGAGTGCTTTCTATTATTCTTCGATTTCGCTCAAAAGGGCGAAGAGATCATTCAATGTTAGACTACTATTATTTTAAAATATCCTGACATTGTTAAGAGTGGTGTCCAACAATGACACTTTGATGTACTGTGTCAGGTGCTGTGACGACGAGGCAAGCGTGTTTACTGTGTATGCTACATTGTAACATGCAGCGTTACTGTAGGCTACAGTCTGCTACAAATGTATCGATTGCTTGCAATAATAATTAGTGCTCACAATGCGCTGGTAACTTTACTCACAGGCATGCTAAAATGTTGTCCATCATAGCGGTACAGTTTGTGCGGTCCCTTTTTTAACGCTGGGTCAATAATCAACTTGTAACTTCTCCAATGACTTCGTTTCTCCCCCGAACTGCAAACGGGATGGTTTCTCTCCATGCCGTTCGCCAAACCTGTGAGATTAAGAAGAGAAAGGGTATTAAACGATGTTATATCGACATAACACATATGTTTCTGCATACATATCGCACAATGAGGGAAATGGGGGGTTAGACGCGGATCCCAGTTACCGAAACAGACATTTCAGAGGAAGAAAAAGACCAAGCTTACTTGAACTCTGCCTTCTACCGTGATCTTCATTTATATCCCCGAGTCTGGACATGATGTATCCGATCGAATATTTCAGTACCAAACGACGAGATATGTAACCTCTTACTGCTTACATTACATGATTTAAAGGATACTGCCTCCTTTTTGCGAGCCAACACATATTGTGTGCCTCTGGTCTGGGGTTTCTGTCTCTCCCACAATACACCACTATAGGCTTCACCAACCTTCCCCTGCTCCAGCACATTCGTTACGAAGTTCGTTTGACTCGGCCTTATTAAAACTCTGATGGCAAGCAAATTATAAAATACCCCAATATTAAATCATTAACGCTACAATTATTTATTACGCAAATCTCAAATTCAAAATAACAGCGACTTTGCGCGAATAAACAAGGCTTTCAAAAACGCGCTGAATCTGCCGCGTGGATTTACGGTAGCAGCAAATACAAGATGGACATTGGAAGCAGCCGATAAAGGAGTACTGGAGGACTGAACTGAAATGCGCCGTGACATTGCTGAAAACAATAATTTCGGAAAATCCGACCTAATTTAGACAACGTTTGATTTAGGATAATGTTCATGTGATTTTTTTGAACAGTCTAAAACAGAGGTTTAGGCATGTTGATGGTTCTTGCCTTATACAAAATGTCTGAAGGGACAATGTTGTCTATCAGATTTATAACAAACTTGTGGTTTGAAATCCTAGTGTATCTTAGACACTTCTCACATTTCCAAATAGGACTCTTGAATTACGCGTTTTTGAAAAGGCAAAGTATTGAACAGTTTGATTTTGCAGTGCTTGGGCAATTGGCTGGTTAACAGCACTACCCGTTCTGGCCAATCAGATTGAAGCACCATTTTAGCTCCTGCTATTAGAAGCACAGTCGACTACTTCCCTACCAGAGAGCCGAGAGGGGGCTGAGAGCTCCGGCAGCCATCTTTCCTGCAGTGGAACTCAATGGCCAAATGGGTTTCCTTTGTTTCCAAAGGGGATCTTATACTTCACTTCATCAACTCTTGTTGGACTACATAATATATTACAATGTTTCTGTTTGCAGGAGCTGAGAAGATGGAAGAAAATGGTTGGATGTTATCCCTTTGACATTTTTAAAAGCTTTTTTGCTCTCTTCCTGGAATCCATTTTTGTCCTATAGGTCATGGCACACCCATACAACAACCTTTTTCTTTCTTAAGAAAGTTATAGTGAATAAACAGTTTAGTTTTATTAAATGTGCATTGATATAAAACACTTTTAAAGCTTTTAAAGGTATTGTACAATACATGGCCAAGTAAGAATACAGCTAAGTGAGTTGTTTTAGTGATTACTGCTCAAATGTAGTAGGCTACATTAAATGTGTATTGTTAAAATGCCAGTCTTATGTGGTAGTTTATATGCTGGAGAGCCATACTTTGATATGATTGAATAATTAGAATGCTTGGCATTTCAAATGTTCTAGACAGATGCATGCATTTGTTTAAAAATATCCATTGGGGGCTTTGGCGATATTGCCTCTCCTATTGCAGCAGGCAAAGCAGGCCAGAAGGAAACAATTGGCCCTGGCAGAAAATGCTGAATCACTGGTGTGACTGGTTAATGTGGTTGTAGATAGCCTACCCTTAACCCCCTATCAATGTTTTTCACATAGCTTCATTGTTACCAGTCACATTTCACATTGGACATCTGTCAGGTTATAATAAGGGACAGCATATGGTATCCCTTAACCTGATGAAATGTTTTTTTTAAAAAGAAAAGAAATTGTTTGATTTTTTTTTTTTGTAATAAATATTGACATGTACTCTTTTCTTCCAGAGGCATTTCCTCTAATCACATGTAAGTAAAGCTCTGTGACCTTGAACCAAGGGCATTTTCTCTTTAAATAATTCCAGCTTAACAACAACCTACTCATTTCTTCTTAGTTGTTTTTTTAAGGGTGCACATGACACTCTTGACACAAAACTATACATTGAAAAGAACTCTGATAAAATATTTACCTTAACATTTTGATGAAATACACTTATCAGGCCTACACGCTGATGGAAAAGGAACGTTTTCATTGCCATCTTCGGATCCTCTAACTGTTTTTATGAAGGGGTGGGGATGCAACGCCTAAAAGGAAGAAAACAAGTGCTGTGTAACTATTTCTTGAATTAATTTGTTATTTAAAGTACGTAGGATCTCACTGACCAACGAGTCAAAATACTGAGCATCTTGAAGCAGTTTCAGTGCACATTATGCAAACCCTCTCCCTCTTCCTGGAAACAGGACAGCTGTAAAATGCGAACGCTCTTCATTTAGAAGAAGGAAAACTGTTCAGCATCTGACACGGGAATCTTTACAATTCTAAGGTAACAGTTTATAGATTCCACAACTGACTATTTTTACAAGTTTAACTAAAACATGTTTTATGTGAGGTTCAATCCATGTGGTTTAGTTTTTTGTAGTTGTTGGCGTTTGAAAAACAGGCTACATTACAAAACAGTCAGGAAATAAAAAAAAATAATAATAATCTGGAATGAAGCAAAGCACCGTTTTTCAAACTTACTGGCAATTAAAATAACTGTAATCCTCGTGGGGAATGAGTAGGTTATGTAAATAAAGAAGAAAATAAAAATAAAAAAACCCAACAACAACTAAGGGCTAAGTTAATCTTCTAGAATTTTCTCCCTGTCGCCCCATGTCCATAGCGACCTTTGATATGAACTGTCGTTAAATGGCTTCTCTGCTGTTCTCTTTTCAAAATGGCTTCTTCACACACACATACACAAAGGAGATCATTATGTGCTCGAAAATAATGCTGCGCCATGGCTGGGCGAGGTTTACACGTTCGAAAACAAGAGCTAATTCACCCCCTACCCAGACTCTTTCATTCAGAGTAGAAGGAAATATGTCAATGAAGATCAAGATGGCTTCGTGTGTAATATCTGAAAACGTTATAGGAGGAGAAACCATAGGCTGGCAGAATCCTCTTGCATAGTTGTATGGGTCTGGCAGATCTAAATTCATTCTGGCGGAGAGTCGTTGTGAGCTGGGGAGGTTGGCTGCGTGCCATGCGTTGGAGACGACTGCACCCACGTAGCCATATAAGGTCGGGAAAACAATTTCGAACACAGTGCAGCATTTCAATCAGCTAACACAAAGGGGATACGGGCTTCTCTTGTGTTTTCTCATTTCCCCTTCAAGATGAGTCGGTGCAGTAATTCAAGGCTTTCGCCATGTACAGAAGATTGTTATCTGACAAGCAAGAAAATCCATTTTGTAGGGAAAAAGGAGACAGATGGATGGAGGCTTGTGCAATGTGGGGCTTACGTAAAACAGCACTCAGGTGATCTCCCTTGGTTACTGTTAGACAGCTACCGTGTGTGTGTTGTGGACAGCGTCGTGTTCATACCAGCAGCTTGTTTGTCTGTTTCTTTTGCACGCAATAGAATTCATTCATTGAGATTAGGGAGGGCCGGTGTGTTCATTGCTGCCTGCCGTACATACGTGAAACATTGGCAACTGTGATCTGCTAAACTGACCTTGGCTTCCCAGCTCTCCATTAGAAGCAAGGGTAAGAGCATTCCACAAGGCCATAATGACCAGAACCATCATGTATTCATTGTAGCTTTGTTCAGTGCAGACTTAGGCGCACAGTAGCTCCCGGTAAATATTAACCTAGACAACTGCATGGGACAAAAGGTCATGGTCCAAAACCCGTTCTTCAGCGAATATCTCAAAGGAAAGTGTGAACGTGTCCTATTGTAATGATTGGACCCAACAGACGGTGTAATCTACGTGTAGTTGGGTTCAAACCTGTGCCAACAGTATCACACAGACATGTTTACCTGCCTTTTCCACTTCCCCACTCTCTCCATGCAGAATGAGCGACTCGTCTCTGCCTCCCGCTGCCTTTGAAGCGGGTCGTAAGGCCGCTTTTGTGGAGCCGTAGTGTAAACTACTGTTTTATGAGCGAAACTGTTACTTATAGGCGACATATTTTGCTGGGATAACTTAACTCATCCATCAGAAAGGGGTTGGGATCGTGACCGCCACGCAGTCTTTTTCTGTATCTCTTGTTTTTAGCTAGCTGAGCCGGAGACATGGCAAACACGCTGCGCAAGTCTAACAGGAAAAGACTAGTGTGCCTAGACGTGCTGCTGCTGCTGTCAGGAGAAAAGGGGAACTGGATCTCTCTGGTCAAGAAACAAGATTGAATTGCTGCAGTGTTAGTCACAACCTTTTCAGTCGGTAATCGTGAGTAAATAGCTGAATCCCCCGTACAAAATAAACTTACAATATGTGTTTTTTGTATGATCACTTGTATTCACGTTCCATTACTATTTTTTGATAGGAAAATAAGCATTAATGGTTCTTTTGAAATAAAGCTTTATTGTTAATAGATAACCCGATGGAACTGGATCAATGCCAGCGATGCCATTTGATTCGGATGGAATTATCTGAGACATTTTTAGTTATTGTGAACTAGGTTGTGATTGGGGAAACTAGAAACTTATTTGCAGAACCAGGGACATGACAAGCATTTGTCTCGGTTAATTGAAGACGACACTGATGTGTCAAAAGCGGGCTATAAAACTACACGTCGATGGATTTTCAGAATATCCTGATTATTATGTAGAATGAATTGTAGTTTATATATAGCCATTGCAACAGGGAGAGTAGGCTACGCTATTTTGCACTAGTGGCAGGGGAAAATAGTCTATAATAGGCTACAATAAAATAGTCCTGTTGGCATTTTGGTTTGTTTAAAGTTGTATTGGGTAGTATTTCATTGTGTGTTTGTGTGTGTCGTCTCTCTCATCAAACCGTGGTCCACTTGAGGAAGATGTCTGGGTGGTTTGCTGCTGGCGATTTAAGGCCCTAGTACAGTCCAGCCACATCACGGCAGACAGCGGCCATTTTAGCCCCCTGTGTTGGGATAGATGGAGTGAGTGTGGGGATACATATATTTTTTTTACATTTAAAACATTTGCCAACGAGCTTAGGGACACAATAATTGTACATGGGCTGTCGGGGAAATTACTTCGCTTTTGTTGTAGATCTCTGCGTGGTTGGAGTCGGTTAAGATCCTGGACTTGGTCTGCAGGCTTTTAAATCTCTTTACTGTAAGCTACTTGAGAACAACAACAGCAGAAGGTAGGCTTTACGGATTGAAATGCAGGCTATTTTAAGGTCGTTGTAATCATAAACAAGTGCCATACACATTGCTGGCTCATCTGTGCTATAGCATGCAGAGTCAGTATTGTCAGCTGCTGTAGTTTCTCGTTTACAGACATAAGCAGCGAGCGTTTCAAGGGTGAGCAGCAGCTCGGTCATTTGTTCTGCGCAATAGCATTCTTTTGATCATTGGCAGGTCATTGCGGACTTAACGACGAATTGCAGACTATGATGGTCTAGGTTAATACTAGTTTACACTGTAAGCTACTCTTATGTTAATGGACATTTCTGTTTATCGCAGAAGAATGTGTCATTGAAATGATATGGTGCATACTCAGAAAATACTAGAAAGGCTGACTTGAACTGGTCGAAGGTAAAATCAATTTACATTAAGAAGCTTCAATTATGCCACGTTTACTTACATACTGGCTCATTTTGTTTTTATTTGTTTTATTGAAAAACTCTTAGCATTAGTACTTGTTAATTTTGACGAGGCATGTAAAAAATCCATCTCAGCTGTTAGTTGATCCTCTAGATGGCATTGAAAGCATGAGTGATCATGAAAGAAATGGGTCATGTCTTAAATAATGCCATTTCACATATTGCATTGTCCAGTTTTCCTTTTTTTTTCTTTGGCTTAGGGTTGAGACAGACATGGCAGGCAAAATATGTTATATAGTCTTTTAATTTAAAAACAATATATATATATTGTTGGAATAAGTATGTTGTTTGCATGAGGATGGGAGGGGTTGGTTAAGCTATTCTGTCCTTGTTCTGTTACATTGGATGGTACATATTAATAAATATAAAACATTAAGAAAATATTTGTCTCTGTGTTCACTTTTCTGTCACTGTGGAGGATTCTTCTATTAACCGTTAAGGACATCTGTTGGTGTTTATTTGGATTATATCTGGATTTATATACTTTAAAGTGTAATGTTACTCACTGAGTTAGTAAAACATTATACTGTTAAGGGGTGAGAAATACTCTTTTTACTAACATGGTTCTTTTATGTCGTACGTACCTGACAAACTGAGGAGTCAAGCTTTTGCCCTTGAACTTGAAAAATGTATGAAAATAATGTCTGGTTTGCTAAGAATAGGCAGGTTTTTCCTGGGAAAAGTAGGTGGGATTTCACACGCATCCAGTCATGCAGACCTTCGAGCCTTTGCATTTGCGTGTGATGACTTGTCAGTTATTCTGAAGAAGTGCTTTTGCCAGTCAGATCATGTGTATTTCTATCAGAGCACAAACCTATCCCATCAGGCTTCATCTTTTCATTAATATAGCGCATAAGATGAGCTCTACTATGGGGGCAATGTAATAAATTGCTAATTACAGTAGCCTTAATGGTGATTGAACACAGTTTTTATAGTGCATACTAGGGGTAATGCGCACTACACACACACACACACACACACACACACACACACGGAGCACTAGGCTAGAGACACACACCCTGTTTTATTGAGATGAGTGGGGATGGGTTGGATGAGGAAGTCCTTTACATGATCACACTCTTTAGATTACATTCACCCTCTTAGATTCTTATAATCATTGAAAGAACATATGTAACACTAGCTAGCTATGCTAAAAATCATTAGGACAGCAAATAAAGTTTTTGTCATTGACTACTCGGAAGCCCACTTGATTAGTACCATGTAGTATCCTGTAGTTTACCTGCAATTGTACTGACCCAGGGAAGGGTCTCCTCTCCATAGGTAAAACACAGACGTACAGAACACTACCTGAATCATGTCATGTCTCTATATGTGAGTCCACTGTTCTGTTCTGTGGTCTTTTCCTGCCCTCTTCTGATGCTTATGAGATGACAGCAGAGGGGAGGGAGAGAGAGAGATGGAAGGAGGGAGGGAGAGAGAGACATAGAGAGATGGAGGGAGGGGGAGGAAGTGGAGGAGGAGGCACTGGCAGTAGCAGCCGTGGAGGCATACGTCAGCCAGCTCTCTGCTCTCTCTCTGGAGCGTGTTGAGAAGAGTGTGACGAGGGGCGGTGGTGAGAGAGAGAGAGAGAGAGACGCAGGGGTGGGGTGAGGTGAGCGCCAGGCCGGATACTCACCTACAGACAGACAGACGTGCCGGGCACACAGGCTGACTGACAGGCTCCTCCAGAGACCTGCTGTATAGGGCCACAGAGTAAACTGCTACCAGAGAAGCAGAGCTGGACTGAGCTGGGGACTCCGCGGGCTCCATAGTGGGGGCTTCACCTGCGGGCCGGACCATGACACAGAACGGCTCGCCGGTGGCAGTGGCCAACGGAACCTCCAGGGTCAAGAGAGACGAGCTGAAGATCGTGATCGTGGGAGACGGAGGCTGTGGGAAGACCTCACTGCTCATGGTCTACGCCAAAGGAGACTTCCCAGAGGTAAGGAGGGCTCACAAACACACACACACACACACACACACACACACACAGCAGCCAGTGCTCTTACCGGTAATGTCTCTCACTCACTCACTGTGGCCTCCATGAGGTAAGTGATCAGGGTTTACTGGCCTTTGGAGGAGGCGAGGAGCTTCTTAATGAATCTTGAGTATGCCACACGCCACAGAGCACAGGAGGAAACAGAGGCACACAACTGTCATGTCAGTTTCAGGCTGGGTCCCTTTTCTCATTTGCTTTACCATGAAGTCAGCAGAAACCAAGGAAGGAACTGTTACTGCCGCGTGTTGTGCAAATTTATTTAAATGACGATCTCAGATGCTTCCTGCTTTATTTCTGAAACGATATGGGTTTGAAATTGGACGCACCATCATATCAAGCTGTTTCATACCTGGTTTAGATTTGCACTCTGCCTTGTTTTTCCCCTATAATTAAGACAGGATGTGAACCTAACACTTGTCAGTAGTGTTTCATCCTATTTCATGTCCTTCTATACGAGTTGCTGTTCCTATAAAGTTAAACTCTTTGTTCCTGCACACAATAATGTCTCACTATGACCCCTGTTCATGTCATGTGAAACATAATAGGTGTGGTGTCATTTCAATGGAGAAGAGGTTGTTTCAAACAAAGAGGTTGTTGAATAGAGACCACACGATGGCCTAAAAACATAGTTGCAACGTGCTTTTCACTAACCACATTCACTTGTTAACTTATAAGTCTCTTTTAGAAATCTCACTAAGTAGAAAACATTCATATCTATTTTTTTCTTTCAGAAATATGCCCCGTCTGTGTTTGAGAAGTACGTTACCACGGTGTCCCTTGGTGGGAAGGAGATTCAGCTCAACCTGTACGACACGGCAGGTAGGTGTGGTGGCGGTCGGCCGACCTGTCTGGGAACACACGTTTGTGTGGTCCATGCCTCAGTGATTAAGCATTTGGCAGCCTTACAGCACAAGGGCGTTTTCACAGACTAATTGGAGCATTTGGTGTGTGTGCGTAAAAGAGAGTATGACAAAATATCACACACAGAATTAGAGTGTTTGTGTGTGTGTGTGTGTGTGATAATATTTTGTTTTATTCAAAGACTTTGATTTTGGAGCCTCAATAGGCACAACACCAATGAGAGAGAGAGAAAAAAGGAGAGAGGGAGAGAGAGAGGAGAGCAGGGTGTGGAGGGTGCTGCCGGTGTATCAGCCATGCTTGAGGTGGGACACCCAGCACAATACCTGGGCCTGCTGGACTTTGATCAGGGGAGGGTGGATAAACGGAGGCCACAGGGGAATTTAAACTCTCCGCCTGCTCCTCATTAAAGGAGACTGAGGAACAACAAAAGCTCTGTTAGAAGTCAACAGTGCCAATCAATGGATCAATGATGTGTTGTTCCAACCAAAGAAAGGGCCCTCAGAACTCTCGACCTTCAGTTGATTGAAGTCAATGACAAATGTGACTTTTTCAGGACATCGGTTTACTTTTACATACCCACCTGTAGAGTGACGCAGCACTTTTTGATATTGTTAACAATATTATTAACATGCATATTCTAGTACATGTGACTGTCAAGTCTGCTGAAATCAGTTCTTAGAATGGTTTATGGCTTTTCCGCCTAACAGGAAGTGAGATGCGTGCATTGAGAACTCTGCTCTTGCAGGATGTGGTAGTGGTTACTAACCTAACCTACATTTGATGGCTCTTGTATGGATTTATAACCATACAAAACTCCCTGAAAGACAGTATAGAGCCTTCTGTCCACAGCTGTGCTGCTGACGTCACTTAAAATTGGTGCAGATAGCTCATAAGTCTCCTGGTTTTAGTATGGGTCAGATGCTGCTGTCCTTTAGTAAAAGCCAGGGGGAAAAGGGGAGGAAAGATGAGTAATTCTTTCTGTGTTGTATGTAGTTTTCTTTAGTTGGCATATCAACCATGCTTTTTTTACACCCACTCCCTTGAACCTAAGGTGGCTAAATTAATCTCACACAGTTATGCTGAAAGATTGATCAGATAAGCAAGAAGAAACTGTGTAGGCTATTCTAATGAGGAAGTAAAAATGAGCACTTACAATAGGTGGGACCTTTATCAGGGATAAGTCAATATTTAGACACTGGCCTTCCGCATTCTTAATGTGATATAAAACACATTACATTTAAAGTCTCCAATCAGCTTCAATCAGCATGGACCCAAATATAACAAATGTAGGAAGCTGCGTTAGCACCTGAGAAGGAAAAATACCTCAAACTCATTGGGAGAGTGTGTGGATGGCCTGTTGGGTGGTATGAAATGGCTATTTCACTTGACTACACTTGTCTGTCCCCATGGCACACACACACACTCACACAACACACACACACCCCACACACACACACACTCTCTCTCTCTCTCTCTCTCACACACACACACACACACACCAAACGCTCCTCTGCAGCTTATCTGTGTGCGACTGTCGTCAGAGGCCTCTCTGCTACACAGGAAGAGGAAGTGCTCGGCAGGATGTGGTTTGGTGCGTTGTCTCTTGCGTTGTGTCTCATGTGTTCTGAAATGTTCTTTGCTCGTTCATTCGGCAAGAGTGTAGAATGGAGCTTAGTGGAGTCGCACGAACAGGACAGATTCCTCCAGCCAGCCACTCCCTACACACACACACACACACACACACACACACACACACATACACACACACACACACACACACTTGCCCATATGCACACACAAACACACACACACACACATACACACACACTTGCCCATATGCACACACAAACACACACACACACACACACTGCACATACACTGCACATACACTCACACACACATACTGCACATACACACTCACACACACACACACACACACACACACACACACACACACACACACACACACTTCCCTATATGCACACACACACACACACACACACACACACACATACTCCTGTGTCTGCAGGCTGCTTAACAGCATAATGTTTACTCCCTGATAATAATATGTGTCATAATGTGCCAAACTAGCAGCCCTGAAGCCAAGACAGCCTCCATGCCCATCACAAACATGCAGGCATCACAATATAAACCAGTGAAGCATGGCCATAACTCCCAGACATGTACACTATGCTTCACAAGAAAAGCATGACACATGATGTCAGATGAACTGTGTGGATCTGAGGGTGGAGTGCAAATTAAGATCTGTGTCTTTACATGCCACCTCAGATACTGCCATTTTACATTGTAACATTGCATTTTAGATTTGGTCATTGCATTAGATGGTAGAGTGCAAAGCAAATAGGTGTTTCAATAGTTTCACAGAGTCAACATTTGTTTTTACATGCCAGCTCTGATGGAATTGTGTGATTGCATTTTAGATTGTGTCATTGCATTTTAGATTGTGTCATTGCATGAGTTTTTTTGTTATGTTGACACACACTCCAGTTGACAATTTGGACTCCAGTTGGAAATTACATCAATGTATATTTACAAAAACAAAAAAAAAGTGCAATTTCCTATCTGACTATGCGTGAGTGTGTTGTTTGCTGGACATCCTATGACCTTTGACATGTTCCCCTCTTTCAGGGCAAGAGGACTACGATCGCCTGAGGCCTCTATCCTATCAAAATGCAGACATGGTGCTGGTGTGCTATGATGTGATGAACCCCACCAGTTACGACAACGTCATGATCAAGGTACACTCAGACAACACGGCATGATATACGCACAGACAAGGTACACTCACACAACACAACATGATATATAGACAAGGTACACTCAGACAACACAACATGATATATATATATATAGACAAGGTACACTCAGACAACACAACATGATATAGACAAGGTACACTCAGACAACACAACATGATATATATATAGACAAGGTACACTCAGACAACACAACATGATATATATATAGACAAGGTACACTCAGACAACACAACATGATATAGACAAGGTACACTCAGACAACACAACATGATATATGCACTGACAAGATACACTCACACAACACAACATGATATATATATAGACAAGGTACACTCAGACAACACAACATGATATATATATATAGACAAGGTACACTCAGACAACACAACATGATATATATATAGACAAGGTACACTCACACAACACAACATGATATAGACAAGGTACACTCAGACAACACAACATGATATATGCACTGACAAGGTACACTCACACAACACAACATGATATATATATATATATATAGACAAGGTACACTCAGACAACACAACATGATATAGACAAGGTACACTCAGACAACACAACATGATATATGCACTGACAAGGTACACTCACACAACACAACATGATATATATATAGACAAGGTACACTCAGACAACACAACATGATATAGACAAGGTACACTCAGACAACACAACATGATATATATATATAGACAAGGTACACTCAGACAACACAACATGATATAGACAAGGTACACTCACACAACACAACATTATATATGCACTGACAAGATACACTCACACAACACAACATGATATATATATAGACAAGGTACACTCAGACAACACAACATGATATATATATATAGACAAGGTACACTCAGACAACACAACATGATATAGACAAGGTACACTCAGACAACACAACATTATATATATATAGACAAGGTACACTCACAAAACACGGCATGATATACACACAGACAAGGTACACTCAGACAACAAGGCATGATATACGCACAGACAATACAGTCATCTTTTAATGAAGTGATAGAGAGATAGAAGGAGAGAGTGAATCTGCATGTATGTGAGAGAGAAAGAGAGAGAGAGAGAGAGAGAATGGGAGAGACAGAAGTGAATATCTAGTGCTCGTAGTGAGTCCAAAAGGCCTTTTAACACGACATGAGATACAGGTGTGTGTGTGTGTGTGTGTGTGTGGTAGGGTGGGGTGGCAAAGACAACAGAGTGGCAGTGTCTGGCCGTGACCAGCACTTGGGAGCCACACAGTCACGGGTCACGGAGCAGGAATGCACCATCTTTAGAGAAACTGAACACACACTCGCCATGGCCTCAACACTGTTAACATGCACACACACAGCACAGAGACTGCACACACACACACACACACACACACACATAGAGCCTCAGAGACAATGAACATATTCATGCCCAGAATACACACACACACACACACACACACACACACACACACACACACACACACACACACACACACACACACACACACACACACATATATCTACAGCTTCGGAAACAATGAACACACTCAGGCCTGAAACACACCTTACACACACACAGGCTCACAGAAAATGAGAAAAACACTCAGGGTATGCCTAGCAACAAATATACAATCCATGCATAAAGAACACACACACGCATGCACACACTCACACATACACACACACACACACACACACACACACACACACACAATCCACACAATCCACACATGATCACCACACTCCCCCACAGCACAGCCAATGCTAAGGGAGGTGCCCATGCCCTTTGGATCAGTGCCAAAACAGGATGGTGGTCAGTTAAGAGTTAGCTTGCGTCTGAGGGGCTGCCTAGTGCTTAGGCAGAAAGGATGCCTGCTTTATTCTGATATACCAGCACCCCTTCCTGATAAGCTGGAATATACATACACACACACACACACACACACACACACACACACACACACACACACACACACACACACATACACATACACACACACACCTCTCCAAATACAGAAAACAGCATTACAGAGGCATTGCTGCTATTTTTCAGTAAATAATCTAATTTGTCAGTATAATTATGTCAGTATTATGATGTCTCTCTTAGTGGTACCCCGAGGTCCATCACTTCTGCCGAGATGTTCCTCTCATTCTGATTGGATGCAAGACAGATCTCAGGAAAGACAAGGAGTACACCAGGAAGCTCAAGGCCTCCGGTCTGGCCCCCATCACGTACACGCAGGTAACCGCTTACATCACACAAGGCAGAAGTCCCAGCACGGTGGCAGTATTATTGTGTTATCATTGTCGTTTCACGCTACCGCTGGGGAGAAATGCCATTTCCGTGCTCCATAAATAGTATAAGTACATATATACTCTTTTGATCCCGTGAGGGAAATTTGGTCTCTGCATTTATCCCAATCCGTGAATTAGTGAAACACACTCAGCACACAGAGAACACACAGTGAGGTGAAGCACACACTAATCCCGACGCAGTGAGCTGCCTGCTACAGTGGCGCTCGGGGAGCAGTGAGGGGTTAGGTGCCTTGCTCAAGGGCACTTCAGCCGTTCCTACTGGTCAGGGTTTGAACCGGCAAACCCTCCGGTTACAAGTCCGAAGCCCTAACCAGTAGGCCACGGCTGCCCCTAATATGTCTTTTACTGACAGCAAAATTGATAATAGATTTGACTTTCACTTATATTCCATACAGCTGTTCTATACATCTCCAGTGTCCAGGTAGTGGTGTACTGCTCTGGGGTAATCCGGGTCCTACAGTCTGAGCGAGGGCATCAGTGGAAGGCCTCACGTGAGACATTTGCTCAACAAAACTGAGGCAGTGACAAAAATGGCATACTGACAAAAATATGCTACATTTCAATTGAATGTAAAGTGACATAGCATGAATGCGTATTTTTGACCCGCGGCCCTCCACCTAGATACATGTCTAGGCCCCCCCCCCCCCCCCCCCAGGCAGCCGAGGAGACGGGGCATTCCATAACTGCGTGTTCTTTCCCCCAAGGCCACTGTCCAGGGCCCCTGTCTCATGGCCAGTAGTTAGTCAGCAATTAGATCCTGTCTGGGTGGCCTGCGCTGGTGACCCCACTGCATCAAGGCTACGTTTTAGGCATCTTTACAGCTTTGGTATGCTTCCGTTATCTGTGCATGGTTTGGACTTGGTGCATGACCAGAGTGTGTGTGTGTGTGTGTGTGTGTGTGCGTGTGTTATTGTCAGTGCTTGTGGTGTGAGTGTAAGGATTTACTGGTGTGTGAAATAACCTGTGGATAACCGATGTGTGTGTGAAGTGGAAAGGATTTAGTGACGTGTGTGTGTGTGTGTGTGTGTGTGTGTGTGTGTGTGTGTGTGTGTAGTGACCAGTGCATGATCTCTGTGTGTTTGTGTATGTGTGTAAGTGTGTATGTGTGTGTGTGTAGTGCCCAGTGCATGATCTATGTGCGTGTGCGTGTGCGTGTGCGTGTGCGTGTGTGTAGTGCCCAGTGCATGATCTCTGTGTGTGTAAGTGTGTGTGTGTGTGTAGTGAGTGACCAGTAGATGACCAGTGTGTGCTTCTATACTCCGGTGTGCAGGGGGACGAGACTCGGCAGCAGATCCAGGCTGACCTCTATCTCGAGTGTTCTGCCAAGTACCGCGAGAACGTGGAGGACATCTTCTGCGAGGCCACCAAGAAAGCACTGGCCATCCGCCGCAAGAACAGGCAGAAGAAGAAGAGGAAGAACTGTTCTATCCTGTGATGGAACCATGATCACATGGAACCATAAAGAGCCAAAGGACATGTTCTCATGCTAATAGCTCAACGTTTAATGCACACAGACTTTTGCAAAGCACCCATGTGCTTGTTGACAAATCATGTGCATAGGTACTTGCATAGTATATTTGATCAGTTATTTTTTGACATGTCTCTCAGGATTTGTATTAGAGAAAACCTTGCTGTTATGATGCTGCCCTGTACAGTGCGTGTTGACACTCTGAGGTCTTATGGTGTTATGATGTTGAGATGCTCAGGCTTTCTGTGGTTGGGTTTATAAATGACCATGCAGCGGAGGTCTTTCTGTGGTTGGGTTTATAAATGACCATGCAGCGGAGGGTCACTTCTGCTTGCAGATCTCACAGCTGCACAACCTTTCACTCTCACAGAAGAGCTTGATGCAAGGAAGGAGGAGGAGAAGAGGAGTGCAGAGGTGCTAGAGCCTTCGTCTACCACACAGGGAACTCTGGGATATCTGCCACACAGGGAAGTCTGGGATATCTGCCCCACAGGGAACTCTGGGATATCTGCCACACAGGGAACTCTGGGAAGTCTGCTGGGTCTCATATGTTTATGCTGCTAGTACCAGAGAATGGGGTGTGTGTGGGCAGCCCATACAATAGACTCATTACTTACATGAGTAGAGTTCTCTGTAGGATCACACTTGTGTCGAACTGGTAGCATCTGAAACTGATGGGTACGTTAATTGCACAAACTGTGTCTAGGACAATAACCACTTCTTTCACTCCAAAATTCATTTTTATTTTATTTTGCACAACCCACAGCAGACAGCAGATTGAATGCTTACTTTTTTGTTTGTTGTTTTTTTTTTTAGATAATAAAAGGATTTTGTACATATGAAGGCTCAGCTTCACAGGTTATGTAGGGCGTCAAAGTGCTTTGCAGGCTTCACCGCGACATACCTTCCAGTTGATTTGAGCTTGTCACCATAACGACGGTGGTGGAAGTGACAGGCTTTGGTGAGCGCCATAATGGAATGTCTGAGAGGGTTAGTCCCACACTCAAACCCCGCCCAAAGCCATCCTCAGCATTTACAACACATGTCTTTTAACACATGTCTGGAAAGAGTGCTATTAAGGCACTGGAAGGCATTCTGTTGTCACTCTACCCTAGTTAAGTACCACCCTTTCCCAGAAGTCAGCTGTGGAAGAACTGTGGAGATGGTAAATGCAGTTATACTGCCTCCTACTGGGCATTATACCACACAACATAAATGGCTGAAATACAGTATGTATCCAGTGTGACTGTAATACCAGGGGGAAACATTAGGGGATAATCTGATAAAGCTGACGGTGAAGGTATCAAACACTACATAAGGCTGGTCATAATGGCACACACATAACAAGGTCAAGTTCCTTCAATTAAGGCTATGACAGACTGCATGTGGCCTATACACTCAAATACATAATCACACACTGTTCAAACACACACACACACTCACTATTACAAATGTCTGAGTTTCAGTCTCATTGTTTTCTCTGGTCTTCTAGTAGAGCAGCTTTGTAACCCTCTAATAATGGGTTTGGATAAATGAACAATAGAATGTTAATTTATCCAAGACAACAAACCGTTTCTGCAGAAATAGCCAGATCTGACAGCCAACCATATGCTGAAAGTAAGTAAGTCGTTTACGTGAAATAATTCTAATTTGAAGTTTTCTTAAAGTATTTCATTGCCTCAAATGATTTGTTTTAATCACTTCCCGTGGCCCCGATTATTCAAAACAACTACAGGATAAGGATAATTTCATATATTATGATTCATCAACGCAAAACCCAGGTGATTCCATTAAGTTCTTAATACATCGCTGCACATCACAAATACAGGGCAAAGGAGTGCTCCATGGTGAAACAGAGCTATTGCATAATGCGGTCCAATAACCACTCATTGGTAAATCCTGAATGAGGGACACTGCTTCTTTATCCAGTCTTCAGCACGGCTGCATTCCTCTAGGAGAGTGCGATCCAAACATCAAAGAGGATTACCCTCCACCAGCTCATTCTTATACACGCCTGAGCCTTGGGCTGAGTTGGAGATGCACAAAGCACTGTCTGAGTGTTCACCAAAAGACTACATTGTGAAGCTCAAGAGACATTCTGTTCAGCAGCCTTAAGATGAATTATGTCTTCAGATGAATAATGGCTTTGATGAGTAACAGTGAATGATATGCAGAAAGCTTCCCTTTTGGAAAGACTGGGAAATCTGAGGTGTGAAAACTGCATTCTGGTATGTAGTAGGCTGCTGGTAACCTACACATGAGTCTGTGTTAACGAGCTGAGCTCAGCAGGAGCTCCCCCTAGTGGCCAAACATGTGGTGACACTCCAAGCCTGGAGGTAAAACGAGGCTAAAAGAGCAAAGTCACTACACAAGTTTCTGATCCAAATTGCTTTATTCTGATGACCAGCAATGTACAGTGAATGTGTGAATGCAAGAAGACCTGAAAAACAAACAAACAAAACAAACAAACACCTTTCATTCTGCATTCAGTTCCAGTTTCTAGGCTTGGGTTGTAGGCACAGATTGCAGTCTTTACTGGGGAAAGCAGAAGGCCTGAAGACAATGGCAGTGACCACACACACACACACACACACACACGCACACGCACACACACAAGCCAAAGTATAGCATGTTGTGGTGTAATGACAATGGTGTCACAACGTACAACTTCTTGCTTGTGTTTTACTCATCATGCGTAAGCAACTACGTATATAAAACTCTTTCCCACAAACAGTATTTCAGAAACATATTCAGTGACCTACTTATTTATTTTACATCATCAGGATGCTTGCTTTGAAGTCTGAGAGGAGCTTGCTTGGATGGCGGGGGGGGGGGGGGGGGGGGGTGTCCACCTAGATCCACGAAGGGCTGCTACCCTGTCACATTTTCATCATCATAATCATCACCATTTTGTCTGTACCATCAACACTACTTGGACATGGCCAACAGTCGTTGCTTGAAGTTACAAAGCGTTTAGTGACAGACCCCTCCAGCTGTCCTAAACCATTACAGTAGCTGTGCGAGCAGCAAAACATGGTTTCACAGTACGTGATTACATCACATCAAAGCAGCCCACAACAGAAGGGAGGCAGACTGAAGAGAAGCCTGCAGCAAGAGAGACCTGCAGCAAGAGAGGCCTGCAGCAAGAGAGACCTACAGCAAGAGCCAGAATCTTTTGTTCTGCCAGTAAATTTCACAATCAATCAAACTCAATTGCGATTGTTTTAGTCAATTTGACTTAATCTTGCATTTCTGCATTACTTGCGGAAGGGGCAGCATCAATGGCAGGACCAGAGTGTAAACTGTATCAGTGTAACAAGAGTGCAGTTCACTACATAACAGGGCCGAGAACTGCATAATTCCGCTCGGAATATTCCCAGTGGTCATAATTCAATGCATAGTCTGGGCCTCCCAGCACTGCACTGAGACATGGCAGATTCATACTACTCCTAGTGTTTTTATTTGTTTAGTGCTAAGTGGCATTGTCAAACTCCTCCCTAAAGCAGTGGGGTGTAAACTACTCCAGAGATAATCCCTGTCTTAGACTGAGGGCCAATCCACATGAGAACATGGTGTATGTCAGGATAGACATCATGGAATGAGGGAACTGCATGAGTGTGTGTGCGAGTGTGTGTGTGAGTGTGTGTGTGTGTGTGTGTGTGTGTGTGTGTGTGTGTGTGTTTGGGGGGGGGGGGGGGGGGCACACATCCAGCCAAAAGAATAAGAGGTTGCAACGGTGGTGCTGTTCGCCATGTAGTTGTGTGTGTGTCTGCACTTATAGGTCTTGGACACACTCTCTCTCTCTCTCTCTGGCTGGACCTCTCAAAAGCAGCAGTGTAAAGAAACGAGGCATTCAGCACTTCAGGGTTTTCCCTTTAGAAGATCTCTACAATGTTCCTTCTTCTACAACTCTGGCTCTTCTCAACCGTGAACATCACCACCATCTTCCATCTTCTTCCCTCGGAGTTGAGGTGAGCTCCCATGAAGTGTCCGTGCGCAAAATGGAAAACACACAAAACACACACACAGAACACAAACTCCTGAATGCATGCACTTAGTTGTCCCATCCAATTCCCCATCAGAACTGGACGTCCCCTGGACAGTACCGGACCTACCCCACACAGCAGCATCTGCCTACACAAGAACCACAGCCACGAACCGACCCGCTTAGTGTTTTCGTTGCATGTAAACAAGTAAACCAGATGAGGAAAACAAACCAACAAACAAACAAACAAAAAAAGAAACCACAGTAAAGCACAGCTGCCTTGAGACCTGTGGACTTAGTGTCCCTACTGAGCCCCCGTACCCCACAATGCCCCTCTTCAAAACCCTCCAACCTCTTTCCCCTAAAGTCTTGAATGAATTGTGTGCGTCAGGGTGCGATGACCACTCAGTTTTGTTTTTGTACTGGCCACTCTGCTTGCTCTCCCAGCGTTCCTCACCAACCCCCCACCCCCCCAAACACCGAGCCCACATCTTCATCCTCCTCCATCAACAGCCTCCTCCCCAAACACCGACCCCACATCTTCATCCGCCTCATTCTGCCTTCTGCAGCTTCTCTTTGTTCTTCTGAATCTTCTGATGGACCACTTTGAGCGTCGTGAGAAAGTTCCCCAGGAACAGCACCATGAATGTCAGGCCCAGCATGAACACCTGCAGGCGGGCGGCGCACACACACACACACACACACACACACACACACACACACACACACACACACACACACACACACACACACACACACACACACACACACACACACACACACACACACACACACACACACACACACACACACACACACACACACACACACACACACACACACACACACACACACACACACACACACACACACACACACACACACACACACAGAAGTCATTCCTGCTTTCATTTTGAATACAAGTGGAGCTCTGAACAGAAGTCACACCTCAACGATCACTGACAAAGACAACAGGTATGAAGATGAGGAAATTGCCATTATAAATGTCAACCTGTTGGCTTGGTGCTCTAAAAGCAAATCAACCTGGACTGGAAACCCAACCCTTACCTGCCATTCCTTGCAGTCCTCATGGTTTGCCAGCGTAAATAGGGTAATTGCGTTGTACAACTGCCAAAACTAACGAGGAAGAGAAAGAGAGAGAGAAAACATGTCACGTCCCAGCCTTGAAAATCACCCCCTCCTCAAACCTTGTGACAAAGTAAACCTGATTGTTATTAATGGTTAATTAACAGTGTGTGTATGTATGTGTGTGTATATATATATATATACACACACATACATATACACACACACACGGCTCTTCCTGCTGTGTGTACTGCACGTGCTTGTAGCCCTCACAGGAGTCATCTGGAATGTGGTGATGTAACAAAGATTCTGCTGTGTTAGTTCCAAGAGGTGGTTCATCAGTTCTAAAGAATCTTTTTGGTTAGTTCTCTCTGGTCGTGTGAGCTCCTCAGCTCTTAGGTCTGTATGCATCAGATGCACCATGAAAGTATATTTGAAGCGCTTTCATGAAAATGTGGCAGAAGGAAATTATGAGACGGTGCCACTGTTTTATGCAAATAAAAAAACAGATGTTCTCATTATCAAGGGAGGAGTTGTGGGAGCTGTAGGATCAAAACATTCTGCTGTGAGGGAAACTTTATACCTTATGCCAATCAGATGTTAATGAGTGCTAGACTCTTTCTTAGGCTAATGAAAGCTAGCGAAGGCTACTGAAAGCCAAGCACAGGTGCTAAGATTCTTTCTAAGGCTACTGAAAGCCAAGCCCAGGTGCTAAGATTATTCCCAAGGCTACTGGAAACCGAGCCCAGGTGTTAAGATTCTTCCCAAGGCTACTGGAAGCCAAACACAGGTGCTAAGACTCACATGGCCAAAGAAGAGGAAGGGGAGCAAGAAGGTGAGTCCTCTCCACATCCACGACTGAAAGCCCTCTGAGGAGATGAGAACACACACACACACACACACACACACACACACACACACACACACACACACACACACACACACACACACACACACACACACACACACACACACACACACACACACACACACACACACACACACACACACACACACACACACACACACACACACACACACACACACACACACACACACACACACACACCATTAAAGCAATAGTTGATAGTTTTGCCCCCTGGTGTCAGACGGTTCTCAGTTCGTCAAAAACGGACTAAACGGGTCATGAAAAGGGTCCTACTGGATTAATAATGTTACATAGTGCAATATCAAGCGTTCCATGCGTACATTGCCAATGTCAGAGACTTAATTTTCCATATTATAAGTCAGCGTAGAATCAGTTTGAAGCTGTTATTTGAAGGGAAAACAACAGCATTGTTTTGCTTAAAATAAACTAGATGTACCGCATAGCGGTACAAAATATGACCACTGGCAATTTGTCTCCATTCCTACTCCATCCCCTACTCTTGCAACTTTTGTGCATGTAAATGAGTGTGCATGTGTGTTTGCTTTTGTGTACTGCATACATGTGCTGTGTCCTCTGTGCGTGTGTGTATATGTGTATGTATGTGTGTGTTTCTAAAAATAGAACGCATAAAAATACACTCATCTCGTTTTTACAGACATGTTGCACACTCATAGTCTAAAGTGCTGAGTGAGATGAGTGAGATGCGTGAGACCTGAGTGAGACCTGAGTGAGATGCGTGAGAACTGAGTGAGACCTGAATGAGACGCGTGAGACCTGAGTGAGATCTAATGAGATCTGAGACCTGAGTGAGATGCGTGAGACCTGAGTAAGACCTGAGTGAGATGCGTGTGAACTTCTTTTCTCATGCCATTCCCCATTACTGTGAGGATTAAGGCATAAGCGACAGAGCTCAGTGTATGAGTGAGCTAAGTCAGCTCTCTACGAGCCCTAACTCTGCATGCCTCTCTGGGGCCTCTGCAGCCAAACACAGACAGCTGCACAGCAGACAAACGTTGACATTTATTTTTTTTCCCCCTTGTCGCACAACGTCGCCCGACACTAAGGGTCGTGATTGCTACAAGGCGCTGAATTTTACTAACATTCCATGGTCTCACATCACTGCGCCACTGCTAGTCTTTTTCCCTTCAGTCTGAACACTCCCTGACTCTGTAGCTCTTCTACGCATGGCTGTGTGAGCTTGTTGCTCAACACTAACCCTGACTATAACTCTTCTATGCATGGCTTTGGGGGCCCAATCTGGCAGCTCTACCCTGAGGCCCCCTGGCTGGATGGAAAGGAGGGGGGGAGGGAGCATGTCAGCTGACACAGCATGAAGGACATACAACAACTCTGACGCTCACTCTCCTAAAGGTGTCCAAAAACACCCCAAAAGGCAGAGCAATTCACTAGGGAAATTTACGGGCTAACAGCTGACAGCATGTCAGTGCACGCAGATAGAATCTCTAGAAGCAGGCCACGCAGTCCAGTCATGACTGGCACCACAAAGCAGGAACAGAGGAGGAGAGGACATTTACAGCAGAGCCATTTCTGAAGCATTGTCCAGTTGACTGTCCGTCTGTTGTTACAGACAGAAGTCCATTGGAATCAGTGCAGCACTTTAGACTATGACATGTCTGTAAAAACGAGATGAGTGTATTTTTATGCGTTAGTTCTATTTTAGACACACACACACACACACACGTGGCAAGGCAAATTCATTCACCTATGTTTCACTCTGGCCTCCATAATCCGCTTGCTTTGTAAATCCTCAGCAAGTGTGAAACCAAAGATCCTAAAGCTCCGCTTTTAACCCTCTCTGGTGAAACAATTGCGCCATTGTTAGTTAGGAACACTTTCTTTGACTGGGACTGGGGTCAGTGACAGTCAGACCCAAAGCTGCATGGACTGGACTCCGTTATAAATCAGACAGACTCCTGTCCCAAGACTCAAGTGTTATTCTGTATTATTCTGGATCTCTAACCACCGGTCACTTTAGTTTGTGCCACTTTGTGGCTGTTTGCAACCTTATATCATAAGAGAATGTGTGTTTATGCTATATTAATGTGATTCTGTATGGCATGTAGGTTGTTGTAGATATATTATATCATAAGAGGATATGCGTTTATGCTGTATTAATGTGATTCTGTGTGGTATGCACTGTAGGTTGTTGTAGATGTATTATATGTATGTGTCATGTAGATGTCTTTTGTGGACGTTTGGTCATGAGCACACATAGGCTAAACTCCAACAACTACACAACTACTACCAAGTTGTACGGCAGTGAAAAAAGTACTGAGGAATTGAATCTCCTCTTACCCACGGTCAAGTCCAGCTGGTTCCTCTCCCCTAAAGCCCGCAGCCGATACAGACAGCCACTCTGGTAGTAGTACTGAAGAAACTGTAAAAAACCTGAAGCACACGCGATGAACCATTAATCACTAATTACTTAACTAATTAATTAACACGACCAATCATCAACACATGCCCCCGCCCCCATTAATGTATTTTAGCTTTTAAAAAAGTAGACTTAATATGGCAGTCAGATTTACTCTGGTGAGCAATGATGAAGATAAGTCACAACATCTGAAGAATGGAAAGCCTTTCTGTGGGAACTAGACAGAATGACTGTTTCAACTGGACTTACTCTGATAGATAGAGAAAGCCAGGAACTGACTTCGGAACATCTGATACATTGAGCCCTCTGGCCTGGGACACAAACACAGAGAGCAAGTTCATTCCTTAGTTCACTTTTGTAGTGATGACAACCTACTCAAGATCCAGACACTGCTAGGGAAACCCTGTAACAAACATAACAGATTAACTGGCCATTGCACTGTAAATACAAAGGGATTTTGAAATTTCAACTTGGGGATCAATAAAGTAAGTATCTATCTATCTATCTATCTATCTATCTATCTAGATGACGATATGTGAGACTGTTCACCAATGACAACTCTATTGACAGGCTCGGTGACATTGTGAACACGGGTATCCACTGCAGTGCAGAAATGACTCCTCTATGGACAGACTAAGGGACACTAAACATGTGAGCAAAGAGACACTGCCTTGTGTAAATAACTACTCTACAGGCTAACTGAGAGTTAAAGGAAAGGTATAGAGAAGGGAGAGAACAACCACCTGGCCTGGAACCGTGGTCTGGGGTGACTAACCCTGCAGCCAGGCTCGTTGGTATGGCAGTCAGACAGCATACTTAACCGTAGTGACAACCAGACCACTTAGCCCTAATCACACAAGGTGTGGACACAGGTAGACACTGCAGTGGACATATGGCTCTCTGGACAGACTGTCGTGGCAGTCTATGTGTAAGGCCTAGGCTTCCCCAGGTCCGCAACTGAAGCGCTCCATTTGCGGTGCGTGAAAATAATCTTAGAAGGCTGATCAATTTTTTTCAAACCTATTCGTCACCATCACGTCTGGTGTAGCCAGTTCCATTGATTATAGTGGAAGCCAATTGTTGCGGCAGATACGCTAAAGGGGTGAGAACACTTCTACGTACCAGGTCAACATGACCCCCGACAGGAAGGTAGAGACATAGTGATGTAACACCCACCATCCTTTGATTCTGAGAAGCACACAAACCACACATAAGCCTCCAATGGCAACATGACACAGATAAAGCACATTATGGGCTGTATCTTTACCAAAAGATTTAGACTACAGAAAGTATTTTATAGTTTATAAAAAATAAAAAGATTAGATAAATGAGGTATCGATTATTGCTCAGAGATTTCATAGAGATAAATGAATGCAGTAACAAGGGACAGAATTCATCACACAACAAATCCCGTGACACAGGACGCTGGAGACCCCTGAGCAACACTATCGGTGCATGAGCAACAACATGCACAAATATGAGAAACGTGCAAGAGGACAAACACTCACCGTGACCCATTACTCATCAGAATACTCTCCCTTATCGTCAGTGTGCAATAATACCAAACAAGTAAAAAATTGAAGATTTCATCTGTGACACTGGGGGGGAAGAAAGATAATCATGTTTTGTGAACGTATAGTAAGCAGACAGTCGACTTCCTGATATAAACAAATTTCCATTAATGTCCATTCACACTTCCAATGACACGACAACTGTTATCGCTACAGTTTCAAATATCGCTGTAGCGGATAACATCCACACTGTTCACCATCACAATAATGACATGAGGAACAACATCATTAGGCATCACTTCATCAGAGCGGTTGTGTGAGCAATAGAAACACTGATGGCAATTATCCAATTTGAAAGGCATCACATTAATGGTAAACATTTAAAAACATGACATTAAAAGGAAATCAGATAGTAGAAAACAAACTGCTCACCGATAGTTGAAAAAGAAGAGACAGGCCATGGCACCAAACATCAGAATAATAGTCAGGTAAAGTTTGAACTTCTCATATTCATCTTTATAGGCAAACCTAATCCAGGAAAGTAGGCAATGGGGAAAAAAATGCAACACTTGAAACATGAACCCAAAGAGTTGTGGATATAAAATATGGAAGATAGCGGAAGTGAAATAACTCATAAAGTGAACATTACTTAGCCTGATTGCTGAGAAGAGTTACATTCACATTTCCCAAGACCAAATTTAAGTACAATCTGTGGGGATAAACATAGATAAACACACGTGTTATACGTCAGCAAAAATAACATGTGGAGAAACGCACCTGTGTGCATACGTACAAGCACGCACGCACGCGCTTCAAAACAGATAATGTAAAACACATTGATTCAATCTTGTGGTTTATTTTCACAGGCATATACTTACCCATTCTTCTTTGGCAAATATGCTTCCATATCAAAGAAGACATGTTGTTTGTCTTTGATTTGGCTTTCTATGTCCTTTAGCTGTTCAGATTGTTTCTCATCAGATGTCAAAGCGCATCTGCCAATCACAACAACAATAGCATCAGGACAGTGCACCAACACCAGTGCATTCAGTCCAAGTAAATATACGGTAAAATTCAGAAACATGTCTGTCAAACAAGTCTGGAAGACTACTAAATCAAAAGACCGGCAAAGTCTTTCTAAAGTCTTAAGAGTCACAGGAATGGGCCAAGCATTATTCTCAATACTATACATGTATATTTGACCAGCAATGAGAATACTGCTTGTTCCATGCATTTGACACTAAAGACTTGAAACACTGCCCGTCTTTCAAAGTAGGTTACACAAATAAATTGTAATGCCATGCCCATGGTGGAGGATCTACTAGTAGGTAAGTACAGTAGGTAGTAGGTAGATAAGTAAGTAGGGCCTCTTCATATCGGATAGACCACATTCAAGATTAATTTATTGTTACTCTCTCTTGTTGTTGTTGTCTCATTACACTTGTATAAGGAGATTACAATTATTGGGCTTTCAGCTCCTCTTAAGCTGATGAGCTGGGCGGTGTCCCTCATTAATGTGATTCTGGCAAGTTCCCATTGATATTGGTCAACAATTTATTTTCTGGAGAACTTTAATCATCAGTAGGCAAATCGCCATGATCATCCAATCAGAATAAATGGAACTGGTTATGTGGTTGCCCATTAACATTGTTAAAAAAGTTACCACATGCATCCTCACCTTTAGAGCAGTAAACAAGAAGAACATTGCATGCAAATATTACACTTGTGTTGTGTTGTGCTGATGCTGTTGTGCTGATGCTGTTGTGTTGTGTTGTGTTATGTTGTGTTGATGCTGATGTGTTGATGCAAACATTAGGCTAATGGTGTGCGTGTTGTGTGGTGTGGTGTGGTGTGTTGAGGTGTGTTGATGCTGATGTGTTGATGCAAACATTAGGCTAATGTTGTGTGTGTTGTGTGGTGTGGTGTGTTTTTGGTGTGTTAATGCTGATGTGTTGATGCAAACTTGTAAGTTGTGTTGTGCTGATGCTGATGTGTTGTGTTGTTGGTGATGTGTTGATGCTGATGTGTTGATGCATACTTGTGCAAACTGTGCTTGAGGTCCTTAAGGCCTTTCCTCTGCTTGCTAATGGCACTGCTGCATATCGCCTGGAGACTGGTAAGTTCATCCAGCTTCTGTCGGTACACCTTATGCGTTTCCTGAAAACAAAAAGGGACAGAATGATGAAGCAATAATTAATAATAAATTGGTCTGCATATAATATATTCTACAAACACTGAGATGCAGGTGTTTAACCTGCAACTTGCATCATACACTCATCTGATTAAAAAACAACAACAAAAAAGCCATGCTGTGGGCTTGCTGGATCAAACCCACTAAAAAACACATCCACTCAATATCCTGAAGGTATACCCTAGCTGACTTGATCATAGAGCAGAGGACCCAGCCATCGTTTCGAGTAAACAACAACTCACTCTTACGACCTGTTACTCCCCCGACAAGACCAGACGTGCTCACCTGACTACACAAACCAATGAGGCAGTGTCAGACCTTAACTCTTCACTGGAAAGCTAAACCTAGAGTAACCTGGCTTTAGCTCAGCTCACAAAGCTGTCTACCTCATTTCAGTGCATGCATCTATTTAAAGAAAGATGGACTATAAGCCATCCCTGCAATAACACACCTGCTGTTAATCATGCATAAATGTGCAAATGATTTTAGACACTCTCGGCAAGTCAGACTGCTATCTAGCTAACTGGGCTATTAGCTATTGCTAGCTCTCCTGCCAGTTGTCAAATAGGTGAGTATCGGACTGTCAGAGCAAAATGGGATAAAGGTGAATTTTAAAACAACTGCACCTTGTTACCATAAAACGGCATATCTAGTTATATGGACAACCAAACACCAGTAAACCCACCAGGAATGTTTGTTGGGAAGACAAGGTAGCCCAGTGGGACATTAGCCAACCACTCGTAGGCTGTCTACCAACAATAGGAATATGATAACCTTGTAGCTAGCTAGCTAGAAAACTGCAACAGCTCTAAAGCAATGCCCACGTTACTCCAAGCACATAGCAAGACACGGCCGCCTTGCACTCAACAAAAGACGAAAGTTATATACGTAAGCAACTCCTCACCTGTAATTGCTGATATTCTTTCTCGATTTCGTCCCATTCAGTTTGACACTTCTCCAGTGCCATCGTCCCCCGTTTCCCTTAGCTCTCCTTGCCTCACACCACCGTGGACCACAGCGGTGACTGGCTGTCTTAACGCTGCCCAATGGCGCATGCGTGTTGATCGGATACAATTTCTCTCATCCCAATTCTTAGCCATCACAATCAGCAACTGTCTCCAATGCGAGGACAGTGTTACATAAGTGTTTCACTTCTGTGAGCTGAGCTGTGTCTGGTACTATCAACTCCTTCGGGGTAGAATACGTAGCCTACCCTTTCTATACAACTGTTTTCACACTTGAATGTATTGAAATCAACAACAATTACTCTAGCATAGAAAATAAAGAAACTATAACAAGGTAAAGGTATAACTTATTATTTTGCATTTACTATGTGATTATTTGAAATCGAAAATCACATGAAGTGAAACATAATTATGTGCTTTCCACACTTGGTATTAACATCTGGGCAACTGGCAGATCAACTGATATTTTCTCAGCTGTAAAAATAAAAGTACTCTCCAGAGGTTGGACTGGAGTGACTCTGAAATGACCATCATCAGGTCTCAGAGACAGGTGCAAAGATTTTAGAACATGGAAAACAGAAACGTTGTAGCCCATGCTCTGTGCACACGATTCTAGGATAGAACTAGAACTTGGTCTGATGTGTTGCTAGGTTACCAGAGGACGCGTGCTGTAGCTGTAGCAGGCCATGAATCATGGTAGCTGTTTCGGCATTAACCTAAGGTAGTGCGCAAATGTGTCTCTCAAATGCCTTGTTCAAATCTACAGTGAACTAAGCTAACAGTAGTCGTTCACTGAACCAACATAGCCAACCGTTTTGTTCCATAAAAGGTAATGCTTTCGGCGTTTTCTCCATGTCTTTATGGGTGCTAGCCAACCGGGTGAATAGCTAACATTTAGCCAAATACATAATGTTACATTGTCCAAAACATCTACAGTAATTTGTCAAACGACTGTTAATGTAATATTTGAAGGAATGCCTCATAAGAAGATACCAAAAGCAACAGTGCCTCCAGTAAAAATCTGGGAGCAGAAGGCACAGAAGTGTGGATTGCTGCATAGTGTCTATTCCGTCAATGGGGACAAGTACACTGGAGAGTGGCTTGATAACAAAAAGCATGGTAATTTTTAACTGCCAAACCCTCTTCTCTTATTCATTATTCTTCTTGTCCTAATAACGCTGGCACCATAATAATTTGTTTTATGCACACAAGGTAAAGGAACCCAGGTTTGGAAAAAATCAGGAGTAATATATGATGGTGATTGGAAATATGGCAAACGGGATGGATATGGTACATTTAGTCGTCTAGATCCTGCAACGAATGACTACACAAGAATATACTGTGGAGAATGGAAACATGACAAGAAAGATGTAAGTGCGAACTCATGAAAGTTTTAGTATTGTTTTTGTATGTTTATGTTATGCTTTTAGTGAACTTGTACCTTGTTAAACTAATCTTGCCTATGCCGTCAAGGGCTTTGGGACGCACTTCTACGGCGAAAATTCCTGGTATGAGGGAGAGTGGTATGAAGGCTTGAGATGTGGATGGGGCAGAATGTACTATGCCAACGGAGATATATACGAGGGTGAATGGCTGAAAGATAACCACCACGGGCAGGGCATGCTCCGACTTGGTATGGTCTTGACTTAATCAGTCATTGTTATACAGATACATCACTATTCTTCCAATGACACCTGTGCAGATTATCAGTAACAGGTCCTGTAATCCATGTTCAAGCCAATGAGAACAGGTACGAAGGTGGCTGGAGGCAAGGGAAAAAGCACGGTCCTGGAAAATTCCTCTACCTGAAGAAGGGTCAGTTGTATGAGGGCAGATGGGAGAATGGAGTGGCTAAATGTGGGACAGTGTCAGATTTTGGGAAAGAAGAAGCACCAAACCCAACAATGTACCCTATTCCCCAGGTGAGGACACATTAGGGTGTAGAATGTTAAATGCTCTGCATCTAATCATACTGCCTTAATGCTAGTAAGCAATTCCATTATTATTTTTCTCCTTAAAGATTCGGCTGTTGGATATGAATGCTGTTCTAATGGAAACAAGTTGTTTAGTAGAGGAAGACTCAACAGAGTCCTGAAAATTACCAGCAAATCCTGCCTTTAGCTCACCTCAAGGATTTTTGAGACATTGCACCAACACACTTGGAGCAAACATCAACTGCACCAATAGGGTTTCTCTACCAACCCGTGTTTGTGTGAATGAACGTCGCAATAAATTCAAGTTGTCACTCAAGTTGACATTTACTGATTTCTGGGGCATTATCAAGAAATACTAAGTACTAAATACTACGTACTATACAGTAGTAGTATCCCAATACCTAGGCTACTCTGTGTGTGTGTGCGTGCATGTGTGCACTAACGGCTCCCACACACAGCTGCGTTCCGTCAATGCATGCCAGTGGGTGTTCCCGACGGTAGCTATGCAAATGACTTGAAGTAAAACCGTAATGTGATTGGTTGGTGCCGTCCGTAGATTGGCTTGATTGGCCGGTGCCGTCTGTCGGTGCAGCAACAGCTGAACTCCTCAACGCGAGCGGCGGGAGAAACGCGACGCGACGGACCGAACTGAATTGTGGGTCCGTCGCGTCGCGTTTCTCCCGCCGCTCGCGTTGAGCAGTCAGCGTGTCCCGTCGGGAACACCCACTGGCCTGCGTTGACGGAACGCAGCTGTGTGTGGGAGCCTTAAGCAAATGCATACAGTGATACACTGCGATTTATTGTTCCAATTTATGACATTGTGTGTATTGGAAATGAAATCTCAATAGCCATGTTCTTAGCATGGTAAAATTCTCAACTCTGATGTCCTTTGCTGTGCTGTAACTCGATAAAAGAAGCAGAGCAGTGACATTTTGTGGTCTTCAAAAGAACACAGAATTGTATCAGAATAGATGCAAAATATCAAAGCAAAAATAAATTAAAGACATTGTGAGATGACACTATTGATATTTTCACCCATCTCGATCAAAAATGGTCAAATTGTTGCAAAGTGCTGCTGTAAATAACATAGATTCACAGATTCATAACTAAAATGCCAATTTATAAAAATTCAGTTGAAAACATACAACTATTGATTAACATTTGACAACAAAATTCACAAAATCATTTTATACAATAGTCAGTCATTCATAAATGTTCAACATTTACATATTTTGTGAAATGGTATAAATACCTACATTAATGGTCACAAGAACATAATCATCTATATGTATGCCTGCTACTGGTGCGTGTGGCATTAAATCTTCATGAGCTTATAAACTTCAAAAGAAATTCAGAACCACT
Organism: Alosa pseudoharengus; assembly: GCF_046254945.1. NCBI lineage: Eukaryota > Metazoa > Chordata > Actinopteri > Clupeiformes > Clupeidae > Alosa > Alosa pseudoharengus. Next base: position 10,952,956 of record NW_027468609.1, on the reverse strand, counting down.
ACAAACAACTTCAGAACACTGATAATTTCACAGTAACAATTAAAATCACAATTAAGATGCAATTAGCAAGGTCTCATAATACCAACATAATTTTCGAATACAAATGGGGAGTAGTTATGTCAATTATTTAAAAATGAGGCACACTATGTTCAGGCTTCTGCGCTGCAGAAACCAAGCAGAAAGAATAGGGTGTCACACTAATATTTACTGATATGACATGTCCAGAATTATCACCCAATGAGAGTCTATAAAATAAGCCTACATTTAAAAATATCCTTCATGCATGAACAGCACATTAAATGTCTGGCTTTCTTGGCAATAAATACACATTGCTCACACAAGGCATTTTAGACACCATGTGCGAAGCAGAATTGTTCACCCTCTAATAGGGAATGTGTGCTGGGATCATACCGTCGTGAGAGTAGTTTTACTCTGATGATGTTGCAATTGTAATCCTGCTCAGTACGAGAGGAACAGCAGGTTCAGACATATGCCCGGATGAAAACAGCTACAGCACCTCTAGGAAAATCTGTAAATGCCCTGAACATTCAGTCTCCAACAAGCGTCTCTTCCACTTTTAAATCATTACCTTCATTGAAATGTACACTGTGCAATTAATTCAGTCAGTGTAGAAAATTCAAATACATGCACAAACATGCATGAGCTCATATCAACAGCAGCAGCTGCTTTTTTTTTCTTAAGTTAACAGCGTAGGAAACTATGGACTTATATGCCAAATTGACATCAATTATTTTAAATGATCTGTTTGATTGTCCCCAGCCCAGGGTGAAACACCATTATAAATACATATTCTTCATGTAAAACCATAAGGTCTCAGTGCCCTAATTTAAATACTAGGCAAAGTGCACAGTGTAAAGTCTTACTAAAGAGTGCCTAGTAACTACACATGATTGCAAATGTAATACCATGAGAAAGATCCTAAGCACAAACAGTAGTGGATCAGCTAAAAGCTCTCACACCACATGATGCCCTTAGCTCATGCAAGACAACTTTGCCCAGCATTTAAATTAGGGTCCTAAAGTTTAATTGTAGCAGGGCAGCCTGCTGTTAATGTAGCCTACCCTTATGATTACATATTTTGGTTTAAAGTGGACCACCAACTTCAGATGCCACTCTCACTGATACCTGATCTTCAGAAATGTTCACAATTGAAGACTTGTGCTTGTTGGCCAATCATGTCCCCTTACAGAGAATTTTAACCTTCCACAGACACAAGCTCTCTAACACCATAATACTGTCCTCAGACTAAAAGTGCATGAGCTGAACTGGCAACAGTATGCCCATGCAAACAGGGAGGGATGAGAATGGTTCATAACATCCTCTCCTCCGACCCCAGCAGCACTCGTCCTGCTCAGGGGTAATGAGAGGTTGGGGACTGGAGAGCGGAGACATCCCCTCTGTTGTCCAGCTCGTTCTGCAGACGCGTCAGATCCTCCAGTTCTTCCAGCTCTTCAAACTGCCGGTCAGTCTTGTGGCTGACCAGCGACCGGTAGAAGTGGACGGCGAACACGATGAAGATCAGGCCGAACGGCACCATGATGGACGTGGAGGTGATGGCGGCCCACACGCCGGCGCTGATGGTGCCGTTCCGCAGTTCCGTTGCTGGCGTCCCTGGCGTCCTGCTCTTCTCAGGCCTCACCGGCAGGAACTTGACCCAGCAGAGTAGGACGACCTCGGCCAGGAAAAGCAGCGTACCGATGACCGTGGAGAAGGCCCAGGCCAGCTCAATGTGGCGGTGCATGCGCTCGTGAGGCGACTCCTTCACACAGTTCAGATTGTGCACGTTGCTCACAGCCTCGATGTTAGGAAGAATGCAGGTGCTCACCATAAGGGCGAACAAGTGAACGGCCACCAGGACAGTGGTGCAGGCACTAAACGCGATCAGAAGGCCAGGGTGGTAGTCATAGGTGTTGTCAAGCTGGACTTCCACCATTGCCACCTGGGTGGGAGAAGAAGGGTTGCAGATCATCATCTTTATGGAGCCCCAGGTAGTGATTTCCAACTAATGTGCAATCTTAAAAAAGGGATTCTGAGGACCGCCGATTATGCGAGCTGCAAAGACACTGGTTACTACCAAAAAAGCACCTCCCAAACTCACGCCCCACTATCCAACCTGGAGTATGCGGGTTTTGGAGGAAAAAACGCAGTACCTATGCGGATTGGGTGCCAGCGAGGAGAAGACACCTTCTATTTCAACTGATTCAACTGATGGCAGTGCACAGCCCTGCATTGCAACCGTGACATGATACTACCACAGCAGTCATGGCTATAGCTTCACAGAACAAAGTTCAAAGACAAACGAAACGAGAATGGCTAAAAGAGTTTATGGTCTACTGATCAGTTAACGGCCGGTTATGTTGTTACACCAATATGTAAAATGATAACTAACGTTAACATGGTTAACAGCCCGGCTAACAGGCTGCTACCATCGATTACCAGGCTGAATCGAACCTGCTGGGTCTCCAGATATGTGTCGGATATAAGGAGGTAACGTTAGATGAATACATGGGCTATGTTAAAAAAATAAAAATCGATGACTGCTTTAACTTATTGTACTCTAAATGCATTATCCTTTCACCCGCTATGCAAGACTGATGGGGTGCCTAAGCTCATGGCTAGTGCAGTAAGTTTCTAACACGTGCAGTAAAGTTGACATAACACAATCACATTTTGTCTGACGAAGTTGGAAAATAAAACAGTAAAACTAACAGTACCATAACGATTCCTCTTCGACACATTATATTTATTGACTGACCAAGGGATTTTGGTCTAGAGGCACTCACCATAGCAAACCCTGACAGAAGGGCTGAGGTTCTACTTGATGCCTTGAGTTTAGCTCTACTCAAGTAAAGCTTCCTCCAAGACAGCGCCTGCAATGAGTGCTCGCTCCGACTCATTGTGCAGGAAGAGAAAAACTACAAACTTTCACTACTAATATTTAAACGTAGACTATCCAGTTCTGCCAATCACATGGAAGTGTTAAGATTAATGATATTTAAGGAACTTAATACCACACGGTAATTTCACAAAACGGGTCTTGCTACTACGACTAGTTCTTTCTGCCAACTGTAACGAGTAAAGGCACATCTGAAGCTGACTGAAAAACCTGCACTTCATATTACCCAAAATTCCATGCGAAACACTTCCGCAGTCAAGTCTACCACCTAGTGGTTATACCCAAATACTGCAATACTTTCATCTATTTATGTAACGCAAATGTAGCCGACCATCACAGAATACTATGGCCCTTATCAAATATGCACGATGGGCACATTTAAAGTCAGCATAGGAAATTATCATAATTTGGTTTATTTCAAAGAATTTATACATATTTCTATAACACTTCTGAGCATTTTAAGGTTTAATTCGTGTAACATTAGTTGCTCAAACTGCAATAGAACTTGTTAACATAATTTGTCTATAGGCCTACCCACTGCACCATTTGTTTTATAAAATGAATACAACAGCTGCATTACTAAATGTCAGTATGCGGCTTATAACTGTTAGATGAGATGTTTAATTTATGTGTCATATTCGTCGGTTTAAGAGTAATCCTAGCCCATCTGTGATCAAGCATCACACCAGTACAATCATCAGCGCGTGCGTGCAGGACGTTGCAGACTCGTGACACAAGGAGAGGGAAAAACAAGCGAATATTTCGATTTTAAAAACGATTACTCGGGGAAATGCCACCAACATGACCTTTTATAGCGTAGAGGGCGCGAAGTGCGGGCGATTTTTAGGGCGAACTTGTGAATAAACATGACGCACTACGTTGAACAACAATGTTTTGATTCTGGGCCGTGACGTCATCTACCAGTACACGAAAATGGTTCCCCTTTAGTTTTGATTCGGGAAAACAAACTGCTGGCAACTTTAAATGTGTCATCTTGACCAAGTGAAGGGCTGAATGCAAAACGGCCAAGAACTTCAAGACATGGAAGCGTGCGCAGAGAGAGGACGCAAGCTGGTGTGTAGCTTCGCCCTTTTTTATTGATAGCATTTTCAACGGGACTTTGAGTCGGGTGAAATCTGTATTGTTGCTACCAGATCATATTCTCAATAGACTGAGCACCATCTGCTTCTTGTCCGAGAGCTTTCACTCAGCGATTTTTGTCGGGAAATATTATATGGCTTTGCACTGTAGCCTTGTGCCGACGATAGTGTATGGTTTATCATTATAAAGCTAATTGGCACTCTAGGTCTAATCTGAACTGACCTCGCTGCGATATTGTGATATGACCTTCATCGTTAACTGTAACGCCCAAGAGTGGTAATAAATTGACGTCGATTTGGGCTGTGTTTAAGATCTGTCAGTATTTCTCTGAAATGAGCATGTTGAATTGAACATAGCTGCACCTGCGGGATAGGACAGGACTGCTGGTGCCCTGAGCAAACTGTTAATAGCCGAATATCATGCTATCAAAATTCAGCCCACCTTCGCGTGTTCAACCATAAGTCGCGCAACTGAGGTAACTGTAACCTATGCATTTTAAACACCTCCATCACTTTTGTGCGTCCACAGCGCTCCATCTGCCGGAGAATGTATGATGAGAATGAGGATTTCTCCGATGTGGAGGAAATTGCGAATGTCAGAGGTTTCAGCTTGGAGGAAAAACTTGAGAGCGACTTGTACAATTCCAATTTTGTACAACGCATGGATGGAAAAGGTAGTCTTTACAATCTCATTCATTGCAGTCTCAGAGAAAAGTTCTCTCTGGGTCCTGACATAAGGTCCAAAATCATGTTCTCACCCTGCAATGTGTGATGTCAGTGGACCGATTTGATGCTAAGTGGGTGCTTCAATACATTCCATAGGCCTAAACTTTCTCTGCTCCTGTTCTGTTTAAAACCAGTTTGCACTGTTTTGTAGATTTCACCTATGAATATGTTCAACGGGAAGCACTCAGAACTCCTTTAATTTTTGAAGTGAAAGATGGACTAGGCATCAGGTAAGACACCATCACACCTACAGTGCTCCATTTGATAAGGGGACATTGTATCTGAATATAGTCTTTTACTTTTTGTCTGTGTACAGAATGCCTGATCCAGACTTTACTGTCAGTGAAATTAAAGCTTTGGTGGGTAAGTTCTCATTTTTATTGTGTTCTCCACCATTACTTTCTGAATGTAGGTGTGATGCAATGAAATGCATCTCTGGTTTGTACATTATGTGCAAGCGTGAAAAACATCTCAATTTTGACACCGTTCTGCTCGGTCGTAAACTGCTTTCAGAGATAATGTGTGTACATGTGGGTGCTAAGATATATTCCTACAGAACCACAACACAGTGACGCTTCAATCAGCCTACATATTAGCCGTGGGTGCACGGCACACCGGTATGACTCTGCGCAACCATAGCGTAGGTCACTGGGTCAGGATGTCTGCTGCTGACAGAAGCCATAGTGGTCCTTCATGTATGTGGAATGCATTGTGAAGACATAGTGGTCCTCCATACAGTGTGGAATGCATAGTGAAGACATAGTGGTCCTTTATCTACAGTGTGGAATGCAGTTGTGTGACTTGGCGATCAATCTTGACGACAATATGTGGAGCCACATGTAGAGATCACTCTTTCTCTCTCTCTCTCTCTCTCTCACTCACACACATACACACACACACACACACACACACACACACAGCGAAGATGGTTTTGAGAATTACTGATGACAAACCAACACTGAAGCTTGCGCTTAAAAGGTGAAAAATACCGAAAAGGCCAAGTAATCCACTCAGGATTCTTTTTTTAACGTCTAAGCAAACGACATGCTTTTAACGTTTCGGGTGACCCCCATCCTCAGTGTCATCAATAATAAAACATTATCGGCCAGCCGATTGGATGAGGAGAGGAGCGCATCGTGGCCGTGTGTGATGTGGGTGGGCCCAGTGGGGGCCGCAACAAGAGCAGAGGTCCTGTCTGGTTGTCATTAGTAACACATGCATGAAAGCAGCTGTGATGCCATAAATCGTCTGTAGGTGTGGGGAATTTTATCTGTTCAGCTGACCAACAAATGCGTTTTTATTTTCCTTTTAGTGTTAGACTTCAGGGTTATTGTCATGACTTGAACCCTGGCGTCCTGACGTGAGCTGAGATTTGGCCTTATTCTGTATAAAAGCGAGCGCAGCAGACTTACTCTCCCACACGTAGACGACAGGAAGGTGTCACAGGATGTGTGTAGATCACACCTCACGTCTCATTTCCTGTAGGAGCTTGTATTAGCCTCTCGGTCCCACGCGGTCATGTTTCCCCCGACGCGCAAAGCCCCCCATAGCCAATGATGCTGAAGCCTCTCTCTAGATTCGTTTGCATTTCTTACAAGGTCTTTAATAATATTTACATAATACATTTATTCATTTAGCAGATTTTATCCAAGGCAACTTACATATGTCAATTATATTACAAGGGCCACTCTTCCCAGACAAGGGTTAAGTGCCTTGCAACAGCGGATGCTGGGAATTACACCCACAACCTTTCAGGCTACTGCCTGCTAGCCAAGCTCCATAGCCACTACTCTACCACCAGTTGCCCATTCTGTGATGGGAATGTAGGCTATGCTGACAGCTCCCAGTGTCTGGACCATGGTCCATTTTGAGTGGTAGAATGCTGGTGATGCCTCCATCTTTACTGTGGGCCTAATCTGATACAGAATTGAAAAAGAGACACAAGAGAATGAGCATATAATGACTAATTTTAAAGCTGCTATCCTGCAAAGCAGTTTATGTGTGGCAAAGATACATTTGATTAAAGCAACACCAAAGAGTTTTTTGTACCTTAAAATAATGTTTCCAAAATTGTTTCCGTGGTTCATCAACTCGTAACAGGGTGAACGGCACTTCTGCATTCGTTTGCGGTCCTCTATCGGCTATAACCGCACTATGTAAGTTTGCCAGATGGGGTAGCGGATCTGTAGTTCAATGGAATGAGACATAAGAAACTACAAATTTGACTTGCATGATGTCGCAATACATCGTAGCATACTTTCATAAAATCATGCAACATATTCTACCTTGTCTGACATCGTTATTTACAAAGCCGTTGGATAAACAAATTGCGTGCGTGCGACAGAGGAAAAGTTCTTTGGTGTTGCTTTAATGCCTTGAAGTGTTTATCAGACTGTAGAGATAGTCATTCGGTTGCTTGGCATGCAATGCCATCTTCTGCCGTAGAGACCTCCTCTACTTCAAGCTTTTGATCCATCACTGGCTCTGGGATACTGCTGAGGGAAGCACTGGTGATTTGAGTTTGTAGTCTGGACTGATGTTTGTATGTTATGATCCTGCCCTCTAGTGTTGCTTTGTTAGAATTGCAGGTTGTGTAAACAGAGCAGCTACTGTGAATATGTATGAAAGTGTGTGTGTGTGTGTGTGTGTGTGTGTGTGTGTAGGAAGTCGTCGTGCTTTGGACGTGATGGATGTGAGCACACAGAAGGGGACGGAGATGAGCATGGCTCAGTTTGTGCGCTACTATGAGACGCCGGAGCAGGAGCGGGACAAGCTGTTCAACGTCATCAGCCTGGAGTTCAGTCACACCAAGCTGGAGAGCCTCATCAAAAGGCCTACCGTGGTGAGCAGGTGCAGGAGGAGAACAGCAGAGGGAGAGAGGAGAGTTGGAGTGGGTAGTGAGTTTAGCAACTCTCTGTTATCTCTGTAAGTGTTAAGTGATGGGAACAGAGAGTTTGATAGAGCAGTAACTCTCTAAAAGTGAAAGGGTGGAGGAAGAGTGAGTTGAGCAGAGAATGAGAGGAAAGGTGGATCATGATAAAGGAGAGTGGATGAGAGTGGAGGTGGAGATGATGGAGGAGGTGGAGAGTGGAGGTGGGGATGATAGAGCAGGGTGGATGAGAGGGGAGGGGCTGATAGAGGAGGTGGAGATGATGGAGGAGGTGGAGATGATGGAGGAGGTGGAGATGTTAGAGGAGGTGGAGATGTTAGAGGAGGTGGAGATGATAGAGGTGGTGGAGATGTTAGAGGAGGGTGGATGAGAGGGGAGGGGCTGATAGAGGAGGTGGAGATGCTGGAGGAGGTAGAGATGTTAGAGGAGGTGGAGATGTTAGAGGAGGTGGAGATGTTAGAGGAGGTGGAGATGATAGAGGAGGTGGAGATGTTAGAGGAGGTGGAGATGATGGAGGAGGGTGGATGAGAGGGGAGGTGGATCATGATAGAGGAGGGTGGATTAGAGAGGAGGTGGAGATGTTAGAGGAGGTGGAGATGTTAGAGGAGGTGGAGATGATAGAGGAGGTGGAGATGTTAGAGGAGGTGGAGATGATGGAGGAGGGTGGATGAGAGGGGAGGTGGATCATGATAGAGGAGGTGGAGATGATAGAGGAGGGTGGATGCGAGTGGAGGTGGAGATGTTAGAGGAGGGTGGATGCGAGTGGAGGTGGAGATGTTAGAGGAGGTGGAGGTGGAGATGATGGAGGAGGGTGGATGAGAGGGGAGGGGCTGATAGATGGTAGGGTGGAGGCTACAGAGGACAGCATGGAGGAAGTGGGATCATCCAGTGACTTGAGGAGGAATGATGCCCACTTTTCTACAGAGCAGAATATGTTCTAGTGTATGCTAACTACTTCCAGCGTATGCTAACTGCTTGTGTATGCTAACTGCTTCCGAGTGAGCGACTGTCATGTAGCACTGAATGCTCTCTATCCACACTGAATCTGTTTAATAAGCCCTTCTATTGCGTCATATGCAATGGTGCGTCTGACAAAAGTTTTGCTCAGAATGCTGGGCTGCATCGTGCTGCACAGCACTGTGTCAGTTGGGACATTCCTATTAAAAGCAATGTAATCAAACTGATTTAGTCGCTAACACTCGCTCACAACGCATGCAGTAGGATACAGTGTTAAAGTGTATGTGAGCATGGTAAATTTGTGTGTGTGTGTGTGTGTGTGTGTGTGTGTGTGTGTGTGTGTGTGTGTGTGTGTGTGTGTGTGTGTGTGTGTGTGTGTGTGTGTGTGTGTGTGTGTGTGTGTGTGTGTGTGTGTGTGTGTGTGTGTGTGTCTCAGGTGGATCTTGTGGACTGGGTGGATAACATGTGGCCACCTCATCTGAAGACACAGCAGACTGAGTCTACGAACATCATCACTGAGATGAAATACCCCAAAGTCCAGAAGTAAGCTCTCCTCAGTACACAACAGGCTGCAGGGTGGGACAGGGCACTAAATGTCCTTTATTTTCGATATAAATGCAGTTTAAATTTTGTCATACTGGCTGCAGGCCTGAGTTCATATTGTATATTTTCTTATATTCATCTTGTAACACAGTTTGGAGTTGTGCATAATGCATGACCTTCCAATAGTAAATTGTAGAGTAAATTGAGCTAGAGTCAAATGCGTGTCACACACGCATATACACACAGTTCTGTTTGACAACTCCAGGAGGTTGCTAGGCAGCAGGAAAGGCTGGTTATGTCAGACTACAGCAGGAGACTCTTGGAACTGGCTCTGCCAATGGAATGACAGTGAGAGAATGCTCTAAGGCAATCAGAACCAATCAAAGGCTATCTTAGCATCTCTTCTCTCTCTCCGCTCTTTATCCCCCTCCTCTATCCCTCTCTTTTCTTTCTCTTTCTCTTTGGTTGTTTATCTGTTGAATAGGCTACCTGGTTTGAATGTGTGTGTTTGTGTGTGTCAGTCTCTCACAAAAAATCGAAGGTGTGTGTGCTGTAGCCAGCATTATTTAAGCATCTTCAGCTGTCCTGGGACTCTTGTTAAAGAGTTCTGTAAATTCCTGTGAGTGTCCATCTCCTCCTGAAAGCGTAGCAGCATCGGCACGGCCTTCTGAGGTCTTCTGAGAAACCGGTACCTGTGTTTGGTAATGCTGACAGCATTGACAGCAGAGCATTTTCCAGAGCACCTTATTCGCTAGAAAGTTCCTGGAATATGGACATATTTATATCAACAGGACATTGAGTTTACCTACAGCCTCAGTATTGCAGTTACACTAAAGATACTAATCTCTTTTCTTGAATAAATCTTGAATAAATCTCTTTTCCGCAGCATGCAGTGTGCCAATATTTGGCAATTTATTGACATGCTGCACTGAAATCAGTTGGGTCATTTGTAGCGTAACATGTAGAGAAACATGATGGATTTTGATTTAAAATGACAGTTTGTCGTTTATGATCTTTAGAAGTTCCATAGAAAGAGTCTCTGTATAAATAGAACTTCCTTGATTGTGCTCTGAGCCACCAGTGCTTGTGTCTAGTGTGGTGATGCGTGGTACTAAATTAGCAAATTGTTTTGCCAAGTTTACAATCCATGAAATTAGAATTGGTTTGTGTGTGTCAGTATTAACGCATTGCATGGAGTATACTGTATCAAACAAATTAGAGCTGCAACTAAGTTAGAAGGTGCTACTGTACAGAACTGAACTGTACATGGTAAACACAAACAGTAAATATTGAGCATTTCACCATCATAAGCCAGTGATCATGTGATCATGAATCTAAACTGATGACTACTCTGTCATCTCTGCACTTTTCTGCCATCTTGACTGATGAGCAGATAAGACAGATCATTCTGAATGGCCCTTAAGACACAGATCATTCTGGATACAGTTTGTAGAACGGTGTGATGGTCGTTGTAATTAAAGAAATGTAAATTTCTTATAAAATAAATCTGATTTTTGATGTGATGTGATGTGTGTTGTGATGGGATGTGATGTGATGTGATGTTGCGTGATGGGATGTGATGTGATGTGTTCTGGCTCTGATGTGATGTGATGGGATGTGATGTGTTCTGACTCTGATGTGATGGGATGGGATGGGATGTGATGTATATTGTGATGTGATATATATTGTGATGTTATGGGATGGGATGGGATGGGATGGGATGTGATGTGATGTATATTGTGATGTGATATATATTGTGATGTGATGTGATGTGATGTGATGTGATGTGATGTGATGTGATGTGATGGGGTGCGATGTGATGTGATGTGATGTGATGTGATGTGATGTGATGTGATGTGATGTGATGTGATGTGATGTGATGTGATGTGATGTGATGTGATGTGATGTGATGTGATGTGATGTGATGTGATGTGATGTGATGTGATGTGATGTGATGTGATGTGATGTGATGGGGTGTGATGTGATGTGATGGGGTGTGATGTGATGTGATGTATGCTGTTGTACAGGTACTGCCTGATGAGTGTGAAGGGCTGTTTCACAGACTTCCATATCGACTTCGGAGGGACGTCGGTGTGGTATCACGTCTTCAAAGGAGGCAAGGTGAGGCCAGAGACCTGCCCTCATTTTGCGTGTGCATGTGCGTTGATGTGTATATGTGTGTGTGTGTGTGTGTGTGTGTGACAGGCAGAAAGGTGAGGAAGATGATGGAGACATAGCCTTCGATGTAGCCTGTTTCCATAGTGATTAGTAAGGTCTGATAGGTTACATAAAAGCACTTTATAAGTGGAACAAACCCAAACCCCAGATGTTTACTCTATATATTTGTTTATTGAGGTGTAATACTAAATGAATGTTGAAAGTTGACTCTTGTTTTTTCGTATGTTGCGTGATCAGATCTTCTGGCTGGTGCCCCCCACCCCCCATAATCTGGCGCTCTATGAGGACTGGGTGTTGTCAGGGAAACAGAGCGACGTCTTCCTGGGCGACAGAGCCGATGGCTGTCAGAGGGTGGAGCTGAAGCAGGGATACACCTTTTTCATCCCCTCAGGTGACACACACACACACACACACACACACACACACGGATGTGACACACATACACACACGCACAAAGGGGACACACACACATACTGTACAGACACACACGACACACATGACTCACTTGAATGTGGTCAGTTTCTCCCTCACATAGGGTAGAAAAACACACCCCTGGATCCACCACTAGGGGGAGCTATAAATCGGTTGTTAGCGATAAACCTTAAACATTTCTCTGAAGATGCAAACTTGGATTGTGTGTGTGTGTGTGTTTCCAGGCTGGATCCATGCTGTGTACACCCCTGAGGACACCCTGGTGTTTGGCGGGAACATTCTTCACAGCTTTAACATTCCTATGCAGCTCAGCATCCATGAGATTGAGAATAGGACCAGGGTAAGACTAATGGGCCGCTCACACCAGGAACGATAACGATAAAAGATAACTCTAACGATAAAATGTGACAGTCACAAACTTTATGGATTCTGATTGGCTGTTTCATCATTCTCAAAACCGCTCTGAAAATGATCCCCAACGTTATCGTTCTTCATGTCGTTATCGATATACTTTATGTGTAGACGTCATCATTCATATTAGCCAGAACAATGCAGTTATCATTCTAGTTCTCATTTTTGGTGTGAACGGCCTTTAACATCTCTAGAGATATATAATGAGACAAACAGCCGCTATAGCGTGTCATTTAAACAACAACGGGCTACAGCGTTCATACCACATCTGGATCTAAGTTCCCACGGGGACCCGGGTTTGAGTCCGGCCCGGGTCATTTCCCGATCCTACCCCATCTCTCTCTCCTCCACTCCTCCTCCTGTCACTCTCCTCGCCACCATATCAGATTGAAGGCATAAAAGATCATTTGTATTGATCAAAATCTGCTGGCAAACTTGCAGAACGCATATAGTTTGAATCGGCATCAAATATCCTGGTACAGGAATTCAAGATCAAAAATGAGCCTTCATGCACATGTAGTATGAATGTTTTGAAATTTGAAATGTTCAAATTAGGTTTTAGAGTCATTTCCATTTCTCTGCCTCTCTGCGTAGTGTGTTTGCTTACGTGACCCAAATGCTGCCCTGTGCATGTCTTTAATAATAATGTAGTAATGCTGTAGCTGTCTCCTTGAATGGCTCCCGCGCTGAATATGAGGCTACGGGAGGGAAAGTGGGTCTTCTCCATGGGTTGGGAGGTTATCTCCCTTGAACTGCATTCTTCAGCTCTGAGGTCACTCTGAGGTCGCTCGGACATCACTTAGGCCCTCCACGGCAGGAGGAGCACTTCTCGAAGCCCTGCTGTGAGAGAGTGCAATAAGTGCAGCACAAGAGACCTTTGTGTGTGTGTGTGTGTGTGTGTGTGGAATAGAGTGCCAGCATTTTTAAAGGGAATAACCTGGCCAAGGGGGAAGAAAAGCTATGTTAACTCTCTGTGTGTGTGTGTGTGTGTGTGTGTGTGTGTGTGTGTGTCTCTCTCTCTCGTGTGTGTGTGTGTGAGTGTGTGAAAGAGAGACTCAACCCTGGGAAAACATCTTAATTATTATGTCACTTGGGACTTAAAAATGCGGCCAGCTGTGTTAGATGCTGGAGTTGGCCGTGGGGTAAACAAGGAGCGGCCAGCCACAGAAGTAGCCCCCTAATACTGCTGGACACTCTCCCATTGTCCACACAGTACACTGTGGAAGTAGCCCAATAACATGGCTGTATATGTAATCTTGTTCTTCTTTGTAGAAATAGCCATGTAATGCAGCAGTAGGCTCAGACAGTGTCCTCAGTGCTGTAGAATTAAGCAATACAGCGTGTGTGAGAGTGGGGATGGTAAAGGATATACCCATGCTGTGGTTGGGCTGTAGTGCTAGTACTGTAATGCTGTATTTGTCGTCTGATTGGGCCGTAGTGCTAGTCCTGTAATGCTGTATTTGTCGTCTGATTGGGCCGTAGTGCTAGTCCTGTAATGCTGTATTTGTCGTCTGATTGGGCCGTAGTGCTAGTCCTGTAATGCTGTATTTGTCGTCTGATTGGGCTGTAGTGCTAGTCCTGTAATGCTGTATTTGTCGTCTGATTGGGCCGTAGTGCTAGTCCTGTAATGCTGTATTTGTTGTTTTGGTGCCCTCAGCAGATAGCAGCTGTATACTCTGTTAGTGTTGACAGTTGAAAAGCCCAATAACATTGTTAGATAGATAGAGATAGATAGATAGATAGATAGATAGATAGATAGATAGATAGATAGATAGATAGATACTTTATTGATCCCCAAGGGGAAATTCAAGAGATATAGATAGTCCAATAGTACTGCTTTATGCTTCATGCCTTTTCTGATCTCTTCTCCTCTGTAAAGAACAGATTTGTTTTAGCCTGACGAGCCAGACCCACATTAAATTGTAGGGTCTGGGCACTTACCGTTCGCAGTGCTCAGTCCGAGGGGCGGGATAATTGGTTGTCTTTCAAATTCTCTCTGCACGCAATAGGACAGCGATATGAGTCCCATGCGTTTCTCACCAGCGGAGCTAGTTGGCTAGTTCAAACTTTTGCCAACTTAATAAAAGCTTAACTCGTGTCACACTGTTCGCCAACAGCAACATTATCTTATTTGTTTTCAAGTAGCAGGGAATTCAAGCCAAACCGTTGCAATTCTGCCATCAATCATTATGTTAAGCCCGCCTAACGACTCTATACACGATTTGATTGGCCTGATAGAAGTTTAATTTTTCGAGCTCACAAGCCAACGGAGAGTTGCTAGACTAGCCCTGGCTAGTCTAATTTGCTGCCGCTAGGGTGCGTCTAGATTTCTAGGCTAGATTTGTTTGTGATGACCTAATAATTGACCTGATGTTCATCTCTTCCCTCTGCTGGACCCAGGTCCACTCCAAGTTCCGCTACCCATTTTTCTACGAGATGTGCTGGTATGTTCTAGAGCGCTACATCCACTGCCTGACTCGACGCACACACCTCGGCCCACATTACCGCCCAGACTCTATGCTAGCGGCTACGCTAACGGGTAAGTTTGAGCAGGTGGGAAAGAGATCCCTCTTCAGCTGGGTAACCCTTCATAGGCCTTCAACCCAGACACAAAGTTAGCAGCTATGCTAACATGTGAGCTGGTTACAGGCTGGAAATGTTATCAGCAGGCCTATGGCCTATGTTAGCAGCTATGCTAAATGGTGACTTGTGCCCAAGTTTCACTCCCTCCAATAGGGGTCAGTATAGAAGAATAGCCTCTCTGCCCTCTGTGTGTGTACTTACTGGGCTCAGGTAGGAGGGGTCAGATACACTGCCCCACAAATCAGCAGCACATTCGCTCTCTGATGAGGCTTGTATTGCTCTCCTCTTTGATGTGCCCCTCTCTTCTTCTCTCCCTTTTTCTCTTCCTCCTCTCTCTCTCTCTCTCTCTCTCGCTTTCACTCTTTATATCTCTCCCCTTCTCTTTCTTTTCTCTCTCCACCTTTCCCTCTCTTTCTCTCTGTCAATCTCCCCCCTCTTCCTTTCTCCCACTCTCTCTCCCCCTCTCTCTCTCTCCCTCTCTCTTCCTCTCCCTCTATCTCCCCCCCCCCCCCCCCCCCCTCTCTCTCTCTCTCTCTCTCTCTCTCCCCCTCTCAGACACAGAGACCAAGCGGAGCATGGAGAGCCCTGACTCTGACACCAAACTGGACGTCCAGGACGAAGACTCAAGTGGTGCCTGTCCAGCTAGTGGCAACAACAAGCCCTACTCCCCCCAACCGGACGGCCAGACGCCCACCCCTGCACTACCACTCAGCAGTACCACCACCACCACCCCCCCCACCACACTCCCCCAGAAGCAAGCCCCGACCAGCGACCCTGATACTGAATGCACCCACCCGCCAGAGTTTTCCGGAACCCCTTGTGGGTCTCCGAGGTCAGAGGTCGGCTCCAGGTGGACGCACCTGACGGAGTTTGAGGTGCAGGGCCTGCGGGCGCTGGTGGAGAAGCTGGAGGCGCTGCCTGAGAGCAAGAGATGCGTCCCGGATGCCATCGCAGACCCAAGCGCCCTGCTCCAGCACATGAAGGTCAGTGGGCAGGACAGTGACTTTACAGTCAGACTAGTGACTTTACAGTCAAACCAGCGACTTTACAATCAAACCAGCAACTTTACAGTCAGACTAGTGACTTTACAATCAGACCAGCGACTTTACAATCAAACCAGCGACTTTACAGTCAGACCAGTGACTTTACAATCAAACCAGCGACTTTACAGTCAGACTAGTGACTTTACAATCAGACCAGCGACTTTACAATCAGACTAGTGACTTTACAATCAGACTAGTGACTTTACAGTCAGATTAGTGACTTTACAATCAGACTAGTGACTTTACAGTCAGACCAGCTACTTTACAATCAGACTAGTGACTTTACAATCAGACCAGCGACTTTACAGTCAGACTAGTGACTTTACAATCAGACTAGTGATTTTACAATCAGACTAGCGACCCATCAGACCAGTGACTTTAACATCAGATCAGTGACTTTAACATCAGATAAGTGACTTTAACATCAGACGGATTCTCATTTTTGCACCTGTTCATTCTGCAAATAGTTCTGTGATTTAAAGCTCCTTCCAGTCTTTGTAATGAGTCCAGTTAAGGTCTCTGGGTGTGTGACCTCTCTGGCCATAACCCTGGTGTTCCTAACATCCTGCTTCAGGAGGAGCACCATCGGATTAGTGTGCTGTTAGGGACACTGGATCTCTGACCTTATCATTGCATTGCTGTTCAAGCAGTGTAAACACACACACACACACACACACACACACACACACACACACACACACACACACACACACACACACACACACACACACACACACTTGCAGGCTTACCACAGAGAGAGACACACACACACACACACACACTCACATTTGCAGACACACACACACAAAGACACACACACACACACACACACAGAAACGTTATGAATATTTGTTTTAATGACGTGATTTGTGTAAGAGGGAGAAATGACTCAGATTTCCCACTCCCCTCCGAATGTTTCCTGTTACATATGCCTACCGAGGCCTGTTATAGCGGCCTCTTTGATGTAGGTTATATTCGCATGGTCTTACACGTCCTTCCATTGTTGGGGCGGAACTGTGTCGAGGGTGGATGGGGCACTGGAGATGGACCACACATTGTATATGCCTGCTCATAAAACAGAGTCTTTGTTAGAGAGTGTGTTTGTGTCTGTGTGTGTCTGGGATAGGACAGCATGATGTTTTTTCATGGCGGTCGTCCTCATAAACACACACGCTCACACACTCCGACGCCCATGTACACAGACATAACTAAGTCAGTCTCACACACTCGCATACCCACTAAGCCATGTCAGGTGAGTTTTTTTTTTTTCCTCCTGTAGGTCGTGCTGAAGGAGCATGCTGCTGATGATCCCAACATGGCCGTCACCGGAGTTCCTGTTGTGAGCTGGCCAAACATTGCCGTCAAGGTAAGAGCTCCCCGGACGGTAGTTAGGGATGTCCAGATTGGGCATCAGTTAAGGGAGACATGGACGTGTTGGATATTCGTTCAGGTGCGATATCAGTGTTGGACATCAGTAAAGGCTTCTTGCTGTGACATTTCCTTTCCATCGTCACCTATGTGATCTCAATCAGTGTTGAATGAATTTTGGTGAGATATCTGTGTTGAACATCGGTTCAGGTGAGAGATCAGTCTTGCACGTCAGGTCAGGTTACATATCTGGTGAATATCCGTTAAGGTGAGATATCAATCAAGGTGTCTTCCTGAATGTGAAGAGAGATGTTTCTTGCCGCCATTAAGTGCTTGCTGGGGGGGGGTTCAGGCCTTGAGTTCTGACAATGTTAATATATAACATAATTAACACAACTGTTATTAGCATATAAAATAATACAATTTTACTGAATTGAACTAAGGTGAGACATTATTTTTAGACTTGAGTTCAGTTGAGATATCAATGCTGGACATGATTTAAAGGTGAGATGTCCTCATTGGACGTGATTTAAAGGTGAGATGTCCACATTGGACGTGAGTTCAGGTGAGAGGTCAGTGTTGAACATCGGCTCAGGTGAGAGGTCAGTGTTATCCTGTGTGTTGTCCTGTCCAGCCCCCCCCCCCCCCGCAGGTGTGACTGCCAAAGACTAATGCTGACAACCCAGACAACTCAGACGTTGTAGAAGTGGGAGCTCCAAATTCGAGTGGCGTTACATTGTAGTTTTTTTTCCCATAAGGTGGTCGGAATTCTCCGAGCTTGTCTGGAATGAAATTGCTGGAAAAATGATTCCAACTAGGAAATATCCGAGTGTGTGTGTTTCTCTGTGTGATTGTAATTGAGAGTGTGTGTGTGTGTGTGTGTGTGTGTGTGTGTGGTGCAGTCTGTTTAGTGTATTTCCCCCAAACTCTGTGGACTTGGAGACTGGTGTGTGTGTGTGAGCGAGAGAGTGAGATTCAGAGTGAGGGTGTGTGTTAACCCCTTTCAGACACTAAGCTCATGTATCTATCATTTAAAAAAATGGGATTTGCATTTACACAATTTTACATCACGATAAAGTAACGGTTGTTATTGGCAGTGAAGTTTCTGTTGGCAAGGTAGAGTGGGTGTGTGTGAGAGTGTTTGTGAGAGTGAGGTGTTTGTATTGTGTGTGTGTGTGTGTGTGTTCTATCAGAGGAGTGTGTGTGTGTGTGTGTGTGTGTGTGTGTGTGTGTGTGTGTGTGGACAGTGTACAGTGTGTGCTTTGTTGAAAGGGATGAGTTGTGGGTGGGAAGTGACAGTTAGTACATGGGAGGGGCGGGCGCTGACTCGTGGGCAGTGGCAGGGTGTGAGGTCATTTCCTGTATACCCGGGCAAACAGTTCCCTGGAAGTCTCTTGCCGTTTCCCTGGAGCTGCTGGTCTGAACCCAGAGACCAGCTGTCACTCTGACCGCTCTGCAAACAAAATAAGCAAAACAAATACAATAAAACAACCAATCGGCAGCCCAGGCCAGTCATGTTGTGGCTTTTCTGTTGCTGTTGTGTGTTGTGGTCTGCCCATCCCCCTAATGCTGCTGGGTGTGTGTCTGGCCCATTTTAAGGCCAGCTGCTCCATCTGAAGCCTTATTGTGTCTTTTCTAATCCCGAGCCATCTGTCCCACACACACATGCACACACAACTCTACAGACCAGCATACTTCCTCATCAATATGCACAGACTCTGCCACTGGACAGAAGTACCATGCGGCCTACATATTCATGAGCCTCATCTGCATAGAATGTTTCTATTGGCTGCCCTGCCTCTTGGCCCTGCCCCACTGGCTGTTTGCGTGAGGGTGAGGGGCGTGGCCTGTGCCTGTTTGTTCAGCAAAGTGAGACCAGGAGGCGGGGCCGATAGCGGAAGGAGAGGAGGGGGAGGAGGAAGGGAGGGAGGGCAGGTCCATCTGGCAGAGGGAAGGCAGCCAGAGACTCTCTGCTCTGTTTCAGCCATGTCAGTTTTTTCGTAGCAGCGTGGACGCTGAACACACACGGGGGGAGAGAGAAGGAATATAAAGAGAGAGAGAGAGAGAGAGGGAGGTATGGCCATGTCGCTGAGCGCGGATGACGAGGATTACGAGTCTGATGCGGAGCAGCAGGTAAGCAGAACCGACACAAGCCCAAACCCAGACCCGGCCGCCGGCCAGCTTCACAACACGACAGACTAAACTCACAACAGACACTGCTAACTGACTGACTTATTAGCCGGACGGACAGACTCACAACTGTCAAATTTAACTGCCTGACTTCCCAACAGGACAGACTAAACTCAAAACAGTCGCAGCTAACTGACAGTAAGACTTATCCAAAAGCAGCCACAGCTAACTGACTGACTTCCAAACTCACAGCAGGTACAGGACAACAGGAGAGCAGAGCATATATGAGTTTTGGAGAAACAGAGCGAGCACGTGTAGGTGTGTTGGTGTATGTATGTGTGTGTCTTGTGTTTCCTCCTGGCTGTGTTATGGTAGATAGGATTGTGAGATACGTTGAGTGCGGTTGTTACAGTCGTAATGTGATGTGTGTGTGTATGTGTGTGTGTGTGTGTGTGTGTGTGTGGGGGGGGGGGGGTTGTTTGGCTGGTCTCTGAACAGCTTCATACTTCCTTCAGTCAAATGGCACTCAGAAGCTCTCACAGTGTCTCTTGCCTCTAGGCAGCCTCTGGCTCCCTTGGATCATCCAGGGAGAGAGAGAGAGAGCCCTGTTGGATGTCTTAAAGAGAAAACTTCTATCCCCGTTAAATATCTGTAAGAGAGAAAGAGAGAAAGAGAGAGAGAGAGAGAGTGAGCGAGAGCAAGAGAGAGATGTTAGTTTCAATATGAGTGAGTGAGAGAAAAAGAGAGTAACCGAGAGACTACTAGCCCTGTCAGATAATTGAGAGAGAATGAGAGAACATTGCAAACTGTTAGGAGCCTGTTATGTGTACAGTACATGAGTGAGAGTTGCTAGCCAAATTAGAAGAGATAGTTGCTAGCCCAGTTAAATAGAGCAACAAACCTGCTGGTCTTGTTCAGTAACAGGGTAATCTAACCCTGAAAAAAAGACAATGTTAAAAGTAGAGAGCTGCTAGCCATGTTTTTAGCCTGACAGAAAGCTGCTAGCCATGCCATATAGAACAACAGAAAGCAACTTCTAGGCGTCTTCTAGAGCGTCAGAAGGCTGCTATCTCTGATATGTGGCCATGCCTGACCGTCCTGAAGGACAGACACATGCTTCTGTGTGTCGCTGTTGTCACGTTGGGACTGTTGCTGTATGTCCACAGTGCTTTCGAGGGTTGAGGGCAGATGAAAGCTCTGGGTTCACTCCGGAAGGTTTCACCGCCTAGGGCTACCGCCTTTGTTTGACTTGACATGTTAATCATTAAGCCATGATTTGCATGCGTTTTTGTTTGAGGCCTGGGGAATGCAGGTTATCTCTCTCTCTCTATGAGAAAGAGAGAGAGAGATAAAGTAGAATAGTATGCTTTCTTGCCCATTTTGCTTGCAGTGTTTAACGCTGCCCTGTCTGTAATGACGTACAGTATGTGAGTGTGTGAGGCTTTGAGTGTGTGAGAGTGCTTTAGAGGGTATAGCATGACCACCCACGTGAGCGTGCTCCCAGACTCTTGCTCACCTCGTCAGAGAAGTTGGAGGGTGATGCAATCAGTCTGAAGCTCTCCGCTAGTGGCATGGTTAGATAGCACACTCCTTACCATAGAAAGCATCAGGCCTTGATCTTCGGTGAAGCTGCCACATCAGGGCCACATCAGGGCCACATCAGGGCCACATGAGGGCCACATCGGGGCCACATCGGGGCCATCTCTTAGCCTGTCATCTACTTTCTATGGGTCTTCTGTCGGTGTCCAGCGGCACTGTAAGGTCATGGCATGAGGAGCTTTTCAGTTGATGTTACTTGATCACTCCTTATGTATGAGGGGGGCCCTTCTTCACCTGACTGTGTGTTGTTGTCACAGCCTTTACTTTACACCTAGAGAGTCCTAGAGTGCAGGTTAATAAAATAAAAGGAATGATGTTGAGAGCAGGTCAGGCGAGTTTCAGAGAGGCTGGGAGGCTCGTAGAGGAAACCTCCTGAACTTCCTCCATTTGGGGAGTATTTTTAATCCTTCCTGTCTGCCTCCTACAAGAGGCCTTTTGTAGGGAAGTTGACCCCCACACACACACACACACACACACACACACCGCTCTTTTTTTTCTATCTCCTTTGCTTCTCTCATTCTCTCTCTCTCCCCTCTCTCTTTCTCTCTCACTCACTTTCTTTCTCAGTTTCTATCTATTACCCCCTCTCTCTCCCTTTCTCTTTTTCTCTCTCTTTCTCTTTCAATTCAGTTCAGTTCAAATGAGCTTTATTGGCATGACAATAATTGTATGTTGCCAAAGCTTACATTTGGTATAATGATACAGATAAAAACAATAATGAAAGAAAATAAATACAATATCATATTTATATATAATGTACCCTTTCTATCTCTCTCTCTACCCACTCTCTCTCTCTTTCTCTCTCTCACTCCCTCTGTGTTTCTCACTTCCTCCGTTTCTACCCCCCCTTTCTTTATCTCTATCTCATCCCACTCTCATGTTCACTCCCTTTATCTCTCCCTCTCTCTCTCCCTCTCTCTCCCTCCCTCTCTCCCTCCCTCTCTCTCTCTGTCTCTCTCCCTCTCTCTCTCTCCCTCTCTCTCCCTCCCTCTCTCTCTCTGTCTCTTTCTCTCCCCCTCTCTCTCTCTCTTTCTCTCTTTCTCTCCCTCCCTCTCCCCCCCCCCCCCCCTCTCTCTCTCTCTCTCTCTCTCTCTCCCCTGCCTGAGGAAAGCATGCCCTCTGAGGGTCCAGTATGTTCTAATGGGCTATTTGAGTTTGGGAAACATGCCCACCTCTTGAACTCTCAGACTGAAGTGGACGCCTCAGCCTTCGTCCTCCCTTGGCCTAAAAGAATGTGGATCCCCCCCCCCCCCAACACACACACACACACACGCTCACACACACACACACACACACCACCACCACCAGCACAGGGCCAGGAGCCAAGTCCACTGTCAGGCCCTGATAAAGGAGGAGAAGTCCGCCAGGTTTTAAGCTCTCCACTCATGACTCGGCGAAAGCAAGAGAGGTTCCTCTGTTCTTTGGAAGCCGTAGCCTACATTTCCAACGACACACCTTCTCTGACACTTGCTCTAATTTTACCCCCGCAGCCTGAAACAGGAAACTTGCTGGAACAGGACTGTGTGTTTGTGTGTATGTGTGTGTGTGTGTGTGTCAGTGTGTGTGTGTGTGTTAATTTGGATCTCTGTGTGTAGGGTATTGCACTGTGTAGTGTAGTGTAGTGAAGTGTATGTGGGTACGTTGTGTTTTTAAACAGCCAGGAAGTCTCCACAGCCCTGGGTGGTGAGGCATAATCTGAGAGACCCCCCCCCCATCCACAGCCCTGGGTGGTGAGGCATAATCTGAGAGACCCCCCCCCCCATCCACAGCCCTGGGTGGTGAGGCATAATCTGAGAGACCCCTCCCTGTGGGCATTCGGCAGTTTATGAGCTGTGCCCTGTCTCCTGCCTTATCTCCTGTCTAATCCCGTCTGTCGCGTGTGCATCGACTCTTAGCTGCCAAGCTGTGACACATTTCCTTAGCACAGCACAGCAGCAGCAGCAGCATTTACACAGACATCAGGTGCTAGCTTTTGGAGCAATGTTGCTGACCAATCAGTGTTACTGACCAATGTTGTTTGAGCACTTTCTCACTCATATTAGATCCATCAAGTTGTGTGACTTTTGGAAAGTTAAATCATTAGCTCTGTCGCTGTCATCTAATTAGAGCTTTAAGAGCCTGTCTTGTTATTGTCTGACAACCTTGCTTAAAAACTGCCTTCTGTGTGTCATCAGTTTAACACCTCTGTGCCAAGGGGGGTGCAGGTTGCTAAGTGCTAAGATGCTAAAGCCCTCTGGGGGGTGCAGGATGCTAAGCGCTAAGGTGCTAAGATGCTAAAGCCCTCTAGGGGGTGCAGGATGCTAAGCGCTAAGGCACTAAGATGCTAATTAAGGTGCTAATTATGCTAAGATCCTCAGGGGGTGCAGGAGGTGACACGTGTGGTTGTATGTGAAGCTGTGAGGCTATGAGATGTCCTGTTGACACACACACTCACACATGTACAGACACATGCTTAGTCATACATTACTGTGAAACTAGTGAGCATATCATACCTCTGAAGTAAGTTGCTTTACACTGAATCAGAAGTAGAAATAAATTGATGAGCAGAACTGAAAGTAGGAACTGAGCTGTTGGCCACAGATTGGTATGTAGTCTGTAGAATATAACACAACAACACAGACTTTGTTTAATATAAATATACCTTCCACTGTTAACAATAGTACATTGTTCTTCAATATAGACTCCACTGTTGATATAGCATTAATAACACAGATTTCAATGTGGACCACTGTTCGTATCATATGTCACTAATAACACTGATTTCTTGTATAGCTTAAGGCCTTTTCACACCAATGATTTGCGACGAGACAAAGCCATGGCAGAATGTTCCAGAGTGGAGTTGCAGTGCGGTCAGTGCTGCAGCTGTGTCTGTTGTCGCCAGAGGGGAGTTACAATGCGGCACATTCATCTTCACAAGTCACTGCAAACTGTTGTTAGTATGCTGGTGTGATGGTTTGTTGAGGTTTTTGAACTGCACATCACCTTCATCAAACCAAATCCCTTTGTCTGATATTGCCATTGAAACCAGGTCAGGTCGGTGCTGCCACTGATACTGTGTCTGATATCACCAGTAGGGCCAGGTATCCAAATAACAAGCCTTGGATAACCAGTAATGTCAAGACCCTTCTCAATAGGAAAAAGATGCCATTTAAGGAGGGGGGACATGGCAGAGCTGAGGCGCGTACAGGGGGAACTCAAGAATAAGCTGAAAGAGGCTAAGGAGGACTACAGAAGGAAGATGGAACAGAAGTTGCAGGAGAACAACATGAAGGAGGTGTGGGACTGTATGAAATCTATCACTGGCCTTAAGAAGAGCAGCAGCTCTGTGGAGGGAGACCTGGACAGGGCGAACCAGCTGAACCACTTTTACAACAGGTTCGATTGCCCATTCCCCAGCCCCCACCCCACCTCATTACCAGTGCAACACTCACCCCCATCACCACTGGATACTGCACCCCTCCCCCACATGGCGACCACGAACAATGAGGTGACAGCGACCTCAGTCAACAGCCAAGTCAAGTCAAGTCAAGTTTTTTTATATAGCGCATTTCATACACAGAGGTCATTCAATGTGCTTTACATAAACAAAACAAAACAATAATAACAAATAAAAGCATAGAAGGGCAATATAGTCAAAGAATAGTTAAAAGGTAAAGATCATAATAAAAAGAAAACATAAAACACAAGGTAAAATCATTTAAAAATAAAGAATAATTAGTAAGCAAAAACAAAGGCAAAAGTAGTAAAAAAATTAATAAAAGACAAGGTAGAATAATTATCAAGGCAGATTCAGAATTTGTAACTCAGGCACAGTTAGCAGAAAGCATCTGAGAACAGTTTGGTCTTAAGTCTAGATTTAAAACTGGCTACAGTTGGGGCCTTTTTGATGTCATCCGAAAGTTGGTTCCACAGCTGAGCCGCATAGCAGCTTAAAAGCTGCTTCACCATGTTTAGTTCTAACTGTAGGTTTTACTAGCAGGTTTTTCACCTGGGACCTCAGAGGACGAGAAGGTGTGTACTGCTGAAGCATGTCTGACAAGTATTTAGGTCCTGCTCCATTTACTGATTTATAAACAAGCAATAGTGCTTTAAAGTCAATTCTGTGACTTACTGGAAGCCAGTGCAAGGACTTAAGAATTGGAGTAATGTGGTCAGTTCTTTTAGTTTTTGTTAGAATCCTAGCTGCTGCATTTTGTATCACCTGAAGCTGTTTAATAGTCTTTTTAGGAAGGCCTGTGAACAGTCCATTGCAGTAATCAACCCTGCTGGAGATAAATGCATGAATGAGTTTTTCTAAGTCATGTTTTGACATCAGCCCTCTGAGTTTGGCAATATTTTTGAGGTGGTAAAAAGCTGATTTAGTTATCGCTTTCATGTGGCTGTTGAAATTTAGATCACTGTCAATTAATACACCAAGATTTTTAACAGTATCCTTTGCCTTCAACCCTTTTGTGTCAAGGAGAGTGGCAACCCTAAGTCTTTACTCCTTTTTACCAAATATAATTACTTCAGTTTTTTCTTTGTTCAGCTGAAGAAAATTTTGAGACATCCAGGTGTTGATTTGTTCTATACACTGACACATAGATTCAAGAGGACCATAGTCGTTTGGTGATAGAGCTAAGTAAATTTGTGTGTCATCTGCATAGCTATGATATGAAATCAAATTATTTTGAATGATTTGTCCAAGTGGGAGCATATAGAGGTTGAATAATAGTGGCCCCAAGATCGACCCCTGGGGAACAACACAGGTCAAGGACGTTGGTGTTGAGGTACAGTTTCCAATGGCAACAAAGAAGCTCCTTTCTTGTAGATATGATTTAAGCCAGTTGATAACTATGCCTGTAAATCCAACCCAGTGTTCTAGTCTGTGTAGTAAAATATTGTGATCAACAGTGTCAAATGCTGCACTAAGGTCCAGTAGCACTATGACAGATGTTTTACATGAATCTGTGTTGAGGCGTATTGTCATTGGAAACTTTAATGAGAGCTGTTTCAGTGCTGTGATTTGCCCGAAAACCAGACTGAAAGTAATCAAAATACCCATTTGATGTTAGGAAGGTGGTTAATTGATTAAAGAATACTTTTTCAATAATTTTGCCAATAAAAGGTAGATTGGATATGGGCCTGTAATTGTTTAGCATGGAGGCATCCAGGTTATTCTTCTTGAGAAGTGGCTTTACAACAGCTGTTTTCAGTGACTTAGGAAAAGTGCCAGACAGCAGTGATACATTTACAATTTGAAGGACATCCGCCGCTATGAGGTGAAAAACAGTTTTGAAGAAATTGGTAGGCAGAGTGTCTAAGACACATGTGGAAGAGCTGAGATTCTGTACCGTTTTTTCAAGTGTTTCGTAGTCTATCAAGCTGAGCTCTGACATCAAGTTTAGTTTCCCTCTGTTTGTTGCTGGAAGTTCAGGTTGTTGAATTTGTAATTGAGCAGATATGTTGAGTCTGATTTTGTCAATTTTACCTTTAAAAAAAGATGAAAACTCATTGCATTTATTAGTTGAGAGAAGTTCAGGCGCTAATTGTGAGGGGGGATTTGTTAACTTATCAACAGTTGAAAATAGAATACGAGTGTTATTTGAACTTCTATTGATAATGTTAGAAAAGAAAGACTGTCTTGCTTTGCATATTTCAGAGTTATATGTGCGGAGCATCTCTTTATGGATTTCATAGTGGATCTGAAGTTTGTATTTACGCCATTTTCTTTCAGTCTTCCTACACTCTCTTTTTAGAAGTTTAACTGCTGGATTTTGCCTCCATGGTGCTTTCTGTTTGTCCTTAACTTTCATCATCAGAAACACAGACCCCAGATGCTGCCCCCCTCCCCTCCCCTCCCCCCCTCCATCATCACTGCTGATCAGGCTATCGCACCTCTCCCCCACATGGTGACCACGAGTAGTGCGGCAACAATGGCTTCAGCCAACGGCCATCAGTCTCTAGCCACACGACAACCCTCTCAGAAGCACCCCTCCTCCTCCTCACCCTCCACTCCCCTCATCCCCCCCATCATTACAGCTGATCAAGTAAGTTATTTAAAAAAAAAACATCATCCTCGGAAGGCAGCCGGGCCTGACAGACTGTGTCCAAGGCTGCTCAAGGCCTGTGCTGCTGAACTGGGGGAGCCACTGAAGCACATCTTCAACTGGAGTCTACGTCTCGGACAAGTTCCAACACTGTGGAAGACATCATGTCTCACCCCCGTCCCCAAGAAACCACACCCCAGTGAGCTTAATGACTTCAGGCCTGTCGCTCTAACATCACATGTGATGAAAACAATGGAGCGACTGGTCTTAGGTATGCTCAGACCCCAGGTACGCCATGCACTAGACCCGTTACAGTTTGCATACCAGGAGAAAGTGGACGATGCCATCACTTATCTTTTACACAGGACACATTCTCACCTAGACAAGGGGAAAAGTGCTGTGAGAATCATGTTTTTTGATTTCTCAAGTGCTTTTAACACCATCCAACCC
>NW_027468609.1:10915600-10920600 GCF_046254945.1 Alosa pseudoharengus | reverse complement strand
TCTCTCTCTCTCTCTCTCTCTGTCCAGCGTCCAGCCAACCGTCCCAAACCGAAGGCCGGCTCTCCCTCGGGCGCGGGCGTGGCCAAGCTGTCGGGGGGTCGGGGTTCATCGGGGTCACGGCGGCGCCGGACGCGATGCAGGAAGTGCGAGGCGTGTGTGAGGACGGAGTGCGGGGAGTGCCACTTCTGCAAGGACATGAAGAAGTTCGGGGGCCCGGGACGCATGAAGCAGTCCTGCATCATGAGACAGTGCATCGCTGTACGTGTGTGTGTGTGTGTGTGTGTGTGTGTGTGGGGGGTTATATGTGAGTTACTGTGTGTACATGTGTGTGTGTGTGTGTGTGGGGGGGGGGGGGTGGGTGGGTGTGTGTGTGTGTGTGGGGTTATATGTGAGTTACTGTGTGTACATGTGTGTGTGTGTGTGTGTGTGTGTGTGTGGGGTTATATGTGAGTTACTGTGTGTACATGTGTATGTGTGTGTGGTGGGGGGGGGGGGTTATATGTGAGTTACTGTGTGTACGTGTGTGTGTGTGTGGGGGGGGGGGGTTATATGTGAGTTACTGTGTGTACATGTGTGTGTGTGTGTGTGTGTGTGTGTGTGTGTGTGGGGTGGGTGTGTGTGTGTGTGTGTGTGTGGGGTTATATGTGAGTTACCTTGTGTACGTGTGTGTGTGTGTGTGTGGGGGGGGGGGGGTGGGTGGGTGTGTGTGTGTGTGTGGGGTTATATGTGAGTTACTGTGTGTACCTGTGTATGTGTGTGTGGTGGGGGGGGGGGGGGTTATATGTGAGTTACTGTGTGTACGTGTGTGTGTGTGTGTGTGTGGGGGGGGTTATATGTGAGTTACTGTGTGTACATGTGTGTGTGTGTGTGTGTGTGTGTGTGTGTGTGTGTGTGTGTGGGGTGGGTGTGTGTGTGTGTGTGTGTGGGGTTATATGTGAGTTACTGTGTGTACATGTGTATGTGTGTGTGTGTGTGTGGGGGGGGGTTATATGTGAGTTACTGTGTGTACGTGTGTGTGTGTGTGTGTGTGTTTGGGTGTGTGTGTGTGTGTGTGTGTGGGGGGGGGTTGTATGTGAGTGGATTAAGAATTCTAAATGTTGTGAAGAGAGCAAAAATGTCTTCCATCTGTAAGTTGGGTAAGGTGAGATCTGTTTGTGTTTATATTTGTGTGTCTCTCTGTGTGTGTGTGCGTGTGTGTGTGTGTGTGTTCTGCAGCCGGTCCTCCCTCACACTGCGGTGTGTGGTGTGTGTGGGGAGGCGGGGAAGGAGGACTCTGCAGAGCAGGAGGAGGACAAGTTCAACCTCACGCTCATGGAGTGCTCCATCTGCAATGAGATTGTGCACCCACTCTGTCTCAAGGTCAGCACCTCAGCTGTGTGTGTGTGTGTGTGTGTGTGTGTGTGTGTGTGTGTGTGTGTGTGTGCGTGCGTGCGTGCGCGTAAGCGTGTCTACACACATAAGTGTGTGTGTGTGTGTGTCAGGGTTCCCGTGGATCCTTAAAAAGTCTTAAAAAGTCTTAAATACAACTTTAGGTTTCTAAGGCCTAAAAAAGTCTTAAATTGTCTGGGCTGTCTTGAATTTTTAAAAGGGAGGTATTAAATTTGCGTATGGGACCGTCAGCGAGTGAGCGAGTGCAAGAGAGCAAGTGAAATGTCTCCATTCGGTTTTTCGTGTATTTAAAACGCAATTGTATAAGTGACTATAAGGCTACTGGAGGAAGTGTAGTGGTTGCAGAGTCGAGATGTTTTTCGCGGATGTGGTTAAAGGTGTGAAAACATAATAATATGTACAAATATGACGTTTTCGTGGTGTAGCCGAGGCCTGAGAGATACGCAGGTAGCCTACGTGAGTGGTAGAATGAGCGGGAGAAAGAGTTGGTAAGCCAGTTAGCGATAGGGTGGCCATACGTTCGAATTTAGGCATGACATAGCCTATGGATTTTAAAAGCCCTGTCCGGCGCAGTCTCAAGCCGGACGCTCATTTGTCCTTTTTGGAGTTGCGCTGGGCATCATGGTTTCACAAACTATGGACGTGAAGAGACTGCTGGTCAAATTATGTGCAGTGCTTCTGTCACTCGTCTGATAATTTGCTGCGAAGGAAGGAACCACGGACTGACAGAAAAAGAAAACAAATGTTTTTGCAATCAGGAGGAAATACTGTACATGTTAAGTTGATCTGTTTGCATCTTTCCAGCATGTGTTGCTGGCCTAGCCTAGGGAAGAAAACATCTGTCTAAGTTATAATACCTGTAATATCTGTCAGCAGCTTGCTTGCCAGCCATTCCCAGTAGACCTACTTCGCAAAAGTTGTGAAATATAGCTGCATTTTTTTTTTTTGAATGTCGGCGACTGGCTACATAAAAAATTAATTAATTTAAAACAAGTCAATGGTTTTACAAAGCTTTGGTTGGTTTAGATACAACTGGTATGCAAAATGTAAGTCATGGATTAACTTTAATTTGCTGTGTTGCATATGGGACAATAGATGCACATAGTAAATTATATAAAGTAGGCCTATTAAAATATTTAAATAGCTTAGTCTAACTTTGAAAAAAATATTGAAAGGAATCCAGTCCAGTGCACATGTCTTTGGCAAGTAGCCTAGGCTATACAGACACAGGTGAAGAACAGTCAGCCTCAGCCAGTAAGCACAACCAGATATGTACAGCCAGCTTCAAAAGCAAGCAGCCCAGACCCTAAAATTGGGCATTTATAGCTGTGAAGGTAATTCACACAATTATTTTTCTTTCGCCAAAATATATGTGGTAACTTCTGTAGACATCCAAAATGGGGTGGGGTTAAAATTAGTAGGGGAAAAAAAACTATTGTTTTTGTAGTTTTAAGTTGTCGTATGTATCTTTTTGCCGTGGTATAGTCTTACTTTTTCCATTTAGATGTCTTGAAAAGGTCTTAAAAGTCTTTACATTTGCACTTGGAAAATGTGCAGATACCCTGGTGTGTGTGTGTGTGTGTGTGTGTGTGTGTGTGTGTATACATACATGTTATTTGTGTGTGGGTGTGTGTGAGTTTGTGTGTGTTCATGCATGTTATTTGTGTGTGTGTGCGTGTGTGTGCGTAAACATGTTATTTGTGTGTGTGTGTGTGTGTGTGTGTGTGTGTGTGTGTGTGTGTGTGTGTGTGTGTGTGTGTGTGTGTGTGTAGTGGCACCCTCTATCTCTTGTTTCTGTGTCTCTAACTGCCACTGACCCCCTCTTGTCCTTATCACAGGGAGTAAACACTTTTAACTCCTCTCCCTGTGTGTCTGTGTGTGTGCATGCACATGTGTTTGTTTGTGTGTGTGTGTGTGTGTGTGTTTCAGGTAAAGGATGCCAGTGGCATTGTGAATGATGAGCTGCCAAACTGCTGGGAGTGTCCCAAATGCAACCACGCTGGCAAGTCAGGGAAAGTAAGCATCTGACTGGGAGGTATTTGGGAATTTGGTATATAGTTGGTAGAAAGCCATTATGGTTGGTATACTGTACAGCCATGACAGTTGGTGGAAAGCCATGATATGTTTTTATACTTTGTGTAAAGCCATGATAGTTGGTATAGTTTGTATAAAGGCATGTTGGTGGTATAGTTTGTGTAAAGGCATCATAGTTGGTATAGTTGGTGTAGATGATATTTGTAAAGCCATCATCGTTGGTATAGTTGGTGTAAAGGCATCATAGTTGGTATAGTTAATGTAAAGCCATGGTAGAGTATAGTTGGTGTATAGGCATGATAGGTGGTATAGTTTGTGTAAAGCCTTGATAGTTGGTGTAAAGGCATCATAGTTGGTATAGTTGATGTATAGGCATGGTAGTTGCTATAGTTTGTGTAAAGCTTTGATAGTTGGTATAAAGTTGTCTCCCCCCTTTCCCACCTTTTGGCCAACAAGCAAAAAAGAGGACCAGGCTTCAAGTACGCGTCCAACCTCCCGGGGTCGCTGTTGAAGGACACACGCAAGGAGCCATCGGGCCGAGACATCAAGGACGAGCCCAGCCCCACCTTCGCCATGGAAACGGCCTCGCCGACCGTGCCCGTGCCCTCGCTGGACAGACGGAAGGCCGAGAGGGAGGACTCGTCGTCCCGAGCGCGAGAGGAGGAGCCTCAGAGGAAGCGTGTCCCGCCTCCACACCCTGAGCCACACCCACGCCCCAAACTGGAGGAGAACCCGCTGAGGAAGAAGAGGAAACTCTTCGACACGGACGCCGAGCCCAGCGCCAGGAAGAAGGTACGCTGACCAACACAGAGAGAACCCAAAGAGTCTCTAAAGAAACCGCATGCACCCGTGCAGAACCCAAAGAGTCTCTAAAGAAACCGCATGCAACCGTGCAGAACCCAAAAAGACCCTAAAGAAACCGCATGCACCGGTGCAGAACCCAAAGAGTCTTGAAAGAAACCGCATGCAACCGTGCAGAACCCAAAGAGTCTGTAAAGAAACCGCATGCACCGGTGCAGAACCCAAAGAGTCTCGAAAGAAACCGCATGCAACCGTGCAGAACCCAAAGAGTCTGTAAAGAAACCGCATGCAACCGTGCAGAACCCAAAAAGTCCCTAAAGAAACCGCATGCACCGGTGCAGAACCCAAAGAGTCTCGAAAGAAACCGCATGCAACCGTGCAGAACCCAAAGAGTCTGTAAAGAAACCGCATGCACCGGTGCAGAACCCAAAGAGTCTCGAAAGAATCCGCATGCAACCGTGCAGAACCCAAAGACTCTGTAAAGAAACCGCATGCAACCGTGCAGAACCCAAAAAGTCCCTAAAGAAACCGCATGCACCCGTGCAGATCTAAAGAGACTGCAGTTTTTGTAGCATGTTTGTTTAGGCAATTAAAACTCTTATCATCGTAAAATGAATTTCCATGGAATATGGTCATGTGAAATAAGATAATTGTCCGCTCTGCTCCATCCCTGCCCATGTTCAAAAAGCACCTTAAAACAAGTCCTTTCACCCCTAACACCCCCCCCCCCCACCCCCCTAATTGTTAAGCGACCTTAGGTACCATGAAAGGCGCTA
>NW_027468609.1:10893100-10910600 GCF_046254945.1 Alosa pseudoharengus | reverse complement strand
AGCATCCGGTAACCAGTATCAGGTGGAATTTGATACTCCAAGAAGTGTTTGCCGCTGCTGACTACCATCCTCGCTATCATAGCGAGTTTCTAGAAGAGGGGGGGAATGTGATGGTCGCCATAGCGGCCACACACCGAACGCACTAACTCTCCCTTTTTCATTAAATCTTAATTATATGCTCACACTTTGATGTCTACATATTTACATTCATATTCACGTACGCTCTACATTTAGCAACACTACGAAACCAAGTAAAACGCAACACATAGACTTTTGATTTCATACAGACTTTATTGCTTAGTTCAATGGTACGTGATTGTGTGGTTGAGTGCACGCAACTTATCAATTGTGTTCCGTTACTAATTAGTTTAAGTTTGTTATTTAATGCATTTTGTTGATTTAGCCTACCATGTATCATGTTTGTGGTGTTCCTGTTTGAGTGCGGCCGACTCCGGGAGCTGTGTGCGTCATGGTATTTGGTCCGGGCGGACTTCCTGACTGTCAAGACGGAGCGGCACGTTCCGCTGGTTTAAATTATCTATGGCCACATCCATTGTGCGTCTTTGCCATGGGGGAAGGAGGAGCCTTTTTGTGTTTATTGTCTGGAGCTTTTCTAGTTGGATTATTTTGTGTTTATGCCCAAATGTCTTTGTGTAGTTTATGTATTGCTAGCATTATGTGTGGTTATCTTTTTGAATGTTTTGGTAATGTCTGAAAGTTAATTGATTTTGTCGTGTTCCCCTTTTAGTTATTCATGGTCTGGCCAGTCTGTATTTAAGTTCCCCTTTGTCTCCTTTTGTCAGTTCTTGCTGTGTGTTCATGTCGGAGGTTTGCATCGGAGGTTAATGTTTATTCTGTTTAGATACCCGTATTTTGGGCACAGAAATGTATTTAAAAAAGTAATTTATTGATTTTTGGTAATAAAACCATTTTTGCGGAATTTGCAATCCTGGCTCCCTGTGTCGACTGCTCGATCCCTCACATCCTACCAACCAGCTAGCAGCAAGCTCAACAGCCCCACCAACACCCTAACCAGCAGATTGCATCCCCTCGTGTAATTCCTCGGAATTGCATTTCTAGTTTACTCTGATGTTGTGTGGCACTGCAGAGCTAGTTTGGTAGGGGGCTAGTTTACACTTAGTTTACACGAGCACATGGCTACAGTGGACGAGCACATGGCATGATGCAGTGGACGAGCACATGGCTACAGTGGACGAGCACATGGCATGATACAGTGGACGACCGTATTTCTCAGTCCCTTTAACGCATTTCTCAGATGAAAATTGAAATTCTCCAATCTATTTGTTCAATCTCATCCTTTCACTTGTGCACATCATAAAATACATTTGTTAAAGCTTTGACTACCTTGTTTGTAAACAGTGGTGCATGAACTTGCCATACTAAGATATCCATGAGCATTTTGCTTGTAAGGCACCAACTTGCTATTGAGCAATTTACGGGTCTTTGCATTGAGGTCATTTGTGGTGATGGTGGGTGGATGGTGATGTTTGTACACGTTGTTTTGAGAAATAGATTTACTGTTGAGCAACTGTTTATGACTGTTTAAGAAATGTGCCAAAGAGACTGAGAAAAGTCTTACAAGAGCTGTATTGTCTGAGCTTAGCCTTAACCCACGTTATTAGCTAATGGCTATTTGTTATGTTCTAAAGCTGTTACACACACTGTTGCATAGCAACAAAGCAGACCTTCCTCACTGCCATTTACTGATTAGATGATGTGTATTAGAATAGAAGAGAATGCTCTTTCAGCCAGGTAAGTACCCAAGCACTTGTCCTAAAAGAAAATGTTTTTTTGTTTGTAACATTCCTGGGATTGAGTTGTCATCATCCTGAGAGTATGTTGTGGATAATGTGGCATCTCTGCTCTTTTAGTAATATGTCACCCCCTAGAGGTATTGTTGTGTTATTGCCTTGTGAGTTGCCCCTGGCGGGCTCTGTCTACCCTCTGAGAGTGTGTGTGTGTGTGTGTGTGTGTGTGTGTGTGTGTGTGTGTGTGTGTGTGTGTGTGTGTGTGTGTGTGTGTGTGTGTGTGTGTATTTTATTGGTAGTGTTAGAGCGTATTCTTTTTTTTTCTTTTATGCCTTTAATGTGACAGGACAGTGGAGAGAGTGACAGGAAGCGGGTGGGAGAGAGATGGGGTGGGATCAGGAGTGTGTGTGTGTGTGGGAGAGAGAGAGATGGGGTGGGACCAGGAAATGACCGGGGCCGGACACAAACCTGGGTGCCCGTGGGTGTGTGGACCCGCATATGGCATGAGTGCTGTAGCCACAGCTTCCCCCGTTAGAGAGTATTTAGCCACAGTGCCCCCCGTTAGAGAGTATTTAACCACAGCGCCCCCGTTAGAGAGTATTTAGCCACAGAGCCCCCGTTAGAGAGTATTTTATATAATGTGTGAGTGTGCTCTTCATAGGAGTTACAGTCTCTCTCCTAAAGGGATCTGCTCTCTGAGAGAGAGAGAGAGAGAGAGAGAGAGAGAGCCCAGTGTGTGTGTGATATATAATTTGACGGTGTGTGTATGTCTCTTGTAGGTTTGCGGACGCTCCAGTTAGCGGGCTGCTCGTGGGCAGCGGTGTCGGCTCTGTGCACGGCGAGCTGTCCCCTCCTGCACTCCCTCCACCTGCAGTGGGTCGAGGGCCTCAAGGACGCCCAGATGGAGGACCTGCTGTCCCCCCCCACCGACAACAGACCAGGTACTAGAGAACACCCCCAAAACATACACACACGGGCTAGGCAGAGTGTACCAGTCCCCCCCCCCCCCACACACACACACACATAGACCAGGTTAATAAATATTTCTCTCTTTTTCCCTTCCTCTCCATCCTTCCCCCCTCCCTTTAT
This sequence comes from Alosa pseudoharengus, assembly GCF_046254945.1. Lineage (NCBI taxonomy): Eukaryota > Metazoa > Chordata > Actinopteri > Clupeiformes > Clupeidae > Alosa > Alosa pseudoharengus. Next base: position 10,907,742 of record NW_027468609.1, on the reverse strand, counting down.
CTTTCCATTGCCCTCTCTCTCCCTCTCTCCATCCACCCCCCCTCTCTCCACCTCTCTCTCCCTCTCCATCTTTCTCTCCCTCTCTCCATCCACCCCCCCTCTCTCCACCTCTCTCTCCCTCTCCATCTTTCTTTCCCTCTCTCCATCCACCCCCCCTGTCTCCACCCAGGTCAGCTGGAGTGTCGCAGTAAGCTGCGTAATGTAGTGGACCTGCGTCTGGCGGGCCTGGACATCACAGACTCGTCTCTGCGTCTGCTCATCGTGAACCTGCCACTGCTCTCCTGTCTCGACCTCAGCTACTGCAACCACATCACTGACCAGTCCATCAACATGCTGACGGCTGCGGGGACCAGTACGCGCGACTCTCTCACTGAGATCAACCTCTCAGGTAGGCCGAGAACACCTGACACTCCCTGAGGTAGAAAAGTCCAGTATTGGTCCAGCATCTCCTTATGTAGTAGTTCTACCTGTGCATCTCACTAACATGTCGCTCTCCCTCTCTCTCTCCCTCTCTCTCCCCCCCCTCTCTCTCTCCCTCTCCCTCTCTCCCTCCCCCCCCCCTCTCTCTCTCCCTCCCCCCCCCTCCCTCCCTCTCTCCCTCTCCCTCTCTCTCCCCCCCCCCTCTCTCCCTCTTTCTCTCCCTCTCCCTCTCTCCCCCCCCCCTCTCTCTCTCTCTCCCTCTCCCCTGCAGTGTGCAACCGCGTCACAGACCAGGCCTTGGCCTACTTCAAGCGCTGTGGCAGCATCTGCCATATAGACCTGCGCTACTGTAAGCTGGTCACCAGGGGGGGCTGTGAGCAGTTCATCGCCGAGATGTCCGTCAGCGTGCAGTTCAGCCTGCAGGAGGACAAACTACTGCGCAAGCTCACCTAGGCAACACTGGCCAGCCACGTCACCCAGGCGATGCTGACCAGTGACATCCCCTAGGCAACGCTACTGAGCAGCAGCGATGTCCACTGAGGCAACACCGACCAGCGACATCACCTAGGCAACACTGACCAGCGATATCACCGAGGCAACACCGACCAGCAAGCTCACCCAGGGAACGCAGAGCAAGTTCAGCTAAGGAACGCTGACCAGTAAACTCTCCCTTGGAACACTGGCCAGTAAACTGACTGAGGAAGCACGGACCAGTCAATGTGGAAGGCTACGAAGCCTCTGCGCTCACACTGCTGGTCTTACACACACACACACACACACACACACGCACACACACACCACTGAGGAACTGCTATACGGCATCTTTACCTTAACTGTTAACGCGTACACACTTCAGAGGACGGTGGACCGAGGCTTGGTCAGTGAGATTACAAACAGGCTATTGATGGTCAATGATCCTTCACACTCTGTAAACATACGCGCACACACACTTGTGTGTACATACATGTACTGTACATATACACATGTGCTCACTCTGTTCGCTCACACACACACACACACACACACACACACACATAGACACACATACACGCTCATGCCATTTTGCTGCTCATGCCAAATTGTTTTGTTTTTTTAAGCACATATTTTTTTGTTGGACTGTTTTTTTATGGCGCGTGTGTCCTCCGCTGTCTGTGTTAAGTTATGCTGCTGAGCCGTCGCGCATTGCTCGTGATGGGACAAGGGACACTTTTTGAGTCCATATTTTTATATCGTTTGGGACTCCTGGAGATTGATCTTTGTTTTCAGAGCAATGCAGACCTCACGTTTTATGCAGGTTTATTTTTGTACAAGAAATTGTTTTATTTGTATCTGATGTAAAAGGCACTCAGTTCCACAGTGGTTATTTTATTTGTATTTGATGTAAAAGGCACTGTCCCACAGTGGTTACATTCCATCAGTGTCCTAGTTGTCCACCTTGGTCTGAGTTCCACTGCAGATCTACTTTCTTATGTAGGAAGCCCTTAATATCGTTTAATTTATGCAGCATCTCCTTAAACATGGGAGTTATGGGAGAGGGTACTCCATCTGACTGTGTTACTGTTTTGAGTGGGTTTATATCTGAAAACAGAAGAAAAGAAACAATTTGCACTGTTTGACATAAATAAATAGTTATTTTTTCTTAAGTGTGTTTTTAAGTTTTTGTCTAATGGATGTTAACCTGTCAAAAGCACTGTGACACTTCACAGGATACTCTGCTTTAAAGGAACACTTCCAGTGACTTATGCTAAGCTAGCTAGGCCCAGTGTCAGACTGGGTTAATATTGCATGCACAGAGAAGAGAAAGGGATGGATTCTCTTATCTAACTCTTGAGGGAGACGTCAAATAAGCTTAGTTCCCAAAAAGTTGGTGTTTTCCTTTATGTTATTACAGTTTTTTTCAGATAAACTACTCAAACTGCACCGCATAGTGAGGCCTGCAAAAGCGTGTATCTGACTCAAAATGCTTAGTTTATGCATCAGAAGCAAATATTTATGCCAATGAAACAGTCAAACATGACACAACAATCAAAATGACAAGTCATGATGTCACTGTTTATGTCAAGATAGTCAAACTGTTTTGTCTTTTTGCCAATAGGACAGTTTACTTTGTAAGTACTTTCTAATGAGCAATGCGCAAGGCTGCACTATTTTCTATTTCAAAACTACAAAGTTACACACTATTGTGTGTGGAGGGGGTTGATTGCAAGGCCGTGGATATGTTTTTTTTCTCTTGACAGACATTGTGACTGTATAAAGGGGAAAAACGGCTTTTACAGCATTGTGCAAATGAAAAATGACCAATATACAGTAACCCCCCCGGGTCAGAGCTGTGCAACACTGTACAACTTTCCTGACGTTCCTGTCTGTCAGGTCACATATATTTACTGTAGGACTGGGGTAGGACTATTTAGCAGGAAACCAGTATAGTGCATTTTGACCAATATGACATAAGCCATTGAAAATGTAAAAAAAACAAAAAAACAGCAAACATTTGTAAAAAATCAATTGCATGGATGTATCAAAGCACTGCTTTTTGTTTAAGATGGGGAGAAACTGCTTCAATGATGTGCACAAGTGATAAGATGATACAGTATGGAGTTTGAACTAACAGTTTTGAGAGTCTCCATTCTGATCTGAGAAATGTGCCAAAACAACTGAGAGAAACAGTAAATCCACCACAGCCTTGCGTCCTCAGGGTAAGGGGTCTGTAGGTGGTACTGGTCAAGTTGAACCAGAGAGGGTTGAAATGGTCAGTAATCAAGGTTCTTCGGTGGAACTGTCAGGACAAGAACCTTAGAACCTTCAGAACTAACATTCCATCAGTCCAGTCACAGGGAAAAAGCATAGAACTAACAAACATTGACATGTATTCCTCGAGCAGACACTCATCTCCAACGCGGCCTGAGGAAAAACAAACACGAGGAATAACATGTAAGCTGCCATGCAGAGGAGACCTTGGTTAGCAATTAAAACCATGTTTTTCACATCAATAAAATCCTGCTACCAGAGGATGAGAAGGCAGAAGTTTTAAATTCTAGTCAATAAGCAAACACTTTGTCAGGCCAGACACAAACAAGCAGCCCGAGGTGTAATTTCTTCATTTTACTGGTCACTCATCTATGGTCAGGAGAGGTTTTCATTTCTCATGCGTTTTGCATGTGGTGTTATGAAAATGTGTGTCAGAAGACAGAATATCATTTGATTCCTGAACAGATGGGTCAGTGATGGTATGGGTCTCTTTGCATTGCTTTTTGCATGTCTTATGCAGACATCAAACGTTTGCATTCATTACCATGCAAGGATTATGTGACATTGAAATCACATGCAAAATGAATTCACTATTGTGAAAAGTGGTTTGTTCATGGAGGAGTATTCAGTGGATGATTGATGAGCTTGCTACAGCAGAAGAGAAACCTCACATTGGGGGTGTGTGTCTGTTAAAGCAAAAAGTGTGTGTGTGGGGGGTGGCGGTGGGGGTTACATTTATTGATCCATGCTAGGCTGGAGCTAAAAGTGGTATTACCAGACTCAGAGAATGGCTGGATGAACTGGAGAAAGGTAAAACGCAATAGTTTAACTCGAAGGGAAGTTGGAAAATGAGCGTAATTCCCCAAATGGTGGCTTAATTTAGTAATTCAGCACTGCAGCATTTGAGCATTAATGTGTTAATTTAGTAATTCAGCGCTGCAGCAGATGCAGGAAACAGTGCAGCTGTTCAGGTGCACGGAACAGCAGAGACCGGGGAAGTGTCTGTCCTGCATTTCAATGAGAATTCAAGAGAACCCTCTTATCAAGTATGTCTGTCATATGGCCCTGAGCCCATACTGTGCAGTTCATACATTACGCCCTCTTGTGACCACTTTGGGAAGTACACCCAATTAGAGCTATGGTCAAGAAGGAGTCACCAACTACACCAAGTATGGAGCCCATCTGCAGTGCGTCATGACAATCCATTTTCTTTAGAATGTTCAGAAAATCAACTTCCGGTAATCTAGTAAATGCTCATGTGCACGTGTTGCGCTACGTCGCCACGTGTTACTTCCAGTAATCTAGTAAATAAGCGCTCATGCCACTCAGGCCTCTTATCCTCTAGTATACGTATATATACTCTTTATAAGTATATATCCTCCAGTACTAGTGTTGACAGACACAGCAGGAATTCTTAGCTAAGGTCTCCTCTGCGCTGCAGCTTCAATGTTCTTCTCTTGCTGTAAGTCGCTTTGGATAAGTGTCTTCTATCTAAATGAGCACGTGTAAATTTAACATATATTATTGCAGTGAAGTTATAGCTGTTCCCAAGGCAAAGTTACATACGTGATGTTTGTGAGTCAATTTCCCCTGCTATTCATCTCAATAATTCCAATCCCCGGTCTGTGCATAGATGGGCTATGTCGTGTGTGTAGGAATGTACGATAGGTTCCGATAGGTCTGGCTGAGCTGACTTCCTGTCCCAGTCAAAGCTGACGTAGCAGAGGCCTGTCTGATTGGCTGCTCCCTGGGCCCCCACAGCTCAGTGGCCATCAGTGTGAAGGGCTTCAGAAGGCCGGTCCAGCACAGATCCATCTCCACCTCTTTATCATCATCATCATCGTTAGCCCCAGAAATGGACAAAACAGAAGCAACACCGGATGATAATGCAAGATACCATATTTTATTAAATTTAATAAATTATCTTTTAATTACCAAAATAAAAAGTTTAACATTCCCAAAATACGAAGACTAGAGCTTGCAGAACCCTTTGTTGTCCTCGTTGCTGTTGTTGTTGTTGTTGTCTTGTTTATGTTACTACATCGGTGGAGCGTGCGAAGACGAGCGTCCCTAGGGGTCTGCCCTGCTCTCATAGTGGCCAACATGTGACATCATCATCATGGTCAGTTTAAAAATAGCAGCATCAGAAACACACATGTAAGCACAGTGTCGTCGCGGCTACGCCTCAGTGCACGTGTTGCGCTATGTGTCTTCATGTTGGACCCGGACCGAGGGGAGGTGGAGGGGGGGGGAGGGGGGAGAGAGTCCAGACAAGCTCTTACGATGACCCAAACGGCAGCAGCCCAGGTCGTGGGCTAGACCCATCTTATCTCAGCTGCTGTCAGAGGCTGCGTTCAGCCAACCTCAGGCCTACACTGTAAGTGTCTGGTGTGTCCTCAAGTACCAAGTATCAAGGCCAAGTGACGTAAACTTGATCATTAGAGGGTGTACGTGTGCACGTGTGGCTCTGTCATGATCATTAGAGGGTGTATGTGTGCACGTGTTGCTCTGTAGGGGGTGTATGTGTGCACGTGTGGCTCTGTCATGATCATTAGAGGGTGTATGTGTGCACGTGTTGCTCTGTAGGGGGTGTACGTGTGCATGTGTGGCTCTGTAGAGTGTGTACGTGTGCACGTGTTGCTCTCTAGAGTGTGTATGTGTGCACGTGTGGCTGTGTAGAGGGTGTATGTGTGCACGTGTGGCTGTGTAGAGGGTGTACGTGTGCACGTGTGGCTGTGTAGAGTGTGTACGTGTGCACGTGTGGCTGTGTAGAGGGTGTACGTGTGCACGTGTGGCTGTGTAGAGTGTGTACGTGTGGCTGTGTAGAGTGTGTACGTGTGCACGTGTGGCTGTGTAGAGGGTGTACGTGTGCACGTGTTGCTCTGTAGAGTGTGTACGTGTGCACGTGTTGCTCTGTCATGATCATTAGAGGGTGTATGTGTGCACGTGTTGCTCTGTAGGGGGTGTACGTGTGCATGTGTGGCTCTGTAGAGTGTGTATGTGTGCATGTGTGGCTGTGTAGAGTTTGTATGTGTGCATGTGTGGCTCTCTAGAGTGTGTACGTGTGTATGTGTTGCTCTGTAGAGTGTGTATGTGTGCACGTGTGGCTCTGTCCAGTTTGGCCCAGGACACTACAAGGACACGACTGAGCGTGAAGGGACTCCATGCAGGCTGGTATGTATAATACGCGTCCACATGTCGTGTCCACAGCTGTCCAATCGAGTTTAGTCTGGAGTGAGGAGTGAGGACGGCTAATTTAGACCTTGTATGGACTCCTTCCCTCATTGGTGGGATCTGACAGGGTGACGCTATCTGATAGGCTACCTGTACACCTGTCCCACCTCTCCCTCGACCAACCCAAGTCGATGGCGGAGTGAGATATCTGGACACAACTGGTCTGCAGACAGAACAGGCAGTAAAACATTCTATTCAAATAATATTCATCAGTACTTCAAAGGTTCTCCTGACAGCAGCAATATTAAACATTAATAATACAATTGAAAACTAGATAAGTCTATGTAGTACCACTGACTTCATATACTCTGAAATAAATATCTCTTATTTCTCTCAGTGAAACGTATGCTTGATATAGCGTGAGGAGAATTGACCTTTTCACACACTGGAAACTTATGAAAAATATAAAAAAGTCACACTCACAGTCAAAATCAAAGTCCAGTGTTTGTGTAACTTGGTCATAGAACTGCTCAAACACTGGGAAAAACACTTCATTACTTCACATCCAAGTAGCACCGGCTAGATATGTTTCTTTTTCTGTTTGGTTTCCGAGGACGTATACACTCACACACACACACACACAACTTGGACCAACGTGTTGAACAGGAACTCTGTATGACATGATATTGCTTACAGATTATTAATACAAACAAAATGGAAAACATGTGGTTTTATGTCCATCAGTACAGATACACTAAAAATGAACGAGTTCTGATATGTAAACTACGGGATTGGCCACTTGGTCCGATCCCAGCCACTGTGAGTGGCAAGTGTGTCTATGGGTGCAGACCAGTGCAGATTAAGCGCTTTTAGAAATCAGAAGAAAGTGCAAATCACACCGAGGTGGAGTGTAGTTGAGTTGGTTGAGTTGAGTTGGGTGCTGGAGAGACAGAGAGCTCCACTGCATGCATGTCCACTGCAGCATCTTTGCATGGAGAAAGAGCTGCATTGCTGTGTGGTAGACAGAGTTCTACGACTGCATGGAGAAAGAGAGCTGCACTGCTGTGTGGTAGACAGTCCCACGACTGCATGGCGTCGAGTGACGCAGTCCTGCAACGAGGCAGAGAACTGCATTGCTGCATGGTAGATAATGAGATGCACCACTGCATGCATGTCGACTGCAGCAGCCCTGCTGGGAGATGTGGAGCTGCATTGCTGTGTGGATGTCAAGTGCAGCTTCACTGCAGAGAGGCCGAATGCTGCACCACAGCATGGAGGCAGAGAGAGCTTCACTGCATGCAACACAGAGTCCTGCATCTGCATGACTGTACAGGGGCAGAGAGCTGGACCAGTAGGGGGTCATCTCTGCATGGACACAGTGCTGCATGGACACAGTGCTGCATCTCTGCATGGACACAGTGCTGCATGGACACAGTGCTGCATCTCTGCATGGACACAGTGCTGCATCTCTGCATGGACACAGTGCTGCATGGACACAGTGCTGCATGGACACAGTGCTGCATCTCTGCATAGACACAATGCTGCATGGACACAGTGCTGCATCTCTGCATGGACACACTGCTGCATGGACACAGTGCTGCATCTCTGCATAGACACAATGCTGCATGGACACAGTGCTGCATCTCTGCATGGACACAGTGCTGCATGGACACAGTGCTGCATCTCTGCATAGACACAATGCTGCATGGACACAGTGCTGCATCTCTGCATGGACACAGTGCTGCATGGACACAGTGCTGCATCTCTGCATGGACACAGTGCTGCATCTCTGCATGGCAGGCAGACTGCTGCAGGAGAGAGAGGGAGGGAGAGTATCATAGAGGCAGAGATCTGTGCTTATGCATTTCTGATGCGCTGCTGGAGTGAACAGTCTTGGAACGGGTGGCGTGTTTAGGTGTTAAGTGTAGGTGTCTGTTTAGACGCTTCCTCTCCCAGTTCACAGCCATCCAACCCATTCACCCAGAGCGGAGACGGATGAGTCCCTCCCATATTATGAGCCATGCCGCACCTCAGCCACACCTGGGCCGCACCTCAGCCACACCTGGGCCGCATCTCAGCCAGATGCTTGCCAGTCTCTGCCCCCGTATGAGCCCCTGTCTCCACAGCTGAGTCTCTGTACAGGTGTTTCCTTCCTTTCTTGACTGTGTGCTACAGTACTACACTCTATACTATAGTTATAGTATACTACAGTACTACACTCTATAGTTGCCTACACAGGCCTACACATAGCCTACACACACACACACATACACACACACACACACACACACACACACACACACACACAAGGTGTGTGTACACTATCTTTCTAATTTGGCACCTACAGGATCAAGTGTAGTCATTAGTTCTTCTCTGGTTCTGTGAGAGGTGGACAGTGCACATGGACAGTGCACGTGGACAGTGCACATGGACAGTGCACGTGGACAGTGCACACAACATGCCAAAATGCCAAAATGCTATACGTTGGTCATTCTGTCTGTCTGTCTGTCTGTCTGTGTGTCTGTCTGCACTCCTGCCCGTCTCACTATCTGTTCGTCCTGGACTCCTGTCCATCTCGCTTTCTGTCTGTCAGGAATGCCCGTCTGCCTGGCGAAGCATCTCTCTCTTGGTCAGCGTGCAGGTTTGTGGACGGTCTGCTTCTGCGAACTCTCGGCGCTACAGCACGTGGTTCATTCTCAGCGGCGTGTTGGATGAGATAACAAACAAACAGCTGAATTGCACGGAGACCATCTGTGCAGAGTCCAGCTCATCTTCTTCCTCCCATGTAAACTAGTAGGCTCACTTCCAAAGAGGCCTCCTGCCTATTCAGGAGGAAGTGTAAGTGTGTGTGTGTGTGTGTGTGTGTGTGTGTGTGTGTGTGTGTGTGTGTGTGTGTGTGTGTGCGTGCGTGCATGTGTGTATGGTGTCATAATTGTGTATGTGAATGTGTTTCTGTCTGGTGAGGCTGCTGAGAGTTGAGAGTGTGTGGAAATGTGTTCCTATATCTGAGTATGTGTGTAAATGTGTCTGTCTCTGTGAGTATATGTGTTTATGGTTTTGTGTCTGAGCGCATACGTATATATGTGTGTGTGTGTGTGTGTGTGTGTGTGTGTGTGTGTGTGTGTGTCTGTGTGTGTGTGTGTGTGTGTGTGTGTGTGTGTGTAAGTGTGTGTGTGTGTGTGTGTGTGTGTTTGACTATCTGAGTGTTTGTGTCTGTGTGTGTATGTATGTTAGCATCTGAGTGTGTGTGTGTGTGTGTGGTGTGTGTGTGTGTGTGTGTGGTGTGTGTGTGAGTGTGTGTGTGTGTGTGTGTGTAAGTGTGTGTGTGTGTGTGTGTGTGTGTGTGTGTGTGTGTGTGTGTGTGTAAGTGTGTGTGTGTGTGTGTGTGTGTGTGTGTGTGTGTGTGTGTGTGTGTGTGTGTGTTTGGGCGCATTAGGACTTGAAGACGTGCACGGCGCGCACCACGTATTGCCGGCATATGGGGCACTCGTTCATGCGTTTGCCACATTTGGTGCAGGTGACCATGTGTCCGCACTCCAGCAGCACGCAGTCTATGAACGCGTCCATGCAGATACGGCACAGGTTCTCATCCACCGCACTCAGCTGCGGCCTCAGGACACCGTCTACGGAGAGAGAGAGGGGGGGGAGGGAGAGAGGGGGGGGGGAGAGAGATGGAGGGAGGGAGGGAGAGAGAGAGGAGGGAGAGAGAGAGAGGGGGGGGAGGGAGAGAGAGGGGGGGGAGGGAGAGGGGGGAGAGAGGGGGGGAGGGAGAGAGAGGGGGGGGAGAGAGATGGAGGGAGGGAGGGGGGGAGAGAGATGGAGGGAGGGAGGGAGAGAGAGAGGGGGGGGAGGGAGAGAGATGGAGGGAGGGAGGGAGAGGGGGGGAGGGAGAGAGAGAGAGGAGAGGGAGAACGAGAATGGAGAGGGAGAGAGAGAGGATGGAGAGGGAGAGAGAGGACAGATGGGGAGAGATGGATGGATATATACAGAGAAAGAAAGGCAGGAGAGGAAGAAAGAGAGGGGAGGAAGAAGGGATGGAGAATTTGTTGAGAAGGGAGTAATGGAGGAGGAGAGGGAGGAGAGAAGAGGGGGAGGAGGAGAGGAGGAGGTGGAGAAGGAGGAGAGGGAGGAGAGGAGGAGTGAGGGATGAAGGAGGAGAGGAGGTAGATGAGTTTAATGTTTCAAGAATAAATACAAATTTAACCACAAAGCAATCTACATCAAACAGTGTTAATTCAGATGGAGTTAATCAAGAATTCAGCCCTTGGGAACTTGAGGACTTTTGGGAGTGATGAATATTTGACTGGACTCGCGTGATGTGATGATGATGAGTTAGCTGATTTAGTCTGAGGCTCTCGTTTCAAAGGTTTGAATCACTCTCTGACTGAGCAAAGGTCATCAAGACAGTCTTTCCACCCCTCTCTCTCTCACTCTGTCTGTCTGTCTTTGTCTCTCCCTCTCTCTCTCTCTCTCTCTCTCTCTCTCTCTCTCTCTCTCTCTGTCCGTCTCTGCCTCTGTCTCTTTATTCTGTTCAAAGTTACTCAGGCCGGAAGTCAAGCGCTCCGTTTGTGGAGCATACAAATAGTTTTAGAAGACTGGTCTCATCTGCTCAATCGTGCACTCTGGTGTAGCCTGTCCCATTGATTATAGTGGTGTAGCCTCCCTGTTAGTCAAGTCCACTTCAGAGACTTTCTAATGAGGAGACACAGCACTCAAAGACTCCTCCATAGAAATGCATTAGGAGTTAGTTTATGATGCCAATATGGCCGCTGTCTACACATATCCCGCTCCTTCAGTTACCAAAAGTCGACATGTGAATACATTGTGCCAATCATATGGTATGTTGTGAATACATCATGCCAATCATATGGTATGTTGTGAATACATCGTGCCAATCATCATGCCAATATGGTATGTATCATCCTGCCAATCATATGGTATGTTGTGAATACATTGTGCCCATCATATGGTATGTTGTGAATACACCGTGCCAATCATCATGCCAATATGGTATGTATCATCCTGCCAATTATATGGTTTGTTGCGAATACATCATGCCAATCGTGTTGTGATCTCACAGCTTGGTGTCGTGAAGCCTTGCACACACACAGAGTGGCCAGAACAGCCTCGTGATAACTGCCCAAAGTGCGTTGACAGATAAGTGGGAGAATTTGCCTAAAAGGACTTTGTGAATGTTTGGATGGAGTCTAGAAATTCTATATCTGAAGAAATGACCAAAGTCAGTCAGTTGATATGATGTTTTATTCTCGATAATTTAAACAGTGCTGGTTCTTTTATTTCTCAAGTATGTCACACATTTATACACAAATGGTTAAAGGAAAATAACATAGATCATTCTGACCTCACATATTTAGGTTACATCACAATGATCTATGTTATTTTCCTATTTGTACATAAATATGTGATATTTTGTCTTTTACCCAATTTTGTCTATTGCTGAAACCGACTTGGACCACAGAAACCAACCGATACTGGAACCGATGCAGTCCATCTCTGGCATAGACTTGCCACATGTGACCACAACTGGGCCAGAGCTGTACCAAAGCTGCCCCAGACCCAGCTACAGTTGAGGACACAATCTTGAGATCAGAGGGCCAGCCACATCCAAGAGCTGGGATTTGTCCAAGAAGGCCATTAGTGACCTGGGTGGGAATACCAAACGCCCGCCACTGAAACTGTGTTGATTAACGAGAGGCTTTTACAAGCGATGAGGGCTCTCTGAGGACTAATTCAAAGTAATGATGACATTTAGCTATTAAAAAAATACTTGAATTTCCCCTGGGGATCAATAAAGTATCTATCTATCTATCTAAAATATCACGGCAGACGAGTGGCAGACCATGAGGGATAGGGGACGTAACCCACATACACACACACACACACACGCACACACACACACACACACACACACACACACACACACACACACACACACACACACACACACATGCACACACACACACACACACACACACACACACACACACACACACACACACACACACACGCACACACACACACACACACACACACACGCACACACACACACACGCACACACACACACACACACACACACACACACACACACACACACACGCACACACACACACATGCACACACACACACACACACACACACACACACACACACACACGCACACACACACACATGCACACACACACACACACACACACACACACACACACACACACACACACACACACGCACACACACACACACACACACACACACACACGCGCGCACACATACACACACATACAGGTGACTTTTCAGTTCTTTGACCTTTCAAAGAACAAGCCTGGCCATGAATCTGATTGGATGAGACAGCGCTGATGAAACCATATAAAAACCAGACACGCCAAAAATGTCCACTCTCCCAGTTAATGATCAGGGGGGAGAGACATGTCCATCTCGCTCTCATTATGGCTCCCGTGACTGTGTGACATCCTTACCTCCGAGCTCTCCAAGGCAGATGGGAGGGGGGTACGTCGTTACTAGAACACACCACAAGAGGGAGACATTTCACCACACATTCTAGTGCACTTTCTCCACCACGCCACAGATACCAAACCAGTTATACATCTTTACTAGCTCTATTTGTTTACTACAACACACAAGTAAATAAGTGATCCATCAGCTATAAGGTGAAAAGCATGCTGGGAGGCGAAGGTGCTCACCTGCTGTAATGTCACTGTTCACATTCTCCACTGCAACAGAGAAATATCAGCATCAGGCAAAAATACTAACTCTATAAATTACTTTTACGCACTTTATAGTGCACAGTTCCTTAAAACCTTTGGTAAAAAACATATTAGACCATTTTGAAACCACTTTTGAGAGAAAACAGTAAATGAAATAGGTCAGATAAAAGTCAGCAGTTGACTGTGACAGCAGTAGTAGTGTGAATGGAATGCTAGTAGTGGTTGTGTGTGGTGTTAATCCCTCCTGGTGCTATCGGAAGATTCCTTTTTCTCAGTTGCTTTGATGCATTTCTCACCCCAATTCAACAAATTGGCCATTTCATCGCTTGTGTCATTACATGCAAATGTGTTGAACTAGCTGTCATAACTAGTCGGGGCACCAGATCCTGGGCCCTATGCATAGACAGTCCTGATGGGCCCCCATGCCCCCTCCCCCCATGCAAATTCCAGACTTTTCAAGGGCCCTCTCCCCCCTTGGGGCCCTGGTAATCAGTCCCACTTTTACCCCCAGTTCGACGCCCCTGTATACAATTATATGTGACCTGACAGACAGGAACAGCTCTGACCAAGGGGTGTTTTACTGTATATTGGTCATTTTTTATTTGCACAATGCTATAAAAACCTTTATTTTCTTTTTTTTCTTTTTTTTCTGTCAACAAAAAAAAATCCCCTCCACACACAATAATGTGTAACTTTTCAAATAGAAAATAGTGCTGCCTTATTTATTAGAAAATAAACTGTCATATTGACAACAAGACAAAACAGTTTGACTATCTTGACATATACAATGGCGGCAGGACTTGTCATTCTGATTGCACTGACAGTTTAATTGGTATAAATATTTGCTTTTGAGGTATAAACAAAGCCTTTTTGCACGAACTGTTGTGCACATGTTAAGGATGATTTGAGAAATGCACCAATACGACTGAGAAGAACTGTTACTCATGTAGGGTGCTCATCTGGTGTGGTTCTAGTGCTGGGCCCAGCTTCCCGATAACGACGGAGACACGCTCTTAAGAGGGTTTTCTACGATTCATCTTACGATCGTTCGTTTGGTTTTTCCGACTGTTTCCCGAACATGCTCGTAGTGTGAACGCGCGTGCACTGCTCTTAAGATGCTCTTAAGGGGAGCTGTCCACGTTAATAGTTCTGAAATATCCTCTGATTTGATGGTGATGTCAGGTGACTGCACGTCACAGCCTAGGCCTACCGTTTAAGCTTCGGATCTACACATTAATTCACATCAATACGAAAATAGAAACACTTTGACATCTGCATGTAAGCATCCCAAGTAGGTTATATACCACACACAGACATAAATAATTGTTATTATTTAAGATTAGATTGTTGCACCATGCAATAGGTTACTTTTTCGCTGTGTCACTTAAGAACACGTTTGAAGATAAGAAAGAAGTCGAGTAAAGTGAGGAAATGTGTAGGCTTAGATTTTGATGCAGTAGGCCTACAGACTAAACCACATGTTTGTACCGTTATAGGCCTAATAAAATATAGCCCTCACTTAGCAAAGATAATGGCAAACTATTCTCATTTCATAA
>NW_027468609.1:10883100-10885600 GCF_046254945.1 Alosa pseudoharengus | reverse complement strand
TCAGAATAAACAGCAGACCTTAGCGAACACAAAGGCATTTCCGTGTATAGTTAGTTGTTCCAGAGTAATCCGGTTTTGAAATAAATTGTAGCAAAATTCAACATGGTCTTTCGGCTTTAAGCATTTCTTAAAACTGAGCTGCGCTTACATCGCCTATATATCTGTAAATATTAGAATCAGAGAATATACAGGCAACTCACGGTTAAGAGTTTGTCAATGTAGCCTTAATGATTTCTTTTCACAAAATGCTAAGCATGCATGTATTTAAGTTTCTTAAAACTGAGCTGTGCTTAAATGGGTCAATGCATGATTTCATAACAGACCAAATAGAAAATAAATGTTAAATATAGCCTACATATCTGTACATATTAAAATCAGATTATGTAGGCTACACAGTATAGTTAGATCAAGTTGGACAGTAGCACATTTTAATGATGGATAGTAGTTGTACAGTAGCACATTTTAATCATTTTATATCTAAAGTGGCTGGTGAAAGAGTTGAGTGGCTTTTTTTGGGGGGGGGGGGGTTAGTGGGTAGTGTCCCCACCAAAGCTCAGACCAAACCTACGCCCTTGCTCTCTCTCACACACACACACACTCTCTTACTTTCTTTCTCTGTCTCTTTCTCTCTCTCCTCTCTCTCTCACACACACACACACTCTCTTACTTTCTTTCTCTGTCTCTTTCTCTCTCTCCTCTCTCTCTCTCACTCTCTGTGCAAGAATGCAGCTGTAGCGTCACACCACAGTGTGCTATATGTAGCATGCGTGTGTGTGTGTGTGTGTGTATAGTGTATCGTCGTGTGTAGTGTGTGTGTGTGTGTGTGTGTGTGTGTGTGTGTGTGTGTGTGTGTATATATAGTGTATCGTAGTGTGTGTAGTGTGTGTGTATGTGTGTGTGTGTGTGTGTGTGTGTGCATACCTGACTGCTGGTGCCTGAGCTGGAGCTGAGTGTGTCGTCTTGTGAGGTGGTGATTGTGTGTGTGTGAGTAAGTGTGTATGTGTCATGCCCGTGACTCTGCAGATTTCCCTGGTACCTGCTGAATGCAATCTCGGCAGGGAAAATCATTATCATACCAGGATAGAGTGGCAGGCCAATACGAATGTGTAGCGTAGTGTAGTGTAGTGTGTGTCTGTGTGTGTGTGTGTGTGTGTGTGTGTGTGTGTGTGTGTGTGTGTGTGTGTATCGTAGTGTGTGTAGTGTGTGTGTGTGTGTGTGTGTGTGTGTGTGTGTGTGTGTGTGTGTGTGTGTATAGTGTATCGTCGTGTGTAGTGTGTGTGTGTGTGTGTGTGTGTGTGTGTGTGTATAGTGTATCGTAGTGTGTGTAGTGTGTGTGTTTGTGTGTGTGTGTGTGTGTGTGCATACCTGACTGCTGGTGCCTGAGCTGGAGCTGAGTGTGTCGTCTTGTGAGGTGGTGATTGACAGCTCTGAGTGTTCTGAGACTGACCGAGGGCCGGATCCCTGTGGGGGGGTCAGGACCACTCCTGGCCTCTCCTCCTCCTCCCTCCTCTCCTCCTCCTCCTCTCGCTCCTCATGCTCCTCCTTCTGCTGCGGTCTCTCTCCCTCCCTCCTCTCCTCCTCATCCTTATTCTCTTCCTCCTCCTCTTCGCTGCCCTGCACCACCACCGCCTCCTCTTGCGCCTCCTCCTCTCGCGCCTCCTCCTCCTCCACCTCCTCTTGCACCACCTCCTCCCCGATGCGTGGCGGCCGCGGCCCCAGCGTGCACATCACCAGCTCCACCAGGTCCTCCTTCTCGCGGCAGGTGTCGGTGGGGATGTTGCGGAGCATCAGGTACTGGCGCAGGTCCTTGACCCGCAGGCGCATGAGCCTCGGCCGCTGGAAGGCCGTGCCCCACAGCAGGTGGCAGGTGGCACAGCGACGCAGGTTCTCCTGAAGGACCGAGCACAGCGAGCAGTAGCTCTTACGGCAGTCCGAACACACGTGCTGGACAAGAGAGGACAGAGAGGAGAGAGAGGAGAGATAATAAGTATAAACATGCTGGAGGAGAGAGAAGAGAGGAGAGAGGAGGAGAGAGTGGAGAGAGATGAGGAGAGAGGAGGAGAGAGGAGAGAGGAGAGAGAGGAGAGAGAGGAGGAGAGAGGAGGAGGAGAGAGAGAGGAGAGAGAGGAGAGAGAGGAGGAGAGAGGGGAGAGAGAGGAGGAGAGAGAGAGGAGAGAGGAGAGAGAGGAGGAGAGAGGAGAGAGAGAAGAGAGAGTGAGTACACACATGCTGGAGGAGAGGAGAGAGAAGAGAGAGGAGAGAGTGAGTACACACATGCTGGAGGAGAGAGAGAGGAGGAAATGTGAGAGGTGTTGATAGAGAGATGAGAAGAGAGATGAGAGGAGGAGAGAGGAGTGATGGAGGAAGTGAGGGAGATGAAAGTCAGGATGAGAGAGGGAGAGGTCTATTGAATCAGTCACAAAAGCCTGGTGTCATCACCTAATTAAAACATACAATACACGACAGCAGCGCCCACAGATCCACATATACAGTATACAGC
>NW_027468609.1:10870600-10873100 GCF_046254945.1 Alosa pseudoharengus | reverse complement strand
CCTTGCCTAACCATGCAGTGCTGCCTGGAAGACAACGTTGGGGGCTTTAAACACCATCGTGCACCTTGCTGGCTCAGCAGCATCACCTGTTGCATGAGTGTGTGTGTGTGTGTGTGTGTGTGTGTGTGTGTGTTTGTGTTTGTGTTTGTGTTTGTGTGTGTGTGTCTGCAGAGAAGTTATAACGTTTCCCAAAGAAGGCTTTTGTACATGCGCCATATGCAGAGGTGTGTACTGAGTCATGTCCAAGTCCAGAATTAGACAAAAGAAAACCTTTGGAACCCTGGAACAGGAACTATGGGGACTGTGGGACAGGAACTATGGGGACCCTGGGACAACAAGCTGTGTGGCACTCGAGCGGGATATTAAGCCTTTAAGGCCTACAGGGGTCTGTCTGGATACATAAACAACCTGCTGCTCCTCTCTCTGGAGGCCTCATTAGCTTAATAAAGAAAAAGGAGGAGGGAGGGAGAGAGAGAGAGAGGTATGACAAGAGAGAGGGAGAGGAATTAAAGAAGGAAAGAGAGGGGAGAAAGAGCGGGAAAGAGAGAGGGAGGACAGAAAGAGGGGGAGGGGAAGAAAGAGGGGGAGAGATAAAAAGGGAGAACAAAATGAGAGAGAGAGAGGGAGAAAGGAGAGAAAGAGAGGGAGGGAGAAAGGAGAGAAAGAGAGGGAGGGAGTTGGGGGGAAGGACACAGTGAATAGGAAACGAAGTGGCAATGAGATCAGAGACACGATTATGATGGTGATGATGATCATTATGATGATGATGATGAAACTGATGAGAGAGATTGGAGGAGGAAGGTTGAGTTAGCCAGCCATTTGAGGACAGGGGAACAGATGAGCGGAGGTAAAGGATAGAGGGAACAGATGAGCGGAGGTGAAGGATAGAGGGAACAGATGAGCGGAGGTGAAGAATAGAGAGAACAGATGAGCGGAGGTGAAGGATAGAGGGAACAGATGAGCGGAGGTGAAGGATAGAGAGAACAGATGAGCAGAGGTGAAGAATAGCGAGAACAGATGAGTGGAGGCGAAGAATAGAGGGGTGTAGAGGTCATAGGTCAGGTTTGTGTCAGGTATGTGTCAGATAGAGCCATAGAAAAAGAGAGTTGTGACACTCTTTAATGTCGCCGCCACGCCATCAGTAGTTCCAAAAAACCTATTCTGATTGGCTGTATTGCGTGAGGTTGGTATGAAAAACTGTTCTGATTGGCTGTATTGCAGGAGGGTGCAATGAAAACCTGTTCTGATTGGCTGTATTGCAGGAGGGTGGTATGAAAACCTGTTCTGATTGGCTCTATTGCAGGAGGGTGCTATGTATTTCTGGATGCTGGAGGGCGTAATCTAGTACCTCATTGGCTACTTCAGTCCCAAAACTGTCTCCATATTCCGGCATAAACTGGCATGGAAAAGCTGCCATCTGTTTCCACGGGCTTTTTTGGGACAGTGGCTCGCCACTCTGTGTTCTCTACCACTCTGAGGTCATAGCAAACAAACTATAAGCACTTCAACTCACACAGTTCCCAGTCACTCATGATCTAAGTACCAAATTGACTCCCTCAACACTGAGTTGATGCACTGTGAATGGCTTTCTCATGTCTGTATGAGTTGATGTGGTGAGGTTGGGTGAGTCTGTTTGCATGCTGTTGGGAGGTTGAGAGTGTGCATGTGTGTTAAATGTCTTTGTGTGTGTATGTGTGTGTGTGTGTGTGTGTGTGTGTGTGTGTGTGTGTGTGTGTGTGTGTGTGTGTGTGTGTGTGTGTGTGTGTATGTGTATGTTTGTGTCTATGGCTTTGATGTCCACCACATTGGCCAGATCTTCAGGGGCCGTATTCACAAAGCCTTTTATCTTACCACTAGGAGTACTCCTAAATCGCACTAAAAGATTTTAGCTAGGAGTTTTCTCTTAAAAGTTATTCACAAAGCATTTTAGACCTACTCTTATTAAGGAAAAATGACAACTCCTAAACTAAGAGTGAGTCTTCGTTGCTATGGATGACGTCATTACTCATGCACGAGCTTGACTGAAATGACCACCTTGATTGGCTGATGATTGTAACGCGGGAATGATTCTAAACACCTCCCTTATGATGATGAGTGACAGGTGACAGGTCTGAGAATGCGTGCGCTAGGCCTACACAAGTAGTGCGAAGGACGGAAGATGATGAATAAGTGAATAAAAAGGCCTAGCCTAAATGAATAAAGAGTAAGGCAAAACAAATAGCCTAGTAGCCTAATGAAACATAGGCCTACGGATTGATGCAGTATCTTTGCAATATTATTAAATTAATCTGTCACCATAGGCTATGCCTACGTTTGCAAAGAGGAGACCATTTTAATTTGATTCACAATGAAACGTTACATTTAATTTACTTGTTAACAATGAGTAGTTTTGGTTGTTGTTGTAGGCGTTATTGCATCCCTTTAATGAATGCAAAATTGTTCCCTCGCGATTGGAAGCTCCTGTTGCCGCATATGCGACACATTTCAAAACATCGCAACG